>NC_045442.1:101731090-101912832 GCF_002776525.5 Piliocolobus tephrosceles
GAAGGAAGGAAGGAAGGAAGGAAGGAAGGAAGGAAGGAAGGAAGGAAACCAAGGGCAAAGGGTGAATAATTCCTTCCTAATCAGAACACTGGAAGTTGGCTGTTGAGGAACTGACAGTCTATTGGGAAGAGCAATATATGAGTATAATGTGTATTTCCTCAGACTTCATCTGGTGGTGATGATGTCTATTTCCTTTGTTATCTCAAATCCAAAGATGCTGGTCTATAACTTTCTATTTAGCATCTTGTACAGGCCTAAAGATCTCAGTAAGAGTTTGCTGCAACAAACAAGTGAAATGCATGTGACGATGCATGAAAGTCCTGTCCCAGCATCCACACACTGCTGACAACACTGAAAAAGCTTCAAGTGACTTTCATTCAAATAGGTGACTCCATGATGGAACAGTGGCTGGAATTTTAATTTACAATAACTAAGAAAAGTCAGTATTTATTAACCACTGGCTATGTTTAAGATATTATCGGAAGTTCTTCACAACTGTCCTTAGAACACGGTACTATTATAATCCCCAGTTTGTAGCTGATCAATACATATTATAGATTAAATAACTGGCCCAAAGTGACACAGCTTTGAACCCAAGCTGGCTGGTTCTGCAACCCTTGGAGGATGGAGAAGCAGATAAACTATGGTACTAAACTAGAAAAGAAACGACAGCCAACAGGAGGCTGGAAGGAGGGAATGGCAGGTGAGGCAGAGAGTAGGCAAAAGCCAAGTGGGCTGGGCATGAAGGCTCAAGCCTGTAATCGCAGCACTTTGGGAGACTAAGGTGGAAGAATTGCTTGAAGCCAGGAATTCAAGACCAGCCTGGGAAATATAGTGAGACCTTGTCACTACAAAAATTAAAGAAATTAGCTGAGCATGGTGGTGTATGCCTGCGGTCCCAGCTACTTGGGAGGCTGAGGTGGGAGGATTGCTTAACCCCAGGAGTTGGAGGCTGCAGTGAGCTATGATTGCATCACTGCACTCCAGCCTGGGTGACAGAGAAAGACCCTATCTATAAAAGAAAAGCAAAGTACTGGTACAGGGAGATGTCACATCCTGATGACTCCTACATATTGTTGGGTTCAGCTGACAAATCCTTTTTCATGGACTTTTGGTCATCTCTTACCATGAGGGACTAAAAGAGCCTTCTGTGACTTGTGGTACACTTTTTACAACCCCTTTGGCCAAAGATGGCATCGTTCCCTAATGCAGCTGACTGTGATCCACATTCAGTCATTTTCCTCAGAGGATGAAGGTTTGCTATTAATTTTAATAGCCAAAAGATAGTTGGTAGTGCCTGATGAGGCAGCAGTATAAGGAAATAACTACATGACTTCTAGCTATGACAGCTGCTTTGAAAAGGAGGAGCAACTCCTGCTAAATTAGTTCTGCCCCACCTATATTGTTAATTTTAATTAAAACCTTTGTTTATGTATTCCTCTTAATACCCAAACTCTTGTGAATTTTTAAGATATTAAAGAAGGGTTTATTAATTATAAAATTAGAAATCAGGCTGGGCACAGTGGCTCACGCCTGTAATCCCAGCACTTTGGGAAGCCAAGGCGGGTAGATCACCTGAGGTCAGGAGTTTAAGACCAGCCTGGCCAACATGGGGAAATCCCATCCCTACTAAAAATACAAAAATTAGCTGGGCAAGATGGCAGGCACCTGTGATTCCAGTTACTTGGGAGGCTGAGGCAGGAGAATCACTTGAACCCGGGAGGCAGAGTTTGCAGCGAGCCAAGATCATGCCATTGCACTCCAGCCTGGGCAACAAAAGCAAAACTCTGTCTCAAAAAAAAGAACAAAAAAAGAAATACAGCTGTTTAGTCTATTCTGTGTTAGTTTAACAGAATACCTTAGACTGGCTAATTTATAAAGAAAAGAGGTTTACTTGGCCCATGATTTTGATGGCTGTAAAGTCCAAGATTATGCAGCTACATCTGGTGAGGGTTTCAGGCTGCTTCCACACCTGGCAGAAAGTAGAAGGGGAGTGGATGTGTGCAAAAAGATGACATGGTAAGAGAAGAAGCAAGAGAGAGAAACCAAGGAAGCTGGACTCTTTCTTAACAACCCACTCTCTTGGGAATGAATGCATTCCAGTGAGAGTGAGAACTCAAACCCATGGGAGTGTATTATTTATGAGGGATCTGCCCCCACCACCCAGACATCTCCCACTAGGCTCTACCTCTCAATACCGCCACATTGGAAATCAGATTTCAGAAGGAGTTTTGGTGTGGACAAACTATATTTAAAGTGTAGTAATAGTTAAAAAGTCTTCTCTGTATTTAGAAAAAAAAATTCAACTGACACCCATCTAGTTTAGTTTCAATGGCTGAAGCATGGCTAGTATTATAAATAATATCAAAGAATAAGAATATTTCAGCCTCCAAAATTTTTCAAAACCACTGTTTTCTTTTTTTTTTTTTCTTTTGCTAACCCATCCTGTTTATTTCCTGCCCCAAAAACTAAAGAAGTAGAATAATCTGGAACCCATTTTAAAGTTTTGTTAAAATTCATGCTTGTCACAGTGTGATTTCTTTCAGATTTTGTCCATCTTCCAAATTCAAAATATAATTTCATAATAATATTCATGGCTAAGTGTATTTCTATTTAGAAGTAGGAGAATAGAGAAGTTGTCTTTCAGAATTTTTTTTTATTATAATTTTGGCTGTCTCTGGCCCACCCTATTTGTCTCCCTTTACAAAAAAAATCTTTAAAAAATCCATATTCCCCTGGCCCAAGTTTCAGTTTTTCTAATCTGCCCAGATCAGAATAACTAAAGCAACAACAAATGAGGAGCAATAATATGTATTCTTTATTTACATGGCAACCTTCTTTTACAGATTCTAAACTTTAGACTAGGGAGTGAGAATCTTCCCTTCTAAATATTTGTGGGCTGGATCTAGGTTCCTCAGTTAAAGGCTTTTAATATGGATGGAAATACTTGGCATAACTATCAAGGTTATAGTTTTCTAAGGACTGCTTGTTATTTTTCTTTGTTATATAACCCTATCTCATCTCTGCCCCTCCCAATAGGCCTTCCAGACTAGCGGACTATCAGAGATTAGAAAGCTCTGCCCATTAACAGAACACATTGTTTTGAGTGCTGCAGGCCTCTCTGGGCTTCTTAGATCTCCGACTCCAACACAAAGAAAGCAGTACTTTTATTTCAGTGAAGGTTAGCTTCATAACAGATTTTTAATCTTGGAAGATTCGTGCTGAAAACTGGATTAGGAAATCCCATGTCCCTGTACCTCTTGCTCTTGTCTGGGGACCTTGGGGAACAATGGCTGCATCTAGCAGCAAACCAGTCTCTCTTCCCTTCTCTGTGTCACTAGTATCAATCATTTCTACCTACTCCCCAACAGACTCCAGCCAAGGGGACTTCCCACACCCAACTTGCACATTTTTACCCACCTCCAGGCCATACAAGCCTTTACAGAGCACCTACTATTTGCAGAGGCAGCACTGTGTTTCTCTCTCCACGCTTTGCTTAACTGCACCCCTCTCCAAGAGCTCCCTAAATCTGGGCTCTCTGGTGAGCACAGCTCCAGCACTGCCTCAGGCAGTTGTCACTTCAGCTTTTTAACTGTGACCCACAGGGAGGAAAACATTTGACAACACAACAACCCTGCACACACATAAATACATACAACTCATAAATACAGTGAACTGAAACAAAAGATTTCATGAAAACAATACATTTTTTGAGACAAGGTCTCGCTATGTTGCCCAGGCTGGTCTCTAACTCCTGGCCTCCCGCCTTGGCCTCAGTAGCTAAGGCTATAGGCGTGAGCCATCATACCTGGGTTCAATACTTTTTCTTGCTATGTAGGATGTACTTTAGTGTTTTTACTTCTAATTCTGTTTTATCAAAAAGTAATAATAATAAAGCTGGTCTTTATCCACAAAATTGATTCCAGGACCCACAGTTTGAAAAGCTCTGTGTGAGGAACCCAGAATATTTAGAAGGCATAGAAGCTAATTAGGGATTCTAAAAGATGAAACTTTATTTTCACCAGGAGGTGACTTAGGGAGAATGTTCACAAAGTATTATCAAGAAAGCAAAGATTGTCTCAAATAAGGTATTTGCAACAAATGCTATGTTTGAACAAATCCTCTGACTTTCTAAGAATTCATTCATTCATTAAAGCAAACACACACACACACACACATATAATTTTTTTGGAGCATCAAGTTTAATCTAGACTTCAAACTTGCAAAAATGGATAAGGCCTTTGTTCTCCAGCAGCTCACAGGTTAATGAAGGACACAGAAAACTGACCCAGTGATTACAGTCCAACGTTTGAAGGGCTATGACTGCAACTTAATTGGGTGCTGTGGGAGCAGAAAGGGGGTCCTTAGTTCAGAAAGAAGCAGGCAGGCTTCCTGAAGTTGATGACTCCTGGAGGAGGCTGGAAAGGAGGTGACACCTTCTCTCTAGACCAAGTAAGTGTGTTCAGAGAGCATGGAACCTCTTGAATATGCAAGGCATTGGCACAAGTGGTCCCTATGGTTGGTATGAAGGGTGCAGATGAAGCCACAGCCAGAGATGGGCCAAGGAGCTTGCGTATTTCTCCTGGAACATCCAGGGAATCCATTGAGAGGGTTTAAGAAGGCCCGCAGGGTCATCAGGTTTCTGTTTTTGAAAGATCACTGAAGATATGGTGTGGGGATGCTGGCTGAGAAGCCAGGCTGGAGCTGGGGTCAGGAGGCTGGCGTCAAAAGCCAGAGGGGAAATAGTAGAAGGGCCTGGACTGAGGCAATAGTGGCAGGAGTGGAGAATAAGGAAGCCTCTGGGAGGCATCAGGGATGTCGTAGCAAATGGATTGAAGCTGGTGAGGTGTAAAGGGTGAGGCAAAGGGTCTTGTCTCAGATGATGCCTGGGTTTCTAACAGGCATGACTATGGTGGAGCTGGTGCCATCCACTCAGATGGGTAATACAGGGAAAACAAAGTTTGGGGGAGAATTCAATTATGGCTGCACATTAATGTGCTTGGAGTGTCTATGGTAATCCAGCAGCCACTGGATCTGGAGCTTGGGGAGGGGCTTGGCTTGGTGTTAAGAAGTCAAGGGTTCAGTTGGGCACAGTGGCTCATGCCTGTAATCCCAGCACTTTGGGAGGCCAAGGTGGGCGGATCACTTGAGGCCAGGAGTTCAAGACCAGCCTGGCCAACATGGTGAAATCCTGTCTCGAAAAAAAAAAAAAGAAAGAATAAATCAAGGGTTGGACCAAGCCACAAAGAAAAGTTACAAAGTAGGATCAGTAAGTGCACTTAATTTGGGGCAATGACCAATTTGTGGAAGATGACTTTTTTCAGATGTCTCTAGGTAGTGTGGGGTCAGCACCAAAGCCCTCATCCTCACATCCTTCCTATCTACGCCAGCTGTAAACATGTCAGAGCTCCCGGAGACGGCAGGAGGAATGAGGCGCCTTAGACGTATTTGTATTTATTCACCTCAGTCTCTAATTACGGAGCCCATGGGGGATGACAATGACATGGGGAGCAGGCAGAGAGCAGAGTTTGGGGCAAGGGTGACTCTGGATTGAATCGCTAACAAAGGCTTAGAGGCCAGTTCTGAAATGTTTGCTGGTAAAGGATTTCAAATTCCTGATAGATCCCCTATATTCTTTTCCACACTGGAGTGTCACTGCTGCTGCTGTGACCATAAACCGAGTTGAGAGGGTTGTTTCCTTACTGCATTTTCAATCCTTCCAGCTTCCCTTCATAGCACTTGACCATGTGTGAGTCCACAGGTCAGCTTGTCGTGGAAAGGATGAGATGGAGTAGGGGACAGGGTAGGCTGAAGTCCAATTTCTATTCTAGCATCTTAGGAGCAATGGAGCTTAGAGTTATGGAGTGAATTGTGCACCCTCCCCGCCACCCCATTCCAATTCATATGTTGATGTCCTAACCCTCAATACTTAAAAATGTGATGTAGGTCGGGCACTGTGGCTCACGCCTGTAATCCCAGCACTCTGGGAGGCTGAGGCAGGCAGATCCCGAGGTCAGGAGATGGAGACCATCCTGGCCAACATGGTGAAACCCTGTCTCTACTAAAACTACAAAAATTAGCTGGGCGTGGTGGTGCGTGACTGTAATCCCAGCTAGTCCGGAGGCTGAGGCAGGGAGGCGGAGGTTGCAGCGAGCCAAGATTGGGCCACTGCACTCCAGCCTGGTGACAGAACAAAACTCTGTCTCAAAATAAATAGATAAATAAATAAAATAAAGTTATGTAATTGGAGACAGGGTCTTTAAAGGGGTGATCAAGTTACAATGAAGTCATATACCGTCTTTAGGAGAAAAGATTAAGACACAGACACAGAGGGAAGGCCTTGTGAAGACACCACAAAAAGCCATTTACAAGCCTAGGAGACTGGCCTCAGAAGAAACCAACCCTGCCCACATCTTGATCCCCAGAACAGCCTTCCAGACTCCAGGACTGCGAGAAAATCAATTTCTGTTGCTTTTAGAGCAAACAAGAACACTCGCTTTTCTTTTAGAGCAATCTGTGGTCTTTTAGAGCAAACAAGAACACTCGCTTTTCTTTTTTGTCTGATGGTGCATATTCAGGAGGAAACATAGTCTAACACTCACAGCACAACTACCTACTGAAACAGACAAGTAACATACTTAACAGGTTGAAATGTATTTACTTATATACTGTTCTGCCGTTTATCAAGTATTTTCACAAGCCCTAACTCTCAATCTTCGCAGCTGCCTAAGCATCACCTGGGAATCTGTTTGAAGTGCAAATTCTCGGGCCCCACAGAAGTCTTACAGAATCAGACACTGAAAGGGGCACGAAGCGGGGCAGTCATGGTGTTTTACAAACGTCCTGGAGGACTCTGGTGTAGCTAAAGTGCGAGAACCACCGAGGCAGGGTTCCGTCCCGGTGGAGGAGATTGGGGGATGCCGTGACTTTTTCACAGGTGCGCGTGGCCAGCAAGGACGATCTCCTTTGCAACTGGCCCACAGCGTTGGCACGGGTCGCCAGATTTTGTTTATCCTTGGAAGGTCTGGAGACTTAGAGGGGCCTCTCAGGGCTCCAGGGTAAGCAGCTGCCTCCGGGCAGCAGAGCCGGTGAGAGACAGGGAGCCCCGAGCCGCCGGGCGCGTGCGCGTGGGCGCGTCTCTGGGCCGGGCGCGCGCCGAAGGGGTGGGTGGCGCCGGCCCTGCCGGCCTGGCTCGCGGTCGGAGCCACTCAGAGCGCCCGGCGGCCAACACCCGGGGGCCCTACAATTAATACCGGGCGCCTGCTCGCTGGCCGGGACTCGCGCGCCGGCTCTCGGCGACGTAGGCGCCCGGTCTGCCCTGACGAGCTCGCCACTGGCTCTGCTCCGGCGGCGACGGCGACAGTGGCCCGGGCCGACTCTCGTGGGGGCCCCCACCTCCTTGAGAGCCAGCTTGGGCAGGGGACGGTGCCGCACCACCGAGGTCCCGCGCAAGGGTGCGCCCCCGGCCCGGGCCCAGCAGGTGTGCGAGCCCGGTCGGGGCTAGGCAGGAGCGCGCGGAGAAGGTAAGTCGGGGGAAAAAGTGGGGACGCAAGTGTAGACGCGCGAGTGTGGGCGCACCCCCGGGAAGGTCTCGGAAATGTCCTCTCTCCGCTCTTCCTGGTCCCCCTCCAGAGTTTCGCTCAGGTCCTCAGGGGACAACCTGAGAGGCTAACTTGCTGGAAGAGTTCACTCGGAGTGAGTGGACAGAGCGAGTTGGACAGCCACACCCCCGGCCGGGAGAGCGACAGGGCTGCCCTGGCCTCCAGCCCGACTGGGATCCTAAAGCCCCGCATCCCCGGGGCTGCAGCTGGGGCTCGCCCAAGCCTCTTCCCAGCCCTGGGACCCCGGGGGCGTGACTGCCACCACCCTGAGAGCTACTGAGACACAGGACACAAACTTAGTTTCTAAACAAAGTAAAATCTGCCTTTCTGGTGTTTTAAGACAGGACGTGCTTATGCCGATTCATCGCGGTTTCCTTGGGCCACCTCCGAGGACGGGGCTGGACCCGCTAGCCGTGGAGGGGGTCGGCTTCAGGCGCGTGTTCGTGTCCTGGGGCGTGGGAACAGCTCTCGTGCCTCCCTCGGGAGTCGCCCCAGCATGGTCCCCGCGCACTGGCCCCTGTTTTGGGATGGGGTGCCCGTGTTGGGAGAGGCGGGGGTGCCTGCGCTCGGCCCCCTTCCGTGTCCCCACCCTCTCCACCCCGTCCGAGGGTGCTCCCGCCTGGTGGCCCAGCAGAGGGCGCCAGCTCCCGGCCGCCGCGCGGGTCGCAAGGGGAGGGGACGCGCGATCCTCCAGGTAAGGAGCGAAGTGAATCATCCCGAACAGAGACCCGCTCCCCTCGCGGTGGGAACGAGGCGGGGCGTGGCCGCGGCACTGCTGAGAAGTCTGGGCCGTCTAGCCTCTGTCGGCGGGAAGCGGCGATCCTACCACCGGGAGGTGTGGAAGAGCCAGGAAGGTGAGGAAAGTCCCTCCGCCCGGTGGCCGAGGGGCGCGCGCAGCCTGGGCCGGCAGACGCCAGTACGCGCTGCTGCGTTCCGCTCTGGGGCCGCAGGCGCGGGTCAGTCTCGCTCTGGCTGCGGGCGGCCCTGTCGGGGACTGAAGCGGGAACGGGGGGGGGCTTCCCGGAGGTGGAGGCCGGCGGGTCCCTGGGCCGCTGCGACGGGGCGCTGCGCTCGGCCCGCGGGGTCCCCGAGCCATAACAAAGGCGCAGCGCGGCCGCGGCTCCCACCCACTTCCGTCCCCAGCGCGCGCCGCGGGGAGGAGCGGACCGGGACAGGGTTTCTCTTCGCGGAGTTTCGGGAAGTTAGCGCGGCTGCCCGTTACGCGGAGAGCAGGGCGGGGAGGCGGGTGGCCCGGCGAGTGGCGCGCCAGTGATCCGTACTGCGACATCGCCCGGTTCCTTTCCCGACACCAGCCGCAAGTGGCCGGAGCTGCGGTGGCCCTCACGCCCCAGCTCGGAGTCCCAGGCCGGCGCCTCCGTAGGGCCCGCGCGGGTTTGAACTCGACGCGTGGTGCGCCAGGCCACTCCGCCTGCCCACGTTTCTGCGCGCGTGCGGGCTCCCCGAAGGGAGTGGTTTAGCATCCGTCCTCTGCACCTGAGTGGAGCTCCAGAAGGCGGTAATTGCATTACAGTGAGTGAGCGGCGGGGAGGCTGCAGTCCAGGCCGCAATCTGGGTCAGGTGCGGGGTTAAGCGCTTCAGGCGTTGGCATGAGAGATCTTGTGGAGCCTGACAGTTTATTGCAATGAGAAGTTCCTCACAAGGGGAGAGGCCAGCTGGGGAAATTAAAGGAGCTCCTGTCTGCCATTCCCAGCCCCATCCCGAGGTTGTGATAACTTGTGCCTGGGCAAACCCTAGCACAGGCACACGTTTTGTCATAGAAATGTCAGTCAGAGGCAGCATCTCTACTGCGCCAGATGTTTCTCAGCATCTGAACAGGAGAGGAGGAGGTGGTATTGAAGAGAAACCCAGGACGTTCTGCTTGGTGTGAACCCTGGCCCCTCGCAGTCAGTCGATGGAATTCACGTTTTCGTGTCTTGTCTTATCGGCCTCCACCCCCTTGTTCTGTTGGAAGGAAAGGGCAGGCACTGGTTTTTATGAAGTGCTGTTGGACGAGGGACTCTCCCCTAACAATGCGGAAGGCTCTTCATTTTCTCGTTAAACCTTACCACCTCTTCCCAGGAGGTGATTTCTGTTTCACAGATGAGGAAAATGAGGCTTAGAGAGGTTAACAGGTCCAAGAGTCTGCCCTGTGCCAAAGAGGACTGTTTATTCCTTGCAGGTTTTTTTTTTTTGTTTTATTTTTGGCAAAGTCAGTTACTGAAGAGCGCTTTATGGACTGCTGGGTGTGTGCTGTACCCCGGGGTTCAGGTTTGATTATGTTAGGCTTTAGGGCTTGATGGACTTTCCACCTATCTCTGGCTTGTGTTCATGCCAGTGCCATAACTAAAGCAACTCATATTTAAAACTTAATGTATATGAAGAGAACTAAGGTTTCCTCCCCAAACCTTTAGAATTATATGACAATTCCAAAGAGAGGTGGAAATAGTCGTCCTTTGCTTTTTGCAGTGTTTCATCAGGCAGGTGGGCCTGGAGTCAGGAATTCTACACAACACGGAGCACTGCTTGCCTTTTCTTTTGCAAGGAGCTACAGTTTCCACCTTGTGTAAGCTGTATGTGACTTTGCCACTGTGCTGAATATGCGTTTGAAATTAAGTGAAGCATGCTTTGGATATAATGGCCCACCTTACTGACTGATAACTTAAAACCTCAGAATTTCTTTGAGGGATCCAAGGATATGGTTGTATTCACAACTTTTATACAACATTTGAGCTCAAGTTTACAAAACAGGACTTCGGCATTGTCCTGAATGTACTTAAAATGTATTGCCTTCAAGGAAGATGTTTGCAACTCTAGTGTGACAGTCAGGGACTTGGAATGTCCCAGGTAGAAGCAGCGAGGCGCGCTGTTGAGGACAAGCCTGGGAAGTCAGAATGGCTGGGTTCATTCAGTTGCTGCCTTCACCATTTAGAGGTCTGTAGCCTTGGACAATTTACCCAACATCTGAGCTTCACTTTCTTATTTTATTTTATGTTATGTTATGTTATGTTATGTTATGTTATGTTATGTTATTTTTGAGGCGGAGTCTCACTCTGTCGCCCAGGCTGGAGTGCAGTGGCCGGATCTCAGCTCACTGCAAGCTCCGCCTCCTGGATTTAGGCCATTCTCCTGCCTCAGTCTCCCGAGTAGCTGGGACTACAGGCACCCGCCACCTCGCCCGGCTAGTTTTTGTATTTTTAGTAGAGACGGGGTTTCACCGTGTTAGCCAGGATGGTCTCGATCTCCTGACCTTGTGATCTGCCCGTCTTGGCCTGCCAAAGTGCTGGGATTAAATCAAAGGCCAGGTGCCGTGCCTCCCACCTGTAGTACCAGGGCTTTGGGAGGCTGAGGTGGGAGGATGGCTTGGGGCCAGGAGTTTGAGACCAGCCTGGGCAACATAGTGAGACCCTGTTTCTACAAAATATTTTAAAAATTACCTGTACTCTTAGCTACTTGGGATGCTGAGGTGGGAGGATCACTTGAGCCCAAGAGTTCGAGCCTGCAGTGAGCTATGATTGCATCACTGCACTCCAGCCTGGGCAACAGAGCTAGATGGCTGTCTGTAAAAAAACTAAACAAAACAAGCTATGAGTAATAATAGTGCCTCCTGGTTTCAAACCATGAGGACTAAAGTAGATAATTCATGAGATACTCGGCACAGTGCCTAGCACATAGTTGCTGTTCAACAAAGGTTAACTAATGACGATGTTTAAGAACAGAATCCTTCCCTTCCTTCCCTCATCCAGAAAGGTAAAGTAGTTCATAGTTGCCCTGAACACCCTATTCTTAGTGAATATGGCAATATAGTACAGTTAGCAATTCCGCCTTCTCTCAGCAAGTTGGGGCTCGGGAAAGGTTGGTAGTGATGGAAAACTTGGTCCAGTCGCCCAAGAGTTTACAAAGAGCTCCTGAACTGTAGAGCTTTTCTCCTGGTTTTGCCACTGTGTAATTCTGTGGCTGGCCTTTCAGCCATTTCCCTTTCTTTAAAATGTAAAACCCAGTATTCTAATGGCCAAGATGGTAGGAATTTATTTAACAAAACAAAAACCCAAACCAAATGAACTGGTGAAAAGGAAATACGTATTCTCTCTTCTCATTCACTAGCCATAAATGGCACTAAAGAAATGTATCTGCTTCTGTGAAAATTGTGCTGGCCTAATCCTGGGAAGAGGGACCATTTCCTTGGAAAATATAATGTTTTCTGACAGTCTGTTTAAAGGTGAACCACCAAGTTGATAGAAGAGGAAGGAGAGTTTGAGACATAACATTTCAAAAATATAAACATGGTCAACTATGTATGATCTGAAAGTTGCTAAACTAACTTCTAGATGACAGCATGAAGTATAGGTCAATTAAGCTGAACAATTAATGAGCAACCAGTATAGCTATTTCGTATGTTAAAAAAAACTTGAAAGTTTTTCAAATGAGCAAATAGACTCTATATTGTATATACATGCAAGAAATATAAAATTGTATATTGTATCTATAAGTATACCGTATATATAATTTCTTATAATACATCTGATCATTTTTTGCTATTTTATACCTCTTGATTTGGGTTTTGCTCTTTTAAACAATTGATATGGACTAAAGCACCATAAAGAAACGTTATAATGTCATTATACACCACCCGATGTGTAGTTACCATGAACATTATCTTCAAGAAAGTCCATGGACAGGAGGATGGGGAAGGATTGTCATTATGTAGGTTTTACATCTGGATATGATATGCAGCTTCTCTCACACTGGAAAATGAGCTGCGTGCATAACCAATCGGAGGCATGTAAAGAGTTAGGAGCAAGATCCCTGCTTTTGTGCATCTCACTCCATTTGTAGCCACTTGTTGCACTCCATCTGGGAAGAAAGAAGCCGCTGCAGGGCATGCGCCAGACCTGCGCTGGGCTGTCGCTTCCATTGTACGGAAGATGAACAGGCGGCGTTATTTTGGATCACATAGCAGCTTGTTCAAAAGCATCTTGCATTCCCCAGCTGTTCCACAACTTCTTCGCATATGGGAGAGAACTTGCCAGCTGCTGGGGCAACTGTACTTACATTTGCTGCCTTTGTTCAGTAAACAAGGAAGGTAAAAAGACAGGCGCCTTTGTTAAACTGTAGTCATTGTAAAGAGACTTATTTGTTTCTGTTATGTCAATGTTATTCCAGATATAGTCTGTCAGGGGAGGAGGTTTAAAAGGAAATGTCAGAATTAACATTTTTTTAATCCAAATAAATGTTATTTTAGAGTAACCGGCATGTATAGTTTTTCCATATGTAAAACCTGAGGCTGCTTTTATATTTCATTGCCTAACAAAGGAATGGATCTAATACCTAAAAATAAGTGTTTACTTAAAAATTGACATATGAATCAGATTTAATTCTATACATTTTTCTGTTGCATGAAATACATAAAAGTTACAGTGTGTCTCCAGACAGTGCTTTTGTGTTTTCAGAACATTCTGTTGGTTTTGCATTTGTTGGAGCTGGAGGGTACCTTGCCCACACCCTTTGTTTAATCAATGAGAAAACTTCAGTTTATAAGGAGTTGTTGCTTATCCAAGGTGGTTTGGCTAGTGGATTTAATTCAGCAAAGCTTCTGTCAAGTGTTTACAGTGTGACAGGGCTGGGAAACCTATAAAGATGAATAAGGGTTGGGCCCAGCCCTGGATGGACTCGCAGTTCAGAAACAACAGACGTAAACAAATACTTCAAGTATGAGGGCTAGAGCAGAGGCAGCACCTTTTTGTTTTCAGAACAGTGTTGTAATCATGTCAACTCAAGTAAAGCCAGAGTAGCAAGTTGATGTGCCAGTAAGAATCGAGGAGCAGAATCTTGGGTACAGGAAGATAAGAGGAGGCATTACGTGGTTTATTGAATTTTAAGTACATGTCCCTAAAAAAGAAGGTTTTGTATTGTGTCTCCACCTAGGCCTGCTTGTCTTCCAGTTCCTGGCCAGCACCCCAAAACATCTTGCCTTCCTAATTATTGTGAATTGTGAATAAATGGCCCTCTAGTAGCTCCAGCATCAATCACAATCCTTTTTGGGATATTCAGTCAGTTTCAATCCCCTTTGTTCTATAAGAGGTTATAAAATAAGCCAGAATTGCTTGGGCATGTATAAAACCCTCTGACTCCAAATCTCCTCTAAATCTTAGGGGTTCCTTGAACTGAAAACTGCTGTTGCTTCAGATCCCCTGATGATTCACGGTTGCTGAGTTGGGCCCACAATTCTAAGCCCTTAATCCACTTCTGGGCTCCATTTATACATTTGTGTATCTCTTACTTCATCCCTTTTGTGCAGTAAGAACAGATTTTTACAGTCTTTCAGTTTTCACTTGGTTTTACTGACGTTTTCACTTGAGACACTCAAGAACTCCATTGGGTTCTTAGGGCTGATGACCCAGGGTTTCCATCTTGTAGAAGAGGAAACTGAGGCTTCACGGTTGAGAAACTTGCCTGGGCTAGGATTAGAAGTAAAATCTGATTGAAAGTTCAGCACTGCCCTCTGACTGGAAGGGTCAACTTATACAAAGCTGGAGGTTGAGTTTCATCTTCTTCTGCAGCTTCATTGTGCATGCCCTGACTTCAGTGATCCTCACTGGGTTTTTCACCCAGGGCTTTCACTGGGATAAATCTCCCTTCCTTAGTACCTTTCTCTGCACATTACAGTTCTCTTAGCATCTTATTCTTCTTTTACTTTTTTCTTTTTTAGAGACAGGATCTTGCTCTGTTGCCTAGGCTGGAGTACAGTGGTGTGATCATAGCTCACTGCGGCCTTTAACTCCTGGGCTCAAGGATTCCTCCCTGCTCAGCCTCCCAAGTAACTGGGACTACAGGTGTGCACCACCACGCCAAGCTAATTAAAAAAAATTGTAGAGAAATGTTGCCTAGGCTGGTCTCTAGCTCCCTGGGCTCAAGTGATCCTTCTGCCTCAGCCTCTCAAAATGCTGGGATTATAGGCAAGAGAAACAGTACCCAGCCATCATGTTACATTTCTAAGTCTTGTCTCTCAAGAGCAATTGCCAAGTTTTTTTTTTTGTTTGTTTGTTTGTTTTTTTGAGACGGAGTCTCACTGTGCCACCCAGGTGCAGTGACACAATCTCGGCTCACTGCATCCTCCGCCTCCTGGGTTCAAGCGATTCTCCGGCCTCAGCTCCCAAGTAGCTGGGACTACAGGTGCATGCCATCACACCCAGCTAATTTTTGTGTTTTTAGTAGAGATGGGGTTTCACCGTGTTGGCCAGGCTGGTCTTGAACTCCTGACCTCGTGATCTGCCCACCTCGGCCTCCCAAAGTGCTGGGATTACAGGTGTGAGCCATCACGCCCGGCCAATTGCCAACTTTTAAACACATGCATCCCTCTGTCTTGCTATACACACACACACCACACACACACCCCCCTCCATATACACAGAGGCCCAGCGTGGCTGCTGCACCCACTATCCTTTTTTACCCAGCCCAGCTCCTTTCAGAAGATGACTTCACCTTTACACCATCAAACTTTTTCCTCCTGCTTAATGCCTTGGGATACTACAAAATTCTTGATGGATGTCAGATATAGGTGGATGGTCAAAGTTAGCCTGGTTCCTCTTTTTCCACAGGGGTACTGTTGGAAAACGATCCAGCTCCCCATGGTAGTGGTGACTATGTTGTCCCCCCAACATCATGGTCCTTGGGGTTAGAAATAAGAGCCATTTTCCTGTAGGAGGAAGAAGGTGATGAGCTTAGTGGGGGAGGGGACCTCCTTTGCTCAGGACTTCTCTATTATTCCTTACACAGCCATAGTACCACTCTCCACAAACATCCCAGTACCGCCCCTCACCCCCAGACTTTGGCAACTTTCTCCTCCTTCTAGGACCCTTTGTTTGTTTCCCTCTTTGACATTCTTCCCCTCCTGCTCCTGGTCTCTTGCTGTCGCCCAACCACCTCCTGGCAGGCCTGGGTTTCAAGTGTCTTAGGGACACATTTGCCTTGGATGCCCTTATCTCCATCTGTCATTGGTGTTTAATTGCTCTCCACTCTCCAGCCTGCTCTTTGACTTGGGGTAAGTTTCCCCCTTGCAATCCTTTCTGATTACTTCTTTCAGCTTTCCTCTGGCCAATTCAGCTGCCTGTTCAGCTCTTCCACGCTGCTAGCTCACCCTTTGTGTCTGCAGTTTCCCAGGGTTTCCAATACATGGCTTTGTTTCTATCCAAGGCTGCTGTACTCTTTCTCCTTTCCTTCCTTTCCTTCCTCGCCCTTTTTGACAGTGCTTCTTGAGGCTTGTATTCTTTTCCCTTTCAGTTTTTTTCTTCTTAACAATTTGCAAACCCTTCTGCCTTTGTTCTGAGTCAATCTCATTTGGCTGTCACCTTTGTTTAGTATAATAATGATATTGAATACACTATCAAAGTTTTTATGTACAGAAAATTTTTGCTTTTAAAAAGGATTCTTTGGAACTGTAACTTGGAAATACCAGTTTTGAAACTGGTCAGGTCAGGGCATTTTAGAAGGTTTGAACTTTGGGGAAAATTGTTTGAAATTTATTTTGGCTGTCCTTGCCTGTGGCAGTACCTTGAAAGTAACTGAAACATAAGCTTGTTTTGGATAACCTTTCCCTTGCAAGCGGAAATTGTACATACACAGAGCAGAATTCACGTTGGCTTTTTTTTTTTTTCAAATCATATTTCTGGAAAATCTTAGAAGGGAGTTTGTGCTTTGTGGCCAGTCTAGGGTGGGTGTAACTCGTGAATGATTGGTCATATTAAGACTGTGCTAGACCCTTTTGATCAAAAGGCTCGCTAGGGATGCTTTCTGTTTATGATCTTCTGTCCATGAGAATATACCAGAGAGTAGGTATTAGGAAATCCTTGACAGATTGACTTGATTAAGGAATCTTTACTTTTCCCCCAAAGCTGTGAACATAAGGGTTTACTCAGGGTCAGGAATAGAGTAGGATGGTAATTGGAGGTTCTTGCCCTGCCTTGAGGTAGAGCTGCAGGCTACTGTTGGTCCTGAGCAGCCAGGGGGCCTCAGCAGTGTTTGCTGTGCACCCAGAGCCCTCCCACCTGGCAATTGTTCACTGCAAAAATTAAAAAATATTGTTCTTTTTGTGACTTTTTTCTTTTCTTTTTTGTATTCACGACTTAATGCACGTTTCTCCTTTCTCTACTTTAAGTTCTGCAAAAAGCGAAAAGTTGTTTACCCAGGCCAAAATAGTTTGGTATTTTAATTTCCCAATTAAAAGGGAGCACAATTTTCTTGCCCCAGTAGATCTGGGACTCTGTTTATGACAGTGTTACTTATCCCAGGTGGTTTGGCTATTGCATGTAATTCAGCATAGTTTCTGTTGAGTGTTTACAGTGTGACAGGCCTGGGGAACTTACAAAGATGAATAATGGTTGAGTCTACGGTGCCCAGGGAGTTTGAGTCCAGCCTGGGTAACATTTATAATTTTTTTTTTTTTTAATTAGCTAGTGTGGAGGTCCACACCTGTAGTCCCAGCTACTTGGGAGGCCAAGGAGGCAGAATTCCTTGAGCCCAGGAGTACGAGGCCACAGTGAGCTATGATCACACCACTATACTCCAGCTACCGTTAGTACAGACTGGAGCACACACAGACCAAGGGATCTTTGTTTCGGCAGTCTTCTTTAATTGGTGTTGCTGGACATAGAATCTTGATGTAACCATCAACTTCAGTTAACCTAGTCAAGTTATCCACCTATATTAACATTATTATGTTATTATTAGCATCTGAAGAAAGGTCTTTGAAATTGGAATTATATAGAAACAGGAAGTAAAAGTTATCAAACAGACTGTTGATTCTGTCATGCCTTTGTTCAGCAAACATTTGATAACCACGTGGTATGTGTGTGTATGCTTGTGCACGTGGATGTGTGCACCCATTTGGTGCTTGTTATTGAGAATATAGAGTGAATCCGGCCTTCACGGAGCTTACAGTGGGGGATACATTTGTAAATAAACAAGCATAGGAGTTGTGATGGAAGCACATTCTACATGTCATGGAGGCATGAGAGGATGCCATGACAGTGGTGCTGCCACTGGTAGCATCATCTGTTGACTATCCACTGCTTGTCAGGCCCTGTGCTGAGGGCTTTGAGGGCTTGACATGCTGTACTTCAATTAGCACTTTTTTTTTTTTGAGATGGAGTCTCACTTTATCTCCCAGGCTGGAGTGCAGCAGTGTGATCTTGGCTCACCATAACCTCCACCTCCTGAGTTCAAGCCTTTCTCCTGCCTCAGCCTCCCGAGTAGCTGGGATTACAGGCATGCACCACCACACCTGGCTAAATTTTATATTTTCAGTAGAGACAGGGTTTCATCATGTTGGCCAGGCTGGTCTTGAACTCCTGACCTCAAGTGGTCTGCCCGCCTCAGCCTCCCAAAAGTGCTGGGATTACAGGCATGAGCCACCGCGCCTGGCCACAATTAGCATAGTTTTTTAAGTGGAAGCCTTGATAGGTTAAGTACCTCAAATGAGGTATGACAATGAGTAGTAGAGTCTGGGTTTGGATTCAGATCCAAGGTCATAAACCTTTTGCCATAAATGACAGGATATATCAGTAGCTTCCTAAGTTTACTTTTCCTCCTCTAACTATCCCTATCTCTGCACATAAAGCAGGAATAAGGAAGCCTGGAGAGCCATTTGATATAAAAGGTATGTGGGGGCCAGGTGCAGTGGTGTATGCCTGGAATCCTAGCACGTTGGGAAGCTGAGGCAGGAGGATGGCTTGAGCTCAGGAGTTTGAGACCAGCCTGGGCAACTTAGTAAGACCCCATCTCTACAAAAAATTTAAAAATTAGCCATGCATGGTGGCACACACCTGTAGTCCTCGATACTTGGGTGGTTGAAGTGGGAGGATCACATGAGCCCATGATGTCGAGGCTGTGGTGAGCTATGATTGCACCACTGCACTCCAGCCTGGGCCACAGAGCAAGACCTTGTTTCTAAAATATACATATTTTTATTTTTTAAAAAAGGATGTAGGTGGGGAGTTAGCCCTAGCCTCACTCTCTCCTATAAAGGACGTACCATGGGGATCTAGTCTAGATGGTTCCTCAGTGTCTGTAATTATGCATTTTCTCTGAGTATTTTTTTTTTTTTTTTTTGAGATGGAGTCTCCCTCTGTCCCCCTGGCTGGAGTGCAGTGGCGCGATCTCTGCTCACTGCAAGCTCCGCCTCCCGGGTTCCCGCCATTCTCCTGCCTCAGCCTCCCGAGTAGCTGGGACTACAGGCGCCCGCAACCACGCCCGGCTACTTTTTGTATTTTTTAGTAGAGACAGGGTTTCACCGTGGTCTCGATCTCCTGACCTTGTGATCCGCCCGCCTCGGCCTCCCAAAGTGCTGGGATTACAGGCGTGAGCCACCGCTCCCGGCCTGAGTATTCTTTATATTCAGTGTTTTGCCAACTCTGTTTCTAAAGAGGCTTTCTTTCCCCTCTGCTGAGCGTTGCAGAAACTGGCCATCAGCCTGACTGAGCCCCAGAGCCCTCTGCCTCCTTTCTCAGTGCTGTGCATCGCAACCAGCAGCCTCCGGTTTCTGCCTTGATCCCCTCAGTGGTACTTGGTGAGGCAAGCGGCTCTATTTCAGGCCTGCGGAAGCAGAGAGTCACTTCCTCTTCAGGATCGGTTCTTTATATGAACCTCTGGTGGAGGGAAAGCCTGCCTGCTAGGACACATCTGTGTGCAGGAATACAGCTCTCAGAAATCTCATCCTCACTTTCAGCAGCCTGCTGGTCACACTGCTCTTATCTCCCCTTTCCTGCCTTTTAAGGATTGCAAGGCTCTGTGGTTCTGATAAGACCCAGTTATGATCCTGAAGAATACTGACTGGACAGGTTGGAGGAAACCTGTCACTCTTGAAGGGAAGGAGAGGCTCAAAGGGGACATGAGATCCTGCCCTTTTCCAAAAGGAACCCTTGAGGACCCAAGAGCGGTCCTCTGCAGGATGAATCGCCCTGAGGCTCTAGGATAAACTTTGATAAGCAAGCTCTGCCTTAGGGCTGTGCCTGTCCTGTTTCCTGCTCTTGATAGCAGGCAGGTAGAAAGAGGGACCTCTGACCCTGAACTGTGTGCCATAATGAGGAAATTCCACCTTGAAAATTTAGAAATTTAGAGGTGAGCATGCATGCTTTTTTGTTTTTTTTTGAGACGGAGTCTCGCTCTGTGGCCCGGGCTGGAGTGCAGTGGCCGGATCTCAGCTCACTGCAAGCTCTGCCTCCCGGGTTCACGCCATTCTCCTGCCTCAGCCTCCTGAGTAGCTGGGACTATAGGCGCCCGCCACCTCGCCCGGCTAGTTTTTTGTATTTTTTAGTAGAGACGGGGTTTCACCGTGTTAGCCAGGATGGTCTCGATCTCCTGACCTCGTGATCTACCCGCCTCGGCCTCCCAAAGTGCTGGGATTACAGGCTTGAGCCACCGCGCCCGGCCTTTTTTTTTTTTTTTTTTGAGTCAGGGTCTCACTCTGTCACCCAGGCTGGAGTGCAGTGGTGTGATCTCAGCTCACTGCAACCTCTGCCTCCTGGATTCAAACCATTCTCATGCTTCAACTTCCCGAGTAGCTGGGATTACAGGCATGTGCCACCACACCCAGCTAATTTTTGTATTTTTGGTAGAGATGGGGTTTCGCCATGTTGACCAGGCTGATCTTGAACCCCTGACTTCAAGTGATCCCGCCCGCCTCAGCCTCCCAAAGTGCTGGGATTACAGGCATGAGCCACCTTGCCCAGCTGCTCATCAGTTTTTAAGTCCAAAAATAAGGCTAAGAACTTCCTGGAAAAAATTGATAGACCATGGACTCAAGTGAAGAGACAGCTTACTTCAACCAGTGTTAGACCATGTCCATCCACTTCCTGAAAATGAATTCAATATTAGACTTTGAAATAGGATTTATATATGTTTTTTTCATTCTGACCCCAGAATTATCCAATTATTTAAAAAAAAATAATCACCATGATATATCCTGACATTGAGTTTCCAGGAAAAAGAAAAACCATATTGTATGCTTTACAAGAAAATTATATGGTTGGAAGATATTTTGGAGGATTATTTATGTAAACCCAACATCTGTGTGTGTGTGTGTGTGTGTGTGTGTGTGTGGGTGGGTGTGTGTGTGTGTTTTAAATCCTCATTTAAAAAGAATGAAAAGCTTTCATTGCATGGCATTTTTTTTCTATACACTTGCTTCTCATTGTGTTGGAAGAAGGCACAAGTTAGTTATAGCAGGCAGTGAAAGCAGTTTATTTTTTTCCATGAACAAATTGGTTCCATCTCTTTTATTTAGGCTTCTTGAAAAAAAATACAAAGAGAGAGAGAAAACAAAAAACTCGGAAGAAACTGTAAGCTTATTGTGGAAAACTTCTGACTTTCATTTTGAGCACAGATACTAGTTCTAGGTTCAAATAGTAGTATCCTTTATCTGTTTGTAGAACTTGGTAGGTCTACAATTTATAAACCCATTAATACTTCCCTTGCCCCATACCCAAGTCTCCCTACACACAATGCCTTCTCCATTATTTTCCATTTCAGCTAGAAGTTGGTTTTGAAAAGTTAAGTGCTGTGTTTGCATAATCTTCACCCAACCCTGTTTCTCCTCCAAACTTTTTATCTTCTTTGGTTGCCAAATTCACACGCATTGCTTGTAGTTACCCAACAATGGCTTTTGTTTCATTTTTTCATATGTTCTCAATGGTTTTCCCATTAGTTTTGATTCTAGGGACAACTAGGGAGAGTTAATGAGTTGCAGAAACAGGGAAAGTTGCCTCGATTATATGTAGGCTTACTGAATTAGTTACCATCACCAAGTGTAGGTAAACAAGAGAATAACTATTTAAAAGATGAGAAGAATAGATTTCATAGTAAGAGAAGTTTCCTCTCTCAAGATGTTCCTCTTTTTCTTCTTCCTCCTTTCCCTCCTTCTATTATATAATAATAATAATTATTATTCCCTGAAGCATTGTTCACAGTCTGGTGGGACAAACAGTTGTTGCTGAGAGTAATGCCTTCTTAACAGTGAATACCCAAAGTTTCAGTTCAAGTACTAGAAAGCGACTTGTAATAAATAATCACAGTTTATTTAAGTGATGCTTAATTATACATTTACTTTTTTTTTTTTTTTGAGAAGGATCTCACTCTGTAACCCAGGCTGGAGTGCAATAACACGATCTCAGCTCACTGCAACCTCTGCCTCCCAGGCTCAAATAATCCTTTCATCTTAGCCTCCCCAGTAACTAGGATACATTTATAATTTCTTGTTTTTTAACTTTTTGGCCAGTGGCTGGCTAATTTTTTAATTTTTTGAAGAGACAAGGTCTCACTATATTGCTCAGGCTGGTCTCAAATTCCTGGACTCAACCAGTCCTTCTGCCTCAGTCTTTCCAAGTGTTGGGATTACAGGCATGAGCCACCACGCCTACATATATAAATATTTATAGAGGACTTTTATGTACAGGGCATGCTGCCAGGATTTTCACTTATCTAATGTCATTTAATCACAAATACCATGTGAAGTAGGTAGTAGTATTCCCATTTCACAAATGAGCAACATCAAGCCTCGAGAGGAAAAATGACTGGTCACAGTCACATATCTAGGAGTGACAGGCTTGAGATTTAAATCAAGATCTTCTGATTCCAGGGTCACATTCGCTTCCCAGCCAATAAGTAAACGGCAGTGATGTTACCAAGGAGGTCCTATGTGTGTATGACAGTGGATTCTGGAACTCGGCTTGAATGCTCATGTGGTAGAATTTTAAGAACAAAACTGTTAAATTAGGGTTGGAGCTTTTAGTGCCCCTAAATTGGATTTGGAGGCTAGAATTCAAGTATCTGCCTGCTTTTTGCTGAAAATATTTATTGTGCAAGTCTGTACCCAACTCCTGAAAACACCAGGTTTTTATTTTTGAATGTGCACATCTTCCAAAGGCCGGTTTGGTGCTGAATTGCAAAGAATTCTAGTTCTCAGAACCTGGAAAATGATCATTACTCCTGTTTTCTTTCTTTCGTTCTTTTTCTTTGAGCAGCTTTATTGAGGTATAATATTACCACTGTTTTCTTAACTTAGCTTTTTGGAAGAAAGTTTGGGTCAATGTTAAGCCAAAATTTCTTAACTTTTAGGGCTTTTTGATATGCTCTTGCATAAGTTACTCAAACTCTCCCACTTCTTTATTACTCCCAGAGAAATCTTTTCAGTAGAAATTTGGGAAATTTTGCATTTCAAAAACTCGTACTTGCTGATACAGTTTTTTTTTCTTTTTCTTTTTCTTTTTTTTTGTTTGAGATAGAGTCTCACTCTGTCACCCAGGCTGGAGTGCAATCTCTGCAACCTCCGCCTGCAAGATTCAAGCGATTCTCCTGCCTCAGCCTCCCGAGTAGCTGGAATTACAGATGCGTACCACCACACCCGGCTAATTTTTGTATTTTTAGTAGAGACAGGGTTCTGCTATGTTGGCCAAGCTGGTCCCAAACTCCTGACCGAAGGTGATCTGCCTGCTTCGGCTTCCCAAAGTGCTGAGATTATAAGCATGAGCCACCAGCACCCAGCCTGATTTATTTTTTAAGGTTAGCTTTCCTGAAAATGCCTGCTTCTGTAACTCCTGGTTAGCCGGAAGCCAGACAAAAGAGTGCTAGTTATGATGATACCAGTAAGATGCCAAAATAAAAATTTGCCACAAATCAACCCGGATATGGACTGCTTATTAGTATAGAGCAGGCATCCCTAGCAGTATTGAAATATGTGACTGTAAATTTGTCTGTTTCCTTGTGCAGTTCTGTCAGTTTTTGCTTCATGTATTTGTATGCATCGCTGTTATTAAGGTGAATAAATACTTAGGATCCTTATGTCCCCTTGAGGAACTGGTTACTTTATTGTTATGAAATGACCTTCTTTAGACCAGCTGATATTCTTTGCTGTAAATTCTACTTGTTATTAATAAAGCCATTCAGCTGTTTTTTTTTTTTTTTTTTTTTTGGATTGGTGTTAGCATGGTATAACTTTTTCCATCCTTTTACTTTTAACCCCCCCTTTTTTTTTTTTTTTGCTTTATTTCAAGTGTATTTTTTTTTTGTAGGCAGTATACAGTTGTATCTTTTTTCCCCAATATGAAAATTAGTCTTTTAATTGGTGTATTTAGATTACTGACGTTTAATGTAACTATTAATATAGTTAATTTTAAATCTGTCATCTTGCTATATGTACTGTATGTATCTTGTCTATTCTTTATTCCCTTTTCCCTGGTTTCTCTGCCTTCTTTTGGATTGAGTTTTTCTTCTTTTTTTTTTTTTTGTAATGATTCCATTTGTCTCCTTTGTTGGCTAACTAGCTATATGTCTTTGTTATTTTGTGGTTACTTTAAGATTTACAGTATAGTCTGGGCATAGTGGCTCATGCCTGTAATCTTAGCACTTTGGGAGGCTGAGGCGCTTAGATTGCTTGAGGCCAGGAGTTCGAGACCAACCTGGCCAACATGGCAAAATCCCCATCTCTTCTAAAAATACAAAAATTAGTGGGATGTAATAGCCCATGCCTGTAGTCCCAGCTACTCAGGAGGCCGAAGCATGAGAATCACCTGAACCCAGGAGGTAGAGGTTGCAGTGAGACGAGATCACACTACTGCACTCCAGCCTGGGTGCCAGAGTGAGACTCTGTCTCAAAAAACAAACTATTTACAGTATACATCTTTAAGTTATCACAGTCTACCTTTAAGTGATATTATATCACTTCACATATAATATAAGAACATTACAATAGGATACTTCCATCTTGACTTTTGTGTTATTGTTGTACAGTTTACTTTTACATATGTGATTAACTCCATATAAATTATTATTGTTTGAGAAGTCACTGCTCTTTTAAAAGCTTAAATAATAAGGAGAAAACTCTTATGTATTTACCCAGGTAGTAACTATTTCCACTGTTCTTTATTCCTTTGTTATATTCATATTTCTACCTGATTTTTTTTTTTTTTTTTTACTTAAAAGAATTTACTTTAGCATTTCTGTTATATAGGACTTCTGGTGATGAATTCATTCCATTTTTTTTATGTCTGATAAATCCTTATTTTGCCTTTATTTTTATAAGTAACATGTGCTAACTAATTTTACAATTGGAGCTACAGCTTTATTTTTGGAAGCTATTTTTGCTGGGTATAGAATTATAGATTGACAATTTTTTCTTTCTAGTTCATTAAAGATTTTGCTTCACTATTTTATACTTGCATTGTTTTTGACATAAAATCTGCTGTCATTCTTATCTTTTTTTGTTTATGTGATATGTCCTTTTTTTCTAATTGCATTTAGTATTTTTATTTTGGAAAAAGTGAAGTCTCACTGTGTCATCCAGGCTAGAGTGCAGTGGTGCAGTCATAGTCCACTGTAGCCTCAAACTCTTGGGCTCAGTCTTCCTGCCTCAGCCTCCTGAGAAGCTGGGACTACAGGCACATGCCACCATACCCAGCTGCCTTTTAAGATGTTTTGTTTGTTCCTGGTTTTAAGCAATTTGCAATGTGCTTTGATATATGTTTGTTTATATTTCTTGTGCTTGGAGTTAAATGAGCTCCTTGGATCTTTGGGTTTATATTTTTATTAGGTTTGGCATATTTTTTCAGCCATTATTTCTTTAAATATCACTTTCTATCCCTCTGTTCCCCCCATGTGGAATCCAACTATATGTGTATTAGGCTGCTTAAAGTTGTCTGCACAGCTCACTCATGCTTTGTTCATTTTTTTTTTTTTTTTTTACTTTCTTTCCTGTTTTTCATTTTGGACATTTCTATTGCTGTGTCTTCAAGTTCAATAGTCTTTTCTTCTGAAATGTCTGCCTGCCATTAATCCTATCCAGTGTACTGTTCATCTCATACATTGTAGATATTATTTCCAGAAATTTGATTTGTGTTTTTATATATTCATACCTCTGCCTAAAATCTTGAATATTTGTCCTTGTCTGCTAATTCCAATATCTTTCTTAATTCTTCATCAGTTTCAGTTGATTGACATTGCTTCTCATTGTGGGTTATATTTTCCTGCTTCTTTGCATGCCTGGTAATTTTTGACAGGATGCTAGACATTACGATGTTATATTTTGGTGTTATGGAAATATTGTTGAGCTTTGTTTTGGGATGTAGATAAATTACTTGGAGATAGTTGATTCTTTTGTCTTACTTTCAAGGTTTATTAGATAGGACTGAAGCAGTGCTAATTAGACAGGGCTAATTATTCCTTAAGCCATTTATGCTGAGTGTTCCATTATTGGAACACTAAACTTGTGGGAGTTATTTATATCCTATTGCTTAAGGTCATCACCAAGGTCAGATTTCTCACACAAAAAAATTTGCAACCTCCGGCATAAATGGGTTAAGCAACATCTTTCTGAGTACCCAGGGCTCATGAATTATGAATTTTTCGATTCTTGTTGTTTGTTTGTTTTGAGAGAGTCACACTGTATTCACCCAGGCTGGAGTGCAGTGGCATGATCTCAGCTCATTGCAACCTCTACCTCCTGGGTTTAAGCAATTCTCCTGCCAGCCTCCCAAGTAGCTGGGATGACAGGCACCTTCTACCACACCTGGCTAATTTTTGTATTTTTAGTAGAGACAGGGTTTCACCATGTTGGCCAGGCTGGTCTTGAACTCTTGACCTCAGGTAATATGCCTGCCTCGGCCTCCCAAAGTGCTGGGATTACAAGCATGAGCCACCATGGCCGGCTGAGTTTTTCCATTCTATCAGGTGGAAACAGACACTATTTTGCATCAGTACCAGACACTGTTATCTCCAATCTTTTCTAGTGTTCCCCCACCCCCTCAGGCACACGTAGTTTGCTCAAAATATGCACTGAGTACTCAAAGATAAATCTCTGGACTTCTCTGTGTGGTTCTCTCCTATTGGGTACTTGGTCCTGCAAATTCTAATGGCCTGGGTCTCCCCCAGACTCTCAGCTCTGGGAGTCTGCTGGCTGATAGCCTAGGGCAGTCGTATTGCCTGGAATCTGAAAATCCAGATTCTGTCAGTAGGTTTCTGCTAGGGTCTGAGATTTCTAAGAAACTTTTAGATGCTGTCAGTGCTCTGGAAAAAGACTATTTTGAGTAGCCAGGGTCCCTAAATATTCAACAGATGTGTAATGTAAACCACATATGTAATTTTACATTTCCTAGTAATCACATTTAAAAAATTAAAAAGAAACAGGTGAATTTTTTTTTTTTTGAGACGGAGTCTTGCTCTGTTGCCCAGGCTGGAGTGCAGTGGTGCGATCTTGGCTCACTGCAACCTCCACCTCCTGGGTTCAAGCGATTCTCTTGCTTCAGTCTCCTGAGTAGCTGGAACTACAAGGATGTGCCATCACACCCAGCTAACTTTTGTATTTTTAGTAGAGACAGGGTTTCACCATTTTAGCCAGGATGGTCTCCATTTCCTGACCTCGTGATCTACCTGCCTCAGCCTCCCAAAGTGCTGGGATTACAGGCATGAGTCACCACGCCTGGCCAAGAAACAGGTGACATTAATTTAATTATATATTTTCTTTAACTCAGTCTACCCAAAATGTTATTTCAACATGTCATCAATGTAAAAATATTAATGACATTTTTCTTAAATTTTACAGTAAGTCTTGAAATTTGATATGTATGTTATAGCTACCAGATACTACATTTTTATCTGAAATACTTGGTCTGTATTTAGCTTTTATAAAATTTGTAGTCGAAAAAGTATGTTTGTTAACCAAACCCCAAATATATAGGTTCTCCAGCAACTGAACTCAGCATCAAAAAATCATTCTCATGAATTTGCATTCAACTTGACAAAACTGGTTCATCTTTTTGAGACAAACTAATATGATTTTTTGAAACAAAAAACATCAATTTCAAAGTTACATCTGTTCAACTTAGGCAAATTCGCTAACTCTTATGCCAGCTCAGAACTGTTAACATTAAATTCAAAGGAGTATTGCAAAAATGGAAAAACTAACTCTAAATTTATCAATATCAACAAAGTATTCCTCAACATTTTCTTACGGATTTTGAAGGCAATTTATATAATGCTTTTGATTTCAGTGAAATCATCTGCATATTGGTTCAAGTTACAAAAATGCATGAAACCATTATTTTTTATTTCTCTTATGAAAAATGTCAATTTTGACACATATTCTCCTGCCTGTCTAGCTAGGTCACAAATAAGTTTTTCCTTTCCTTGGAACTTTAAATTTATCTCTTTCATATATAGTGTGATATCTGTGATAAAAACATAAATTACACGGCCTATTTTTTTTTGGGAGGGAGTCTCGCTCTGTCGCCCGGGCTCGAGTGCAGTGGTGTGATCTCTGCTCACTACAAGCCATTCTCCTGCCTCAGCCTCCCGAGTAGCTGGGACTACAGGGGCTTGCCACCACGCCTGGCTAAATTTTTTTTTTTTTTTTTTTTTAGTAGATGAGGGTTTCACTGTGTTAGCCAGGATGATCTTGATCTCCTGACCTTGTGATCCGCCTGCCTTGGCCTCCCAAAGTGCTGGGATTACAGGCTTGAGCCACCGTGCCCAGCCCTCACTGCCTATTTTTGCCTTCACTGAGTATTCAGCAAGCATTCTTTTTTTGTAAAGAAAATCTTGCATTGTAGCTAACTGTGCAGCGAATGTTTGTAAAAATTCTTTGTGATTCAACCAGAGATCACTGGCAAGGGACACATGATCAATCATTTCTGGTTTTCTATTTCTTTCAGCAGTTCCATAAACTGGTTCAAGAATCCAAGATGTTTTATAACTGGCCAGAGTTATGAGCTGAGATGTAAAAACTTATTAAAACAATTTTTTGGCCATTTAACTCTGATTTTGAGTGATGAATTTCATTGATCTGTTTTTGACCGCTGAGGGGAGATGGCATCAAATTCACTATGTTTTTGCTGAAATTGTCTGTTAATATTTTCTGCTTTATTATCTTTGACTTTTTATGTAACACACAGCTTTTTCCTTTTGCTCTGTCACAGCAAATTATAATTGCCATTGATTATGCCACTTATTGTTTACCTTACTCTCCAGTCTCTTTTTTTCTTTACTGTTCTGATTATATTATTAATTTTTGTATCTCCACTGGATTTTGTATCAGTCCTAAGATTTTGGAAAGTGTCTCTGCGTTAGGACTGCTACAAAATTTTCAAAGTGATAGATTAGAAAAATTGACCATATTTATTTTATAAACTAGAGAAACAATGTAATTATATCTTAATTAAAACAAGTATTTTAATATAATTGCCAATTATGATTTACATAGTTATCACCATAACTTGTACTGTGTAAAATATTCAGGTGAACACATTACAGTGTTACATCAGTGTTTAGAAAAAAACATTTAAATGGAAACACTTTATTGACACCAAGTAGATCAGTGATGCTTTCGTTTGTAGACTTATCTGCTATAATGCACCAAATAATATTTTAAGCAATATAGTATTTAAAGTGAAATGTAGTTCTACAAAAGCAATGCATTAATGTTTAATGGAACATATTTTACGTTGCTTCAGTTTTTGCATTTAAATAAGATCACTTGAAATGAATTAAAAGTTGACACTCAGTTCCTTAGTTGCATTCGCCAACTTAAGTAGCCATGTGTGCTCTTTGGTTCTTGTACTGGACAGCACAGGCCAGGGGCTACTTGCATTTGCATTTGAACCTAGGGACCTTGTATCAGTAACTAGATGGTTGCTCACTTTTCTTGCCCGGCAACTACATCTTCCTTGCCTTGTCCCACGGCACTCAGGAATTTTAGGAGTTTAGCAAATGAAGTCTTGTATAATTAAGTGGTCTCTGAAGGTCTCTTGATGACCATGACTCTTGGACAGCGTCCCACTGTGCTAGGCCATTAGGACAAGTCTGGGGACAACTTCTGACTCTAGGGACAGTCTGTGGGTTGTAATAGGGGTTAGCTTGAGACAAGGCCAAGGCAGAGTTTATAGGTCAACTGCAACTACTCTTCCTCTTCCCATGGGTTACTAACCAATGACTCAAGAGCAGTCTGGCTTGAACTTAGTTGGACGGGAATGTTGTCGGCAGAGGTAGCATTCTCATGGTTCTGAAAGGAGCAGGTTTCATTGTCACACCAATCCTGAGAGTGTTAGGGGAATGCTGTCCCTTAGCTAAGTTGGCTAGGCAGGTTTTCAAAAATCCATCTCAATTAATCTTCATAGGCTATGAAATTACACCTGAAAAATATGAAGAAAATGGAATGGGTGATTTGTGTGTTGAATACAAAATAATGATATAAGGCATTCTAGAATTTAGAAACCAACTTATGAACCAAGATGTTATTTTCAGAGTGGGTATACTTACCTTGCCTGGACCCTGATTAAACTCCTCTTTTTTTGTTTAAAGTTCAATTTATATTCTGATCATTTCTTTGTTTAGAGATATATTGCTTTGGTTCATATATTTATACTACCTTCACAAAATATTAGGGGTGTTTACTTAGATCTTAGGTTTCTCAAGTCCTTTTCTTCCACCCTTCCCTCCCCTCCCTCCCCTCCCCTCCCCTCCCCTCCCATCCCCTCCCATCCCCTCCCCTTCCTTTCCCTTCCCTCCTTTCTTTCGTTCTTAATTTCAGACAAGGTCTTTCTCTGTCACCCAGGCAGGAGTGCAGAGTGGTGCAGTCTTGACCTCCTGGGCTCAAGTGACCCTCCCACCTCAGCCTCCTGAGTAGCTGGGACCACAGCTGTGTGCCACCATGCCCAGCTAATTTTTAATTATTTTGTAGAGATGGGCTCTCACTATGTTCCCCAGGCTGCTCTTGAACTCCTGAGCTCAAGTGATTCTCCCACGTCAGCCTCCCAAAGAGCTGGGATTACAGGCATGAGTCACTACGCCCGGCCAAACCTTTTCCTTTTGTCCCTGATCCTCTTAAACTTTCTTTTGTCTCCCAAACTCTTGCTCTGTGCTTTGTACATTGCTGTATGTTCAGATAGAGCTTAATCTGCAGTTACTCATCCCTGCTGATTTATAAAATACAAAGTGTGCTTTAGTAACACTGAATAGTATAGTCTAGAATCCTAAAAAAGTTGAGAAAAAGATTTTGTCCTCCATATTTTCTGTCTTTTTCTATTGCTCCACCTTGTATTAGAAATTAGGAAAGACTCATGGTGAGTATATCCAATCAATTCACCTCACATCATGATGTTTCTAAATAAAATAATAAAATCTGAACCCATAGTCTTCGCCTTTTTTGAAGTTTAAGTATTGTTTATCTGTGACATTATGTAATTTCAAAGTGCCTTCCGGAAAATCCCTCGGGATGGAGATGACTCAGGATAGCCTTGCACTGGTTTGTTATGGGGCCATCTAAGTGAATGAATGGCCCTCTGAAATGGCAACAACCACCCTAAGCTACCTGGGTTCCAGTCCCAGTTCTGACACCGTCTAGCTGAGTAGCCTCGGCCAAGTAACTTCTCACTCTCTAAACCTCATTTTTCTGTCTACACAAGCTAGGAATTAGATGATGACACTGCTTCCCAAGCCTTCCCACCAAACATTAGTGGCCCTTGAGATATCACTGATTGGCTGCTTCTCCAGTATATCCAAGGAAATTGGAGAAATGCTGTGTGCTGAATTCTATTCCATATTTGGCTTCCAAAAGCTCGTAAGCACATTAGAGACTGCAAGAAGCCTTGAAGGTAAGAAATCTGCTTAACATTGTTAAACCTAGCATTTTCTAAACTCTTTGAACTGGAAACTCTCCCTCTTTTGGAGGAAAAGCTTCAAGTATATTGGAGTATCCTGTCTTACATAGTTTGGGAAATGCTGGAGTAGATCAGTGGTCGGCAGATAGCAGCCGGCAGGCCAAATCCCTCTTGCCACCTGTTGTGTAAATAAAGTTTTATTGGAACACAGCTACACTGCTTCATTTATGAATTGTCTGTTTGCCCCAGAATAGCCAAGTTGCAGAGTTGTGAGAGAGACCTGTATGGCCCATACTGCCTAAAATATATGTACCATCTGGTTATTTACAGAAAAAAAACAATCTGCTCACTCCTACTCACAGGATTATTTTCAAAGTGATTCATGAACATGGCTGAAAAAATCAGATCGTGGAGGAATGTTGTAAATGAAAAGCAATAGCTTTGTTCCAGAAGCAACACATTTTTAATGGTTCCAGTTAAACTTATTTTAGTGGTTATTATAATAGTTGTATAACTCCTCACTCAGCCATTTCTGATGTATGTGCTTTGGGTTGCCTCTGTTTGATAGACCACGTTAACATACACACACACACACATACACACACAGAGGCATGCACAACTTCTTTTTTTTTTTTTTTGAGATGGAGTGTCGCTCTGTTGCCCAGGCTGGAGTGCAGTGGCCAGATCTCAGCTCACTGCAAGCTCCGCCTCCCGGGTTTAAGCCATTCTCCTGCCTCAGCCTCCCAAGTAGCTGGGACTACAGGCGCCCGCCACCTCACCCGGCTAGTTTTTTGTATTTTTTAGTAGAGACGGAGTTTCACTGTGTTAGCCAGGTCTCGATCTCCTGACCTCGTGATCCACCCGTCTCAGCCTCCCAAAGTGCTGGGATTACAGGCTTGAGCCACCCCACCCAGCCCCATGCACAACTTCTTAGTTTTGTCAGTACATGAATTCCTCTTTTGATTACCACTGCAGTTTGTTTTTTTCTTTTTTGAGATGAACTCTTGCTCTGTCTCTCAGGCTGGAGTGCAGTGGTGCCCTTGGCTCACTGCAACCTCTGCCTCCCAAGTTCAAGCAATTCTTCTACCTCAGCCTCCTGAGTAGCTGGGATTACAGGCGCCTACCACCATACCCAGCTAATTTTTTTGTATTTTTAGTAGAGACAGTGTTTCACCATGTTGGCCAGGCTGGTCTCAAACTCCTGACCTCAAGTGATCCACCTGCCTCAGCCTCCCAAAGTGCTGGGATTACAAGCGTGAGCCACTGCACCCAGCCCTACCATGGCAGTTTTAATGTTCATAAACCTCTGTATCTGTTGCATCTGTTTCCTACCTTTTATCTTAGATGCCAAATTTTATAAGATGAAGAAACTAGTACCACTAGCCTTCCGCATTCCTCTCTTTTCCTCTTGTCCATCTTTCAGATTTTCTCGGCTATGTCTTTATTTTTATAGTGTTGAGTCTGATAACATTTGCCTTCTCTATCTGGAAATATTTTCCTTGCATTGCCCATTGGGCGAGTCTAAAGGTTGCAAACTGTCTTAGTCCCTTTAGTGTTACTGTAAAGGAATACTTGAGGTTGGGGAATTTATAAAGAAAAGAGGTTTATTTGCCTCACGATTCTGCTGCTGGAAGATTGGGCATCTGGGGAAAGCCTCAGGCTGCTTCCACACATACTGAAAGGCAGAGAGGAGCTGGTGTGTGCAGAGATCAGATGGCGAGAGAGAAGGCAAGAGAGAGGAAGAAGGTCCCAGGCTCTTTCTAACAACCAGCTCTCCTGGGAATTAATAGAGTAAAAATTCACTCCCTGTCTTCCCCACCCCCTAAAGAGAGCGTTAATCTATTTATGAGAAATCCACGCCCATGACCCTAACACCTCCCGTTAGGCACCGCCTCCAACATAGAGGATCAGATTTCAACGAGGTTGCAAAGGGTCGAATATCCAAACCACAGCACAAGCCAATGAGCAGTGTTAATGTAAATACTGCCTGTAGCAGAGCCAAGTAATGCTTGCTGTGATTATACTTCCCTCTTTATAATTCTAATATCACAACTGCCGCATCACTCAAAGTAGATAGTTCTTAATACCTTTTTCTTTAAATTTTTTTAGCTTTTATATTTTTATTAAAATATATTAAAAAATTGGAACACTTCATGAATTTGCATGTCATCCTTGCGCAGGGGCCATGCTAATCTTCTCTGTATCGTTCCGATTTTAGCATATGTGCTGTAATCCACCCGCCTTGACCTCCCCAAGTGCTGGGATTACAGGCTTATGCCACCGTGCCCAGCTGCTTTAATATCTTTTCCAATTGAGTTCATTCTTTTAATTTTTACCAGTTGCTCTAAATCATGGCACTTTTTTTTTTTTTTTGAGACAGTCTTACTTTGTGTCACCCAGGCTGGAGTGTAATGGCGTGATCTCAGCTCACTGCAACCTCCACCTCCCGAGTTCAAGTGATTTTTGTGTCTCAGCCTCCTGAGTAGTTGGGATTACAGGGTGTACCACCACACCTGGCTAATTTTTGTATTTTTAGTAGAAACGGAGTTTCACCATGTTGGCCAGGCTGTTCTGGAACCCCTGACCTCAGGTGATCCGCCCACCTGTGCCTCCCAAAGTGCTGGGATTACAGGCGTGAGTCGTGGCGCCTGTCCAATCATGGTGCATTTGAACCATGTCTCTCCTGCATTTTGTTGGTGGCATTTGTTTTCCCTTGAGATTATAATTAATTAATTTATTTATTTATTTATTGAGATGTAATCTTGCTCTGTCACCCAGGCTGGAGTGCAGTGGCACGATCTCACCACACTACAATCTCCACCTCCCAGGTTCAAGTGGTTCTCCTGCCTCAGTCTCCCCAGTAACTGGGACCACAGGCATGTGTCACCACGCCCAGCTAATTTTTGTATTTTTAGTAGAGACAGGGTTTCACCATGTTGGCCAGGATGGTCTCGAGCTCTTGACCTCAGGTGATCCGCCCCCCTCGGCCTCCCGAAGTGCTGGGATTACAGGCGTGAGCCACCACGTCTGGCCCCCTTGAGTTTTTTATTGGTTTGTTTTTTTGGTGTCTGTGCCTTGTTGAGGGAAGAATTGTGCCTCCTTGACTATTTCCCTAAAATCCTCTAGTTTCTAACCCATTTGTCTATTGCTTGAATAAATCATTCTTTTTGAACACATTCTTTGTGGATTCCACTCACTGATGTCCTAATGGCTTCCTAGACTTGCAGTTGTTGACTTTCCTTAAATTCTAGGCTTTGTTCCACCAGGTATTGGATGCCACATCTCTCTTTGCCTGTGTTTTACATTCATTTTTTTTTTGAAATATATTTAATAGTCTCAAGTGACTTATTCTGATTGAGGCTCGCTTTTAGAGTCTTATGTGTTTGAAAACATCTTTGATTGATATGAGTTTATAGGCTTGAAATAAATTTTTCTTTAACCTTCAAAAATCTTGCCATATTGTTGTGGATTTGAAAAGGCACATGCTGGTCTGTTTGTCATTAACTGACTCTTTTTTCCTTTTTGAAAGCTACTAGAGTTTCTTTCTTTCTCTTTATTCCTCCATATTCTGCAATATTTATTAATACAATTATATAGTAATTTGACAGTGAATGTCTAAATGTGAGTCTTTGCTCATTTATTGACTTTGGTAGTCAGTGGGTGTATCAGTCAGGTTCTTGTCACACAAAAATCACACAGAAATTTGAACAGATAAACTAAGCAATCATTAATTTGTAGCAGGGGATTAACTACTCAGAGGAAAAGAGAACTGTAAATAATACAGGAATGGTTGGCTGGGTGCAGTGGTTCACGCCTATAATCCCAACACTTTGGGAGGAGGCCAAGGCGGGCAGATTGCTTGAGCCCAGGTATTTGAGACCAGCCTGGGCAATATGGCGAAACCCTGTCTCTACAAAAAATTAAAAAATTAGCTGGGCATGGTGGCACGCACTTGTAGTCCCACATACTCGGGAAGCTGAGGTGGGAGGATTGCTTGAGCTCAGGAGTTTGAGGCTGCAGTGAGCCATGATCACACTCCAGCCTAGGTAACAGAGTGAGACCCTACCTCAAAAAAAAAAAAAAAAGTTACAAAGAATATAAGAGTGACACATACATTGAGCAGCCCCTCCTTCTAGGACTGAGACAAGATCGAGTTCAGAAGCAGCTGCCTCTTGTGCTCCCCCAGATCTGAAATTCAGATCTCAGGGCATGGCTTCATGGCCCATTGAGGCAGCACAGTTTGGGGAGGAGCTGCATGCCAGCCCATGTGGAATACCGCTTGCTCAGGTGTTTAAAACACTGCTAGGAAACCACCCACCCACTGGGTGCCTGCAAGCCTTGCTGGGAGCCTGCTGGGTGCTGGGAGTACCCCCTGCTGGAGTGTCTGCCAGACTTACTGGGAACCACCCGTAGGGTGCTGCCGAAACTCACTGGGGTGACACTCCTGGGTATTCCACAGGCTGCTAACTGCTGCAGGCACAAGCTGGTGAGAGCATACCCCATAGGAGAAAAGCCCCTTCCTCCTGCATGACTCCTCCAGCACCCTCAACCAGCAAAGCTGATGTCAGCTGGCAAAGGGGAGACATTGACCACACCCAGCTCCCATAATTCAAAGGAAGGCAAAGAAGGGTGTCTTTGCAGCTGAGAGGTAACATGCGGATAAACAGCAAACATCTTGAAGTCTAAAAACTTACTTGTCTCCTTAGCTCTGGGGAGTTTGCTTGTACAAGTTAAGCATCCCTAATTCAAACATTTGAAATGCTCTGAAATCCGAAACTTTTCCAGTGCCAACATGACATGACACTCAAAGGTTATGCTCATTGGAGCACGTAGGGTGTCAGATTTTTGGATTAGGGATGCTCAACTGGTAAGTACAATGTAAATATTCCAGAATCCAAAAATGTCTGAAATCCAAAACACTTCTGATCTCAAGCATTTTGGATAAGGGATATTCAAACTGTATTATTTCTTTGATAATTTCTTCCCCTTCCCCCCACCCCACATTTTTCTGTGGTTTTTAGAACTCTGATTAGTCAAACGTTAGGCTTCCTAAGTTCCCTCTCTGGCTTTTTTTTTTTTTTGAGACGGAGTCTTGCTCTTTCACCCAGGCTGGAGTGCAGTGGTGCGATCTCAGCTCACTGCAAGCTCCGCCTCCTGGGTTCAGGCCATTCTCCTGCCTTAGTCCCCCCACCCGAGTAGCTGGGATTACAGGCGTCCACTACCACACCTGGCTAATTTTTGTATTTTTAGTAAGGACAGGGTTTCACTATGTTGGCCAGGTTGCTCTTGAACTCCTGACCTCAGGTGATCCACCCACCTCTGCCTCCTAAAGTGTTGGGATTACAGGCGTGAGCTACCGCACATGGCCAGAATCTTTTGTTTTCTGATGACTGATTCTTTTCTCATTGCTGATGTAAGTTTGTACATTTTTTAAAAAGTTATTTTTACCATCATTTTAGCGGGCCAGATTACCTGAGTTTAAATCACAGCCCTGATATCTACTAGCCATGTGACTGTTCTAAGCCTTCATTTCTCATGTATGAAATGGGGATGATAATAGTGACCTAGGTTATAAATCATTAGAGTATAAATGAACTAATACATGAAAAGTCCTTAGCACAGTGCCTGGCATATACTCACTGCTTTAAAGATAGCTTTAGCTATGATTATTTGTAAATATACTACATTATACTGATTATAATCCATTTAATCATTATTTTGAAAGCACTTCTAGTCTGTAAAATATAATTTCTTTGGTCTTATTAATTACCACTACTACTGCTATCACTATTACCACTGCTACCACAGATATCTTCAAGCAAGTGGATGTAGGAATTAATAGAAATTTGGTTTAAGGGCAAATTAATGGCATAAGATTTGGAGACATTTACTCAGGATACAAAATCAATATAAAAAAACACAAGCATTCCTATAAACCAACAATAGACAAGCAGATAGCCAAATCATGAATGAACTCCCATTCACAATTGCTACAAAGACAATAAAATACCTAGATATACAGCTAACAAGGGATGTGAAGGACCTCTTCAAGGAGAACTACAAATCACTGCTCAAGAAAATAAGAGGATACAAACTAATGGAAAAACATTCCATCCTCATGGATAAGAAGAATCAATATGGTGAAAATGGCCATACTGCCCAAAGTAATTTATAGATTCAGTGTTATTCCCATGAAACTACCACTGACATTCTTCACAGAATTAGAAAAAAACTACTTTAAATTTCACATGGAACCAAAAAAGAGCCTGTATAGGCAAGACAATCCTAAGCAAAAAGAATAAAGCTAGAGGCATCACCTACCTGTCTTCAAACTGTATTACAATGTGACAGTAACCATAACAGCATGGTACTGGTACCAAAGCAGACATACAGACCAATGGAACAGAACAGAGACCTCAGAAATAACACCACACATCTACGACCATCTGATCTTTGACAAACTGAGCAACAAAAAAGCAATGGGGAAGGATTCCCTATTTATTAAATGGTATTGGGAAAACTGCCTAGCCATATGCAGAAAACAGAAGCTGGACCCCTTCCTTACACCTTACATAAAAATTAATTCAAGATGGATTAAAGACTTAAATATAAAACCCCAAACCATAAAAACCCCAGAAGAAAACCTAGGCAATACCATCCAGGACATAGGCATGGGCAAAGAACTTCATGACAAAAGCACCAAAAGCAATTGCAACAGAAACCAAAATTGACAAGTGGGATCTAATTAAACTAAAGAGCTTCTGCACAGCAAAAGAAACTATCATCAGAGTGAACAGGCAACCCACAGAATGGGAGACAATTTTTGCAATCTACCCATCTGACAGAGGTCTAATATCCAAAATCGACAAGGAACGTACACAAATTTACAAGAAATAAAACAACCCCATCAAAATGTGGACAAAGGATATGAACAGACACTTCTCAAAATAAAACATTTATACAGTCAACAAACGTGAAAAAAAGCTCAACATTACTGATCTGAGAAATGCAAATTAAAACCACAATGAGATACCATCTCACACCAGTCAGAATGGTGATTATGAAAAAGTCAAAAAACAACAGATGCTGGAGAGGATGTGGAGAAATAGGAATGCTTTTATAGTGTTGGTGGGAATGTAAATTACTTCAACCATTGTGGAAGACAGTGTTGTGATTCCTCAAGGATCTAGAACCAGAAATAACATTTGGCCCAGCAATCTCATTACTGAGCATATACCCCAAGGAATATAAATCATTCTACTATAAAGACACATGCATACATATATCTATTGCAGCACTGTTTACAGTAGCAAAGACATGGAACCACCCAAATGCCCATAAATGATAGACAGGCATTAGCCACCATGCCCAGGCAAGTTGGTTTATTAAAAGTAGCTCAGTGTATACCCAAAGGAATATAAATCAATCATTCTATTATAAAGAAACATGCACATATATGTTCATTGCAGCACTATTTACAATAGCAAAGTCATGAAATCAGCCTAAATGCCCACCAATGATAGATTGGATAAAGAAAATGTGGTACATATACACCATGGAAAACTATGCAGCCAAAAAAGGAATGAGATCACATCCTTTGCAGGGACATGGATGAAGCCAGAAGCCATTGTCCTCAGCAAACTTACACAGGAACAGAAAACCAGACACCACATGTTCTCACTCATAAGTGGGAGTTGAACAATGAGAACACATGGACATAGGGAGGGGAACATCACACACCAGGGCCTGTCGGGGTTTGCAGGGCAAGGAGAGGGAGAGCATTAGGACAAATAGCTAATGCATGCAGGGCTTAAAACCTACATGATGGGTTGATGGGTGCAGCAAACCACCATGGCACACGTTTAAGTATGTAACAAACCTGCACCTTCTATGCTTGTATCCCGAACTTAAAGTTAAAAAAAAAAAAAAAAAAAAAAGATTTGGAGACATTTAAATTTTCCTTCCTTGGAATTTTTTTTGCAACTTTTTAAATTTTGAAAATGTGATAGCTACAGAAAAGTGGGAAGAACAGTCTCTATTCTCCCTCCACCTCCCTTCTGTATGGACCCTGATGGTTACATTGGGGCCCTCCAGAAAATCTAGGATCATTTCCTCATCTCAAGATCCTTAAATTTATCACATCTACAAAATCTTTGCCATGTCAGGTAATATTCACAGGTTGCAGGAATTAGAATGTGGATATCTTTTGGGGGTCCATTATTCAGCCAACCACACATACCTTTTTTCCTTTTGTCCGTGAATAAAGTTAATATTTATACTAGCTTTGGCCATACCAAAAATCTCTTTGGGAAAGTTTCAGATTGCTGGAGAAAATGACCCCTTACATTTTTCTTTTAGTTTCCAGTATCCAGGGATAAAGAACTTCCAATGCTACTTCAAGGTTTATATTACTATATTTTAAAAAATTGTGAGGCTCTCATTCCTAGTCTCTTTACATTTCAAAGGCATTAACACCCCACTTTAGAAATCAGCAGCAAATGTACATGGTTTAAACAGATCCATTGCATACATCTCAATCTGTTGTTACCTAAGCGAGAAGTAATTTTTTAAATTGCTTCTTTAAATGTAGTAAGAGTTAAAGGAATTCCCCATTTCCTTCCCCAATCCCCTGAAAATCCCCAGGACTCCTGAGAGGTAACTGAGCATGTCTTTTGGTTTGGGTGATTAAGGCTTGAGTCACGCTGGGTTATCCTCTAGGATGGAGGGGGCAGTGACATTGGACAGGTACCTGAATAGCCAATGAGGGGTCAAGTGTAGAATTCAGTTTCACCAATAAATTATTATCTTGGTTGTGAATGAAGGGAACAATTGCCGGGGGGGGGGGGGGGGGTGGATAATGATCAATACCCTGAGAAATTAAATTTTAAGTGGAATTTGGTGAAGAAATTATTGAGACCTACTCTAGATGAGAACCTATGTTAGATGCTTTGGAGGATTAAAAAAGAAGAGACCAGCACTTTGGGAGGCTGAAGTGGGAGGACCACTTGAGGCCGGGAGTTCCAGACCAGCCTGGGCAACACAGTGAGAGCCTATCTCTACAGAAAAAAAAGGAGAGAGAGAGAAAGCATGAGAAAGTCATTTTTGCTAGTGAGAGAGACATGGTATAAATGTTTCAAAATTATTTGTAAGGCAACATATTTTGTGGCACAGTTTGGTGCATGCTCAGTTCCTCGGTGAACACACACACACACACACACACTCACACACGACACTGCAAGTTTAGGGAGTGGTGTGAGCTCTGCAAGCTTGGAAAACTTATGAGAAGGCACAGACTTGGCTGAGGGAGGAGTGGTTGCGGTTTTGAGCATGGTAGGCTGAGGCGCCCAGCTCAGTGGAGCAGGAAGTACCAGTGAACCAGCATATTAATGAACAGTTCAAGAACCCACCTGAGGCTGGGCACAGTGGCTCACGCCTGTAATCCTAGCACTTTGAGAGGCCGAGGCGGGGGAATTATTTGATACCAGGAATTCGAGACCAGCTTGGCCAACATAGGGGGAGACCCCATCTCTACAAAAAATAAAAAAAATTAGCTGGGGGTGGTGTCATGTGGCTGTGGTCCTAGCTACTCAGAAGGCTGGGGTGGGAAGATCGCTTGAGCCCAGGAGTTTGAGGCTGCAGTGAGCTGTGATCATGCCAGTGCACTCCAGCCTGGGCGACTGACCACAAAAAACAAGAGCCCACCTGACAGTGACTTCGGAGGAGAGACTTGGCTTTTGCTATTAATTTTCCCCGACTGTTTGTCAGGGCCACTGAGGAATCCTATTTGAGATGAGAAACACCCCACATTGCAGGGCACGGCTACCTGCAGGCAATCCTGGGAATCCCCCTGCACACTGGTGTCTGGATCCTTCTGATGCCTGCCTGCTGATTCCACGAGTCTGCTGGCCCCAGGCCAGGCTGTTTGTTGGAGCCCCAGCCACAGGGGCTGCTGGCGTGCACTTGGAGAACCAGCTGACAGAGGGCCTGTGTTCTATTCCCCTCCCCTTCTCTGCTTCACTTGCCATGAATGAACAGAACATGAGTGGAAAAGAGTGATGCATTTGGGGTGGAAGATGCGATTGTCAAGAGCAGGGTTTCTGGCACCAGGTGGTGGAGAAGGAGAAAGGCCAGACATCTCTGGAGCAGTGGGGGGCTGGTCTGGGGGAGGGGAAGCGCAGAAGTGCTCAGCATCTGGCATTTGACCCCCACGGTGATCCAGGTTACCCTCAAATCCAGTTTTAAGAGGGAACGTTAAATAATGAACCCAGATAAACTTTAAAAATAGCAGTGAAAAACTATGAAAATGGAGGATAATCCTGAATCTGTTTCGAGGTTAGAATTTTGTTTTTGTTTTTACCAAAACTAAGCTCTCTCTTTTTGCTGTATTAAAAACAAACACCTAGATCCTTTCACACTGCACCTTTGCCTACATGGGGCCCCTTCACATTTTTGGACTGTCTTGGACAACAGCCTAAGATCCAAGATGGGTTCTTTTTTTTACAGCAAAGTGAAAGGAAAGAAGACTCTTTCATTTAACGAATATTTGTGAGGCAGCCTGTCAAGTTGTATTAGAATCTGGGCCAGGTAGTGAGATCGGTAAGATACTACCCTTTTTCTCCTAAAGTTTGAAGTCAAAGGAGGCAACTTCAAGATAAATGAAGATGTCAGTGATGGGCTGAGTGTTGAGAGTTTGTACCAGGGACAGCTCAGAGAACTGCTGCATGGGACAGGACCTATCTGGGTGAGCAGATTGTTCACAGGTAATTCAAAGTCATCAGAGGTCAAAGGTCTGTGAGCTGTGCTTGTTTAGGGATTCATTTTCAGTGAGTCTATAAGAAGTTTTGAACTGATGGCTGTTAGGGTTGCCAAAAGACAACCTTACCTTCTTTACGAAATGGAATAATTTTATTGATAATTTCTACCACATCTGATAAACCTCGTGAATGTGTGATCTGCGCTAACTTCCTGATGTTGACTGCAGCTTTGCTCAGTGTCCAGGGAGTATTTGAGTGAGCTCAGAAACACAGAGCCCGTGCTGCTTAGTGGGTCCATGCGGTTGTTAATCTCATGCAGAACCCAGCGGGGAGGTTGGTGTGGATGGTTTTTGTCTTAGGTCCAGTGAGACAGGTAAATGCTATAAGAAGACTCTGGTTGCACTGTTGAATGTGGGTTTTTTTCTTTGAGTAATTTTTCTTATTTTGATGGAACATTTATTCAAAATGTAGCACCTCCTCTGTCCTTTATGAAGTTATAGTATGGGACAGTTCATTACGACACTTTTAAAGCTCTTTACTTTTTTTTTTTTTTTTTTTTGGAGATGGGGTCTTGCTCTATTACCCAGGCTGGAGTGCAGTGGTGTGACCTCAGTTCACTGCAATCTCCACCTCCCGGATTCAAGTGATTCTCCTGCCTCAGCCTCCCGAGTAGCTGGGATTACAGGCGCCCACCACCACGCCTGGCTAATTTTTGTTTTTTTTTAATAGAAACGGGGTTTCACCATGTTGGCCAGGCTGGTCCCACCCACCTCGGCCTCCCACAGTGCTGGGATTGCAGGCGTGAGCCACCCTACCCAGCCTACACCTCTTTACTTTTTAACATGCCACTGTATCTTGTCTGACATGAGATTATTCATTTAGAAACATTTTATTTGATCTTCCAAATACATTAGAATGTCAGCCACAAAAGATAGCTTAGGGTCTTATAACTGAACCATTTACTTATAAGATTTCAAGTGTCAAGTTGGAATAATTTTCTGCAAAACGTAAGTAACTATTTTATGAATATGTATTTGTGATGAATGATTTCCTACACAAATGAAAAATCTCTTTTAATAGAAAATGGTAACTGGATACATTATTAGATACAATTTTTTTATTTCCCTATTTTCAGTTTCAATAGGGAAAATTTTAATTTTCCCTGTTATTTCCTTATTTTATTTCCCTATTTCAATGAATGAAATCATTCAATTATAAGCAACTCTAAGTCTCTTGAGGAAATTTGAGCATTATACATCTCTCTCTTCTCCCAAACTCAAACTAGCTTAAGCAAAACATGGAATTTGTTGGCATGAATAATAGGAAAATCCAAGGATGAAGCTGGCTGCAGATGGAACTCAAGAGTTTTTTGGGTATTGGTCTTATTCTCTCTTGGAGTACAGGGGCCTGAGAGGTGGCCCCTGGAAGCTTTTCCAGCTTCAACCCAAAAAGAAAAAAGAGAGACCATCTTTCTTCTAGTGCTACTAAATCAAGTCTTGTGGAAGGAATCTCTTTGGCTGTGGACAGAAGAGTGGGTCTGTGCATGGTCTGTTTTTGCAGTGAGGGGTGGGTAGGGTGTGGTTATAAGGAGAGAGGAAGAATTTCCAGATGAACAGAGGGGTATAATGCAGGCAAAAGCCATGTATGTCCACTGTAACACACAGATATAATCCACATCTGTATGCACACTTCAGCCCTGCATCAGCTGGAACACAGGCGGCAGGGCTGGAGCGTGAAGAGGGAGATGGCCCGATAAGCTGGGTCTACAGCTTGTCTGCTTCCTCCTGAGAACAGTCAGGTGAGCCTTGAAGTGATAGGCTAAGGTGCAGTGCTTCTCAAACTTGTTTTTGTTAATACCCAGATAACCAAGAGGACTGAAATCGTGATTGCAGATGGGGATGGGGTGCCACATTTAACTCCTGGCTCACGTAAAGAATGGAAATAGTGGCCAGGCATGGTGACTTACGCCTGTAATCCCAGCACTTTGGGAGGCCAAGGCGGGCGGATCATGAGGTCAGGAGATCGAGACCATCCTGGCTAACACAGTGGTGAAACCCCATCTCTGCTAAAAATACAAAAAATTACCGGGGCGTGGTGGCGGGCACCTGCAGTCCCAGCTACTCGGGAGGCTGAGTCAGGAGGATGGTGTGAACCCAGGAGGCGGAGCTTGCAGTGAACCGAGATCGTGCCATTGCACTCCAGCCTGTGCGACAGAGCGAGTCACTGTCTCAAAAAAAAAAAAAAAAAAAAAAGGAAATAGTAAGAATTTCTTCTCTCTGTTATGATCTTTTGGAGGGGAGTCACTGAGCAGTGTGCCCAGAATTTTTTCTGTGTGACATTTTCAGGCTCTAGTGGGTGGAAAGATTTTGTGAATGTGTCTTCTTGGTGAGAGTGTGTCCTCTGAATCTGCTGGTAGGTTGGAGTGTTTGCAGGGAAATATTCATCGAAGGGCTTGCTCCATGAAGAACGTGACTTAGGATGATCTTTATTTTACATGCATTTCCATCATATGTAAGCAAAGTTAGGGTCTCAACATTCCCCCAGCACCTTCTTCTTCCAACTCTCAAGCTTCTATCTTGGCAAAGCGTTCGCTGTAGAAGCCTACACTTTGAGCCCATCCTTATTTTAGGTGAAATCATTTATTTCATCTATGTTTTTACTCTCTAGTGTGTCTTCTCTTACTTTTTTACTTCTTGAAGATAAAAACCAATTCTGTCCTGAGTTTGGAAACCTTTCCTTGATAAGCCAGGGCCCATGTGCATCGAGTAAGCTTTTCAAATCACTATACAGTTCCTTCCACATTTGTTGAAAGGGAGAGTTTAGAATACAAATCACTGTTCAGTAGCCAACTATATTACCAGCCCATCAATGCCCTGAGGGCACTGCATGGCAGACATTCTCCCACCGGTGCCTCCAGGTGCTCTGAGGCCTGGGCCTGAACTGGCCTTCTACCCTCTTGGCTGGAGATGTGGCTCCATCTGGCTTCACCTTCAGTGCCTCCTAACCCATGAGTAATACTCAGTAAAGAATTGAGCAAAACTTACTGAGAAAACAAAACCTCTTTGTGAGTTTTTATGGCTTCAACGTGTCCTGAGCTATCTTTAAAAGTAGAGCAACTTGGGTCGGACATGGTGGCTCACACCCGTAATCCCAGCACTTTGGGAGGCTGAGGCAGGTGGATCATCTGAGGTCAGGAGTTGAAGACCAGCCTGGCCAACATGGTGAAACCCTGTCTCTACTAAAAATACAAAAATTATCCAGGTGTGGTGGCGGCACCTGTAATCCCAGCTACTCAGGGGGAGAATTGCTTGAACCCGGGGAGGCAGAGGTTGCAGTGAGCCAAGACTGCGCCACTGCATTCCAGCCTGAGTGACAGAGCGAGACTCCGTCTCAAAAAACAAAATACAAAGAGACAAAAAGAGCTGCTCATGGTGATGCATACCAGTAGTTCCAGCTACTTGGGAGGCTGAGCCAAGAGGACTGCTTGAGCCCAAGAGTTGGAGGCTTCAGTGAGCTATGATCACACGCTGCACTCTAGCCTGGGCAACAGAGCAAGACCCTGTCTCTAAGAAAATAAAAAATAAAATAGAGCAACCAAACAGCAGTTCAGTTATTAAAATCTATTCATGTATTCAGCTATTAGACAAAGACAAGGACCGAGTTAGATCCAGCCTGTGGACCAGTTGTTCAGATTTGTCTCTGAGCACACTGAAATACAGTTTTATAGCGTCATTTGATGAGGGTGCTTTATGCAGCCTGGCTGGCTCCTTTTTGCTGGAAACAGGTGTAGTCACAGCTGGAGGGAGATTCACCAGTTGTGTAGAGTTTTTCCATTCATCTTGATTCTGAAAAGAGCTTGAAGACAGTGTTAAGCAATTGTTACTTTCTTTGTATGTGTCTGCTTCCTAAGGTCTATACCTAGCGCCTAGATTTCTTTTTATATACAAAATGTGTGATTTATTTTCCTTAAAAATATGCTTCTTTTTTTCCCCTGGAGTCATATGACTCATGCAGCGGGGTTTTATTTTTTATTTTATTTATTTTTTTGGGAGGGAGTCTCGCCCTGTTGCCCCGGCTGAAGTGAGCTAAGTGTGTGATCTTAGCTCACTACAACCTCTGCCTTCCGGGTTCAAGCAATTCTCCCACCTCAGTCTCCTGAGTAGCTGAGATTACAGGTACCCGCCACCACGCCTGGCTAATTTTTGTATTTTAGTAGAGACGGGGTTTCACCATGTTGGTCAGGCTGGTCTCAAAACTCCTGACCTCAGGTGATCCACCCACCTCAGCCTCCCAAAGTGCTGGGATTACAGGCGTAAGCCACCACGCCCGACCTATTTTTAAAATTTTTTAAAATTTCAACAGCTTTAGGGGTACAAATGGTTTTTGGTTACATGGATGAATTGTATAGTGGTGAAGTCAGGGCTCTTAGTGTACCCCTTTTAGTGTACCTGCCACCTGAATAGTGTACATTGTACCCAATAGGTAATTTTTCATCCCTCACTCCCACTACCCCTTCTCATAGGACACATCAAGGTGAGTCAGCTTTCAAAATTACCAATTAGTGTTTTAAGTAAGCAGCTGGTACATTTGATACTTTCTGGAGTGGCTGCTGCTTTCAGCTGCTGAAGCCCTAGTGTTAGTAGTGCCATATCTTCATTCCTAGTTTGTTGTTATTGCTTTGGACCCCGGGAGTCTCTCTTGACCTCTAGCAGAAATTGTTCTCCAAGGCCCTGGAACCCCAGTTCACTAGAATTGCCGAATTTCTAACCTCAGGAGTACTGTGCATTTTGCCAGGCATGCAGAACAGAGGAGTGCTCAACACTGCAGAGAGAGAGAACGCAGGCCCCTCCCTTTCTCTAGATGCCTTTCCTTTGGAACTCACAGTTTCCTTGTAATTCTGTCCCTCGGGCTGTTTAGGTCCAATGGCTTAAAGCATATGAATCTCTCACCTTGAGCTTTCCTATAAATTCCAGGTTCTTCCTTAGTTTTCCTTTCCCGCTTTGGTTATATTAAGAGAACATTAAATAGTATTTTGGGGCCAGGCACGGTGGCTCACACACTTTGGGAGGCCGAGGTGGAAGGATCGCTTGAGGTTAGGAGTTGGGGACCAGCCTGGCCAATATAGCAACACCCTGTCTCTACTAAAAATACAAAAATTAGCGGGATATGATGGCACACACCTGTAATCCCAGCTACTGGGGAGGCTGAGGCAGAAGAATCGCTTGAACCCGGGAGGTGGAGGTTGCAGCGAGCCGAGATCATGCCACTGAACTCCAGCCTGGGTGACAGAGTAAACTCGATCTCAGAAAAAAAAGAAAAATTGTATTTTGGGAAATGCTTGTAATGTAACTGTGCTCACAATAACTGCATCAATTGATTTTTTTAAGAGACAGAGTTGCATTCAGTCATCCAGTTTGGAGTGCAGTGGTGCGATCCTAGCTCATTGCAGCCTCCAACTCCTGAGCTCAAGCCATCCTCCTGCTTCAGCTTGGACTATAGGCATGTGTCACCAGGCCTGGCTAATTTGAGAAAAGACTTTTCTTTTTGGTAGGGACAGTGTCTTGCTCTGTTGCCCAGGCTGTTTCAAAGTCCTAACTAACCTCAAGCAATCCTCCGGCCTCAGCTTCCCAAAGCACTACCCTACCAATATCAATTTTTGTTATTCCTCTCTTTGTTTACATCTTCTTACTTGGTTGGTTCATCACAATTCTGGGTGGTGGGGGGGGCTGTCTATGGGATGTGAGAGGACACTGGGCTCCTTAGCCCATCATAGGATCTAGAAGCTGGAATTGCAATTTTATCTATCTATCTATCTATCTATCTATCTATCTATCTATCTCAATAACTATGTCTTAGGCCAAAACACTCCATCTTTTAGGCTTGCCTCTAAAATGAATATACTGATCTAGTGAAGAAAGAAGATTTGGTTGATGTTGGTAAGGAACTTTCATAGGCCAAGCACGTATTATTTTTCCACTCTTTTGGTAATAACTATTAGTATGCTGGCTTTTCCCACATTTGAATAAGGCATTCCCAGTTAAGAAGGTGCTTTGAAAGACCTTTTTTCGGGAGAAGGAAAGGGCTGGCACATGCAGGTGTCTTGTGTGTGTGCGGTTGTGATGTACATAGCGGCTTGGCTCTGGAGCGCAGTGAGGTCTGGCACTGCCCCCCCCCCCCCCGGTTCTCCAGGGGCAGCTTAGTCCTACTGGGTGCTCAGATGTCACTTCTCTCCCACTTTTCCAGGTATCTCTAGGAACTTACTGCCCTTTCAACATGAAGCTTAAATTTTTTATTTGAAGAACCAGCCAGTGAGAATGTATTTGGTGATGTCTTCACAGCTGAAATCTTTGCTATGTATGTGTGCCTGTTAAGTGGTAGGAGGGATAAATCTTCTAGATTGTTTTCTTTTTTCCTTTCTCTTCCCTCCTTACCTTTGCTCCTCTTCCCCACCCCCACCGCCAAATAAATACCCAAAACAGAGGTCCTATGGTGTCATGCTTGAGAATATCGATTCGGGCCACCCTGCCTGGTTTGAATCCTGACTTGACTCTAACACCTGGGCAAGTTGGTTAACTGTTCTGAGTCTTAGTTTCCTGATCTGTAAAATGGGGATGAAGAAAGTTCTTACCTTGCAGGATTCTGATGAGGGTTAGGTGAGTTAACATATGGAAAACACTCGGAGTGCCTGCCATTAACCCATTTATGCCTGAAGTTGCAATATTTTTGTGTGAAAAATCAGACCTTGGTGATGACCTTGAGCAGTGGGATATAAATAACCCCCACAAGCTTAGCGTTCCAATAATGGAACACTAGGCATATGTGGTTAAGGACTATGTCAGTGTCAGTGACCATGAGACAAAAACCATATGGGTCATAGCTATTTGGGAGTAATTGTTAGGAAAAAGAATTTTAGAATGGAGCATTCTGGAATACTAGTGTTTCCATATTTTTATAGTAATAGGAACAAAGGCCCTGCTGGGCACAGCAGCTCACGCCTGTAATTCCAACACCTTGGGAGGCTGAGGCAAGAGGATTCCTTGAGCCCAGGAGTTTGAAACCAATCTGGGCAACATAGGGAGATACTGCCCTTATATTTTTAAAAAAATTTATAGATATATCATATATAAATATAAATATTTATATGTATTGTTATATATATACATAACAAAAAAACCCCAAAGTCCTAGTCACCATTTTGGGTGAAAAGGATCAGCTCTAATTTAAGAAAACACCTAAAGCAGCCTCCCTCAAGGTTCAGAGAAAGTAGAATGTTATTGTATTCTGTGTCTAGCAGGAAAAATAATCATCACAGATCTCTCCTGAACATTTGGTTTATGTCAAACACTATACTGAGTGCTTGACGCTGATGATCTCATTTCAGGCTCTTATGAGTTTATTCCTGTACTTGTTTTACAGAAGAGGAAAGAGGTTTGGAGAGATTAAACTTGCCCAAGTTAGGAAGTGGCTGAATGCAATGGGATTCCTGAGCTCACCTGCTCATATGGGGTGGAATGTTCTGCCTCCATCCTTCTGCTGAGCAGAACCAGGGAGAGAGTTCTTCGGCTTTGTCATGATAATCACGTCATCTCTTATGATTGTTAGTGAATCTAGTAATGCATTTCCTTTAAAAGGCAGTTTTCATGTTGACGAACCTCTACTTGCCTCTACTTGTAAGCCAGAACGCCAAAAACAAGAAACCAAGTTCTCCATTCTTTGTTTTGTACAATTTGATGAAGGTTTCTGGCATGAGAACCTTCTTTTTGTAGCTGTAAAGCAACTGAGGTTCTTCCCTGAGATTGACAGTGTCTTAGCTAAGTGAGCTGCGGCAGGGATTCCCCTATTTCTTGTGTTTCCAGTTGCTTATTGGCTGATCCAACTTCCAGCTGGGTGCTAATTTCATTCCAGGAAGGGAACCAGAGCTGAGCAGCTCATCTATTTTCCTTAGCAGGCTCCTCAGTTTTTTGAAAGGGTGATTTTGAGCTTATTTTTCTTCTTGTTTGTAGACAACAGTGGTGAGATAATTCAAGTGTCTACTTATAACAGAGTGTGACAGCGATTCCGTAATCTTTTCTATCCAGCATCTGGTGGCCAGGGGTAGATGAGGGGTTTGTTGTCCTTGGAAACCTGGAAGGAACTATTAGTCATGTCTTAATCCTGAGCCATAAATTTACACTCATTTGAGAGATAAGCAAATTTGGCAGAAAGACTGAGTCAAAAATCTTTGTCTTGATCTCTGAGACAGGATTAGTGGACAAACTAAATCATAAATTATTTATTGTTTTGGTCAGAGAAACTGGAACGTCGTCAATAAAGGAATCTTTAAAAATTATTTATTATCCCACACCCTTTAAATTGTTCATTATTGGTCATTTAGACTCCGAATACTGTTACAGATTGAAAAGTAAAAGAAAAAATATCTCTCTACTACAGAACATTGCAATTTTATTTAATGGAAAAAATATTCTTTTATTCTTTTTACTCTTCTAGAAGAAAATGTTCCACTGAATAATTGATGCTTCTAAAATGAAGCTTTGCATTTTATGATACTAGAATAGCTTTCATTATCTGAATGAATGAATGTTAGCCCTGAATATTAACTATTTTCATATAAAAAACATTTGAGCGTAAGAAAAATCAGCCAACTTGATTGTTCTCAGGTAAAGTTGAGACCATGAATTATACAGAACCACAGATAATTGCAGATGATGGAACTAATCACAATAGGCAAATCAACAATGATTAACAACCATATGCAGGTTTTCTCATGGTTGTGTTCAAATGAAATAGGATATTAAAACTAGAAACTTACGTAATTCAGAATGAAAAATACGTTATTATACTTTCACATTTTTTAAAAGTATTGAGACAAATGTAGTCATTTGTGATTTTGTAATCTTTGTTTTTATTTTGTATAAATTAAAATATAAACTGCATTATTTTTGGTGACAGAGGTGAAAGAAAAACATAGCACCTTCTAGTATTGCATATTCTGGATCTGAAATTCTGCTTCTAAAATGTATGCTTGGTTCTAGATGATATAACTAGCCTCCATATTACTGATTTATACTTCTAAAACTTCTTTCTGAAGATTCAACAGCAGGTCCTTGTTTTCCGAGGATATTGAGCACCAGAAAAAAAGGCCATTTAAGGTCAATCCACTTAAATGGGGACCAACATTTCATAACACAATGAAAGAAAGTTTTGGGACTTTATCGTGAAAAAAATTAATTAAAATTATGAAAATAAGTTTATTTTAGCATATATTTATCAAAATTTAGGTGATCATTGTGACTCTGGCTAGCTCTTAGAATGAGCACTGCAAAAGTCAAGTGTTGATTATTTAGAAACGAGTAAATTTTTTGTATAAAATTAGATGATTCTACATTTTGGTACTTTTTATATCACAATTGACATTTACATCACAGCATAAAGATGACCAGTGTTACAAAGGTATTCAAGATCTTGGTCATTTTCCTTTGGAGCCTTTTAGATTCTTAAATACTAAAATCACTCTAGAAAGTTCTATCTTGTCACCAACGTTAAATTTTTCTCTTAAGTGACTCCTAATTAAACTGCTCAGCCCCTGCTTGCCATTGGTTTACCTGTTATTGGGGAAATTCTCTAATGCCATTTTGATTAGCCTCATGAAATTCTGTATTTGGGGGAAAGTTTTGCAATGCTACTCTGCAGTGGTCATACATCTGTGGGAGGTACGAGACAGTCACTAACAGACAGGATTAGGGATAGAGGCTGACTTTGAACAAGGATGGATTTTTAAGAGGGACTCAGGTCAAAAAATGGCTATTAGGAAATATTTTAGTATTTTGAAGGTGTGCTTCCCTGAACAAGCCCATCATTTGTAGGGATTTGGGTCACGAATACTCCGATAACAAGGACTCCCCGACCTATGTGTATGAATACATTGCAGTATGCAGTATGAAGAAGAGACTCAGCCAGGTGCGGTGGCTCATGCCTATAATCCCAGCACTTTGGGAGGCCGAGGTGGGCAGATCGCGAGGTCAGGAGTTCGCGACCAGTCGGGCCAATATAGTGAAACCCCGTCTCTACTAAAAATACAAAAAATTAGCCGGGTGTGTTGGTGTGCACCTGTAATCCCCACTACTCGGGAGGCTGAGGCAGGAGAATCATGTGAACCTGGGAGGCGGAGGTGCAGAGACCCGAGATTGTGCCATTGCGTTCCAGCCTGGGAGATAGTAGGAGACTCCGTCTCAAAAAAAAAGAAAACAAAGAAAAGGAGACTCATGAGTCGGGGAGATACAGTTCTAGCCTCAGTTCTGCCCGTGGGTAGCTGTATAATCATGGATGAATCACTTCCTTTCAGCATAAATTTACTTATCTGTGAAAAGGAAAGGTTGAGCTAAGGTCCCTTCTACTCATTCTGTGATTCTAAGTTGGATATTTTGAGTTGGGGAAGAGCTGTATCACTGTTGGCATAATTCCTAGAGCTTAGCAAATATCAACAACTCCGTCTTTTAGTTTATTTGCACTGTATATATATATGCATTTTGTGATTTCGGTAGCTTCATCCATATGTAATTATGCTCTTGGTACAGTTGTAATCAGCACTTTGGTACAATTTTAAATTCTGCTCTTTTCACTAGTCTTAACTCGTAAGTGTTTGCATATATATTGTAAACTTAACATTTTTCTCTGTTTTCACGTTTACCTTTCCTAATAGCTGATAACCCATTGAGTAAATATATTTTAATAATTGTATTAAAACATATACTTAAAACATATTTAAATATATTAAAACATACTGATACATATCTTGACCACTGGGCAACTGAGCATCTCCATACTTCAGAGAATTTTTAATGTTTTTTTTGGACCGTGTTACCCTAGACATTTTTGTAGATAGACAATTTTTTAAAAAGAGCTCCTCACACTTGTTGCTCAGTTCTATGTGCATTTCAGTGCACAAATGACTTTTGCCACTGCTGTAAACAGGAAGAAACAAACTAAGGCAAAGAGCCCAGCTAAGTGAAACAAAGAGGAACAAAGGAAAATTAGAAGAACTTGGCTTTTGCTGCTGCCAAGCTGGGCAAATAGCGATCCTGGGGAGCCTGGTGTTAAATAACAAAGGAAGCAGGGAATGGAGCAGAAATCCCAGTGAGATCTGAACGGTATCTTCAGATGCTTGGCTGCCCCTGCCACACTCTAGGGAGCATCTGATCACCTGGGAAGGCTGATGACCTTTGGCTTCTGACGTTGCACTGGTCAGACCAACCGTCTCCAGGGACCTAAGCCATCAATCATCCCCTGAAGGGACACAGTTGGGTTCACAGCCTCACCGCCTCGAAGCATCCACAAACTGAATTAGCTAATGCTACGTTATTAGACATTTCTGCACTTTTCATTTATATTCAGAAGCTTGAAAATTTTCAGTGTGTCCTTGGGGGAAAATAGTTTGTTCAACCATTATAATTAGATTTGCTACCTCTTATCCAGATAAAGGAAGCGTAATTGACACTTTCCCCTTCTACCGGGGAAAGTGTCATTGCTGCTTCTGCAATGTAGGGGTGAACTGTTTGCAATGCTTGTTTCTCATGGCTTACCCCAGGACTAAGGCAGTTATTGGGCAAGAAAGGGAACTATCCATTGCTGAAACTGGGAGTAACTTGTGATAACCAAAATGAGTCACTGAGGCAAAAGTCTCAGTCGATCAGTTTATTAAGCCATCTTAAGGGTACATCCAGGGGAAAAAAATGCCATAGACACATCTGTGGCTGTTATTCCAAACAGGTTTTCAGGTGGTTTAGTATTTATATCTTTTCTTAAGGGGAAGGCATTGTAGAAAAAGGGGCAGGTAGGTGGTAAAGCAAATTTTACTGGTTTGTTTGTTTGTTTGTTTGTTTGTTATTGAGACAGAGTCTCAACTCTGTCACCGAGACTGGAGTGCGGTGGCACGATCTTGGCTACCGGCAACCTCCCTTCCCAGATTGAAGCAATCTTCCTGCCTCAGCACAAGTGTGCACTACCATGGCTGGCTAATTTTTGTATTTTTGGTGGAGACGGGGGTTTTGCCATGTTGGCAAGGCTGGTCTGAAACTGCTGACCTCAGGTGATCCACCCACTTCAGCCTCCCAAAGTGTTGGGATTACAGGCATGAACCACCTCACCTAGCCAAACTTTACATTTTTGGGAGACTTCATTTAGTGCCCAGTAAATCTACATTTTGCATAAGGTAAGGTGAATGTTTGAAGAGGAAAAAGGGAATAAAGGAAGATTCAATTATGCAGAGTTTCTGGGTAGGTGGAGGAATGATTGTTCTGGTGTTGTCTTTGTTCTGTACCAGGGAAGATAAGCTTGTAATTGACATTATCAGTGTGGAATCAAATAGAGTTTACTTTTAAGAGCTAGACTTAGATTGTAAACATAAAGTTACAACTGGCATGTCCTTGTTTACAGGAGGGCAGCAAAAAGTTTACTTACCCATGGGGGCAGTCCTGAGACCTTCTACTCTGGATAATAACAGCTCTTCATTTGAAAGAGGATGTTGCATGACTCAGCCTCCAGGCTTAATCTTTTATTTTGCATAAGGAGTTTGGGGGTCTTGAGATTTTTTTAAATTTTCTTTTACGCTTGGTTTGCAATAAGTAATGGCCAAGTCTGGTTAAAGTGGATTCAATCAAAACAACTTTAGTCATGATTTAAATTACCAAGTAGGAAAAATCTAGAGGATTCTAGAAATTGTGTATCAGTTTCAAATCCTACTGTGCTAGGTCATATGGAAGTGAGGAATATTGATAAAGTAAGAGGCAGTTTGGTATTTCTAGAGGTTAAATGCAAACCAATTCATTCCATTTCATTTAAGCATATGTTTCTTGGCTTTGGAAATTACATACTATGATATTTAAAACTTTTCTCCCCCAGATTCTGGCTACATTGGAGGTTGGCTGCTTTCTAAAACTGAAGGAGAAGCCCATGAAGAGACAGTGGATTCTTATTGAATTTTGACTAGCAAAAGAAAAGATAATTATTGATAATTTCAGAATATGTTTGCAGTACCATGTGGAGTTCAGCTGCAGTAGCAGCAAAGACAAAACTGAGAGTTTTAGACATTTTCTCTTATAATAACAACTGGTACCATTCTAATTTCCTTGTGTGAGATGGATTTTTTAAAAACAAAACTTTAAATATTCTTCTTAAATAAGCTTTTCCAGGTAGGTCTACCTGAGGGTTAAGGTGTTACCATCAAAGCAGTTGACTCCTTTCCTTAGACCACGTTCCTGGGCCTGATCCCAGCTTGTTCTGTGGGACAGCCTCACATTTATAGGGATTATGAAAGAATTTCCAAGATAGAGGTTACAGGAAGACCTCTAAAGTATAGGAACTTGTTTTAATCACAGGTTCCTTGCTTGTCCATTCTGAAAGTATCAGTTTATTTTTTCTCTCTACTTCAAGTTGCTCTGCCTAATGATTGGATTTATAGTAAAAAATAAACCATACTTAAATTCATATTGATCTACTTTGTTAGGCAAAGATCTACTTTGTTGGTCCTAGGGCCAATGGGTGGAGGATATAAAGAAACAGATTTGAATTCAATATTAGGAGGATTTTTTTGAACATCTGACTGACTAATGAATGGGTTGCCTGGCCTGGAGGAAACTCTCCATTGATGGAGATATTTCTACTGTAAACCAAAAATAAAATTCTAAGCCAAGTGACTGAATGGAACATGCTCTCAGCCTAGGGACCCAATGAAACCTGAAAAATTAGTTCACATCATGATGGGAGGGGAGGGGTCAGGCATGCCTCATTATACTCTCCTCCCTTTGGAGTTCAGGCAAACAACTGACCAGCATTAACTTTTCAAAAGAAGACATACACTTGGCCAACAAGCATGTAAAAAAAAAATGCTCAGCATCACTAATCAGTAGAGAAATGCAAATCAAAACCACAGTAAGACCATTTCACACCAGTCAGAATGGCTACTATTAAAAAGTCAGAAAGTAACAGATGCTGGCGAGGTTGTGGAAAAAAGCGAATGCTTATACACTGTTGGTGGGAGTGTAAATTAGTTCACTGTGGACAGCAGTGTGGCAATTCCTTAAAGAACTTAAAGCAGAATTACCATTTGACCCAGCAATCCCATTACTGGCTATAGACCCAAAAGTGTATAAATCGTTCTGCCATAAGGGCACATGTACACATATGTTCATCACAATACCATTCCCAATAGCATGACATGGAATCAGCCTAAATGCCCATCAATGGTAGCAGACTGGATAAAGAAAATGTGGTGCATATATACTATGGAATACTACACAGACATAAGAAAGGATGAGATCATGTCCTTTGCAGCAACATGGATAGAGCTGGAGGCCATTATCCTTAGCAAACTAACACAGGAACAGAAAACCAAATACTGCATGTTCTCACGCCTAAGTGGAAGCTAAACAGTGGGAACACCTGGATACTAGGAGGGGAGCACGAGACACTGGGGCCTACTTAAGAGTGGAGGCTTGAGGGAGAGAGAAGATCAGAAAAAATGCTCATTGGGTACTATGCATACTACCTGGATAATGAAATATCTGTACACCAAACCCCGGCGACACGCAGTTTTACCTACATAATAAACCCGCACACGTAATACCCGTGAACCTAAAATAAAAGTTAAAAAAAAATAAAGATCCTAAGACTGACATAACGGTAAGATACCAAATTCCAATCTGACTCTAGTGTAGCATCATATGCTGATAGCAGGCACTGACAACAAATCAGAGTATTTTATCCCTTTGACATATTTTGAAATAGCTTTGTAAAGCTGTTTCTTTTGGGAGAGATTTACATTCCATAGATAATCCCTTTCCCTTTCCAGGTCTTTTCCTGATACTGAAGAGATTGGCTGAGAGTCTAGCACCTTTTAATGGTCCGAATAGGAAACATTCGCCATCTATTGCCTTTGGGGGCAGCCACCTATGAGACTATGAGACTTCACCTACGTAAGAACCTTTGTCTCTACAACCCCCATATTAACCCAAACACTCCTTTATATTTATTCCAGGTCTTTAGATAATAACTTAACTCTTTCAACCAATTTCCAGACAGAAAATCTTTGAATCCACCTATGACCTGTAAGTCCCCGCCGCCACAGTTGTCCCACCTTTCTGGATCGAACCAGTGTGTACCTCACACATATTGATTGGTGTCTTCTGTCTCTGTAAAGCATATAAAACCAAGTTGTAACCCAACCACCTTGGACACATGTTCTCAGGACCTCTTGAGGCTGAGTCACAGGTCATGATCCATAACCTTGGCAAAATAAACTTCTAAATTGACTGAGACCTATCTCAGATACTTTTCGGTTCATGCTATAGAAACTCTGTGTTTGTTTGACAAGGATGTTGCTGCAGAAGAGCCTCCCTGAACTGGGGTGGGTCAAACTAAATCTTCCTAGGTCCATTTTAGCCAAAAGGAATTCTACAACTTCTCTATTGATGGCCCAAAGGGAGCATAGTTTTTTGGTTTTTGGGGGGATTTTTTTTTTGACTTTTTGTTTTCACACATTAAAAAAATTATGCAAAGATGTTCACTCAAAATATTGCACTTGTAATTTCTGGTGCTTCTGTCATGATTTGGGGTGACTTTCATGAAAAGCTTATTCTCAAGCATATTTCCTGACCAGTATGAGGTTAAAGAGGCTATTCAGAGTGAGAATGATTTTGCACTTCCATGGTGAAGTGCAGCGCAGAGGGTTTCTCTGGTGCAAGGTGGGGAGCCCAGAGTGCATGGAGAGTGAGGGTCTGGCACAGGCTGTGTTTGGATCCCAGGGAACCTCTTAGTGCAGGTGAATCGGGGTAAATGACAATGAAAATCTGCCCGAGGGAGAAGATGTGATCAAAGTATGTGCAAAGCAAGTGTGTGTGTTTTGCTAGGTTGGAAGGGAGAAGATTGCTGTAAGTTAATTATGAAAAGCCTGTGTAAACCAGAAATAAAATTCTAAGCCCCTCAGTCATTTGAATGAACCAGCCTCTTGGGCAAGGCCGTTCCAAAATTAACCTGAATAACTATTTCAGGCCATGATGGGCAGGGGGAATCAGACATGCCTCATGATATCCTCTTCCCTTTTGGAATTCAGACCCAGCTGACTAGCATTAAGATCAACACAGACCTTAAGACTGATAGAACAGACTCTTTAAGTCTAATAAGATATATTTACAATCAGTTCTGAAGCCTGAAGCCTGTGACCTGGAGGCTTCATCTGCATACTAACACTGTGGTCTCCACAACCCCTTATCTTAACCAGACATCACTTCTTATTGATTCTAAGTCTTTAGAGAGTAATTGAACTCTTTCAGCCAATTTCTAATAAGAAAATCTTTGACTCCATCTATGACCTGGAAACCCTTACTCCCACTCCCAGCTTCCAGTTGTCCCACCTTTCTGTACCAAACCATTGTACATCTTACAGGTATTGATTGAAGTCTTATGCCTTTCTCAAATCTATAAAGTCAAGTTGTAGCCCAATCACCTTGAGCACATGTTCTCAGGATCCCCTGAGCCTTTGTCATGGGCCCTTGGCCTGTCATATTTGGCTGAGAATAAATCTCTTCAAATGTTACAAAGTCCGACTCTTTTTATCAACACCTGACTTAGAATCTTAGCACCATCTTTGGACCCACCTGCTCTGCTACCTATGAGTCCTTAGTTTCTGCCTCCCTTGGCCAAGTCTCCCCATTAACCATTCTATGAGGACAGGTGAATAGTCATTAAACATGAGGTGAAGCACAGTGTATTTTGAGAACATCTGAATATCCTATGACCGTTCCTGTAGCTAACATACACTTGAACCTAGAAAAGCACATTTGAATTGTAACAGAATTTGTATACTCCTCTTTCCTCACCAAGCCTGTCTAATTCCAGGAAGAAGGAACTCCTTCTTCCTTCTAAATGCAACATCATTTTTCCCTTTGCATGTTTCATTGGTTTGGTTCCTTTTATTAATTATGTGTGTAAAGGGTATCTCCTCACTGATCACTAGACAATAAGCTACTGGAGGAAAAGGATTTCTTTCTGTTTTGGTTGCTACTTTATACCAGGAACCTAGAGCAGTGTCTGGAACTTAGTAGATCCTTAATAAATATTTACTTAATGAGATAACAAATGCATCCCTCTGGCTACACTGAACGCTTCTTGGGGACAGGAGGAGTCTCTTCGTCTGTCACTTCATTGCTGGGCTGACACAGCAGCTGCCCTCTCCCCTGGCTGTGGGACTGTGGGCTGAGATACCTACACGTGGGTTCCTCTCTCAAAAAGGCTGAGGAGGAGGTGTGGTATTGGAGCTGTGTTGGTGACCGGAGGTTAAGATCTGCCAACTTGCTGCTTAAGGTGTAGAAGATTCTTTCCAAGATGCATACAAATGAGATTTGGAAGAGATGCAAAGCCCAGAGCCAGCGTGGGTGTCCATGCTAGGACCTTTGACTAGCCAGGATCACCAGCCCCTCCCAGGAAACTGTCTGATGGGCCGAGGGAGGGGGGACAGGAAGGGCGTGTGCTGGGTGTCACAACGGAGCCTTCCCTTCAAGACAGGTCTGAGAGGAAGTGTGTGGTAAGTCACACGGAGGCAGAAGGTCTGTTCCTGATCAGGGTTAAGGTGCCCTTTTGGTCTCCCTTCCAAGCCTGTGTAAGAAGCCCTGCATCTGTTGAAATAAACAAATGAGACAAGGAAATGCAGAGGCAGCGAGCCTTATTGCAATGTGCCTAGTGTGGTTTGCAGCAAGGAGGAAGTCCGACTGGTGGGAGCATCCAGCCGAGTTCTGATGATCGGATACCATCTTTGAGTAACTGCTGCCTGGAGGGAATGTTTTACTTTTTGGCTGCTTTTCCAATGTGATCATTAGGAAAGAGGTAGGCACACTATTCCACAACTTCTATGCTAAGCTTCTTTGTCTGGAAAGGAAATTTTAGGTGCAAGGACTTAAAGTTGCCTTCTTGTGAGCTGATACTTTTGAGACAGTCAGGAGGATGTTCATTTAATGAAATCATGAACTTATGCTTCTTATCTCCTCCTCATCCTCCTCCTCCTCGTCCTCATTCTTCTCTGTATCTCAACATGCACACACACACACACACACACCATTCCATCTTTAGAAGTCATCATGCCTTTGCATGTCATGCTTTGTGCTGTGGTGGCTGGAGACTCTCTCTCCATCACCAGCTGTTCCTTAGGCTGTCATTCTATGTGACATCCTTGCTGCTGACTTCTCATCCCTCCTCACCTGCACGTGCCCTAAATCTCACTTTACTGCCCATCCTCTTTGGCTCATCCTCTTCTCTTCCCACACAATTCCCTTCTCCCTCCTTCCCAATTGTACCAGTTCCAGCCCCATTCCCTACCATGCCAATTACAAATGCAACCCCTTTATGACAGCTTCCTGCCCTACCTCCACAGGGAACTCACCTCTCTTCTGTCCTGCAGTACTCTGAGCTTCTCCCGTGAACTTTCCTTCTCCTGCCCCTCAGCCAAGTTATTTGTGAGGCAAGCCCAGCAGGTGGTGTCCATGCCTTCTCCTTCCCTGTCACTTTCCTTGCTTTTTTTTTTTTTTTTTTTTTTGAGACGGAGTCTCATTCTGTCGCCCAGACTGGAGTGCAGTGGTGTGATCTCAGCTCACTGCAGTCTCCACCTCCCGGGTTCAAGCTATTCTCCTGCCTCAGCCTCCTGAGTAGCTGGGATTACAGGCACCCACCATCACACCCAGCTAATTTTTGTATTTTTAGTAGAGACAGGGTTTTACTATGTTGACCAGGCTGATCTTGAACTCCTGATCTGAAATGATCCACCTGCCTCAGCTTTCCAAAGTGCTGGGATTACAGGCATGAGCCTCTGCGCCCAGCCTCTCTTGCTATTTTTGATTTACCCTAAACTCCATTACCTTTCTTAAATGCATGGTACACTTGTTACAGCATAAATATTTGGTGATAGCCCTGAGGCTAAAGTGCAACATCGCAGCACGCATCTGGGCCCATCTGGTACAGGCTGTCATCCCATGGTCCCCTGCCCATGCGCCATGCTGTAGTGTGTGTAATTCCTATCAGCTTTCTGAAAATACCAGGCTCCAGGCCTTGTGTTGCATAGACCTCCTCTTCCTTCCCTCTTCCTTCTCAACTGGCTACATCTGACTGATGACTAAAGATGCCATTCAGGTGCCTCCTCCAAGCAGCCAGCTGGGTCAGGTGCACCTCCACTGCTGGGATGGGGACAGTGGACAGAATGCCTCTGAGAGCATGTGCCAGACTGTATGTTTCTGGTGCTGATCTCCTTGACTAAACAGACTTTTATGATTACTGAGATAGGGTCTTATTCTATCACCCAGGCTGGAATGCAGTAGCACAGTCACGGCTCACTGTAGCCTCAACCCCTTGGACTTAAGAGATCCTCCCACCTAAGCCCCCCAAGTGGCTGGGATGACAGGCACATGCCACTAAGCCTGGTTAATTTTTAATTTTTAATTTTTAGGAGAGATAGGATCTTGCTATATTGCCCAGGGTCTTGAACTCCTGGGCTCAAGCAGTCCTCCTGCCTCAGCCTCCCAAAGTGCTGGGATTACAGGTGTGAGCTACTGAGCCTGACCTGGACTTTTTTTTTTTTTTAATTTTAGATTCAGTGGGTACATGTACAGGTTTATGACATGGATATTCTGTGTAATTGTGACGTTTGGGCTTCTGTAAATGAACTTCTGTAAAGATGGAACTGGATCCCTGACCTCTAGCAGTGCCACCCAGCAGAAAGGTATTTAGAAAGTGGCTGGCTTGGCAGGGCATGGTGGTGCGTGCCTGCGGTCCCAGGTACTCAGGAGGCTGAGGTGAGAGAATCTCTAGAGCTTGGGCAGACAGGGCTGCAGTGAGCTGTGATCAGCGCCACTGCACTCCAGCCAGGGCAACAGAGTGGGACCCCCATCTCAAAAAAGAGAGAGAGAGAGAGAGAGAAAGAAAAAGAAAGAAAGAAAAGAAAAAAAGTAGCTGGCTTTCTAATCATTCATCTTCAGACTTTCCAATCTGTACTCAATGCTTTTGGTTTTAGATTTTTGTTTTTCTAGTAACATATTTGATGAAGAAGTCCCATCTGATGCAGAGGAGACTTGCATGCGGAAAGGACTTGTTTCTTAAACTGTGGCTTCACTGGCTTCATTACCTGCATCTTCTCTTCTCACAAATATATGTTGTTTGTATTTACCATGACATTTGAGAATTTAGTAAAAGTTAGTGGAGCAAGTTAGTCCCCTTAGTTGCCTACAAGCAGCTCTAAACACAGGTGTTTTGTTTTGTTTTGTTTTGTTTGCTTTTTGAGACGGAGTCTCACTCTGTTGCCCAGGCTGGATTGCAGTGGCGCTGATCACAGCTCACTGACCTCTGGTGATCCACCCACCTCAGCTTCCCAAAGTAGTGGGATTACAGGCGTGGGCACTGTGTCCGGCCACCCAGGTGTTTTTAATTTTATGCATGGGCTGCTACAAGAAAACCAATGCTGGGAGATGGTCATGCATTCAGCTCAGGTCACCTCAGGGTACCCTCAACATAAAATGTGAGAGGAGAGTTGCAGAATCAATGGATAAGAAGAGAACATGGGTTTTAATATCCCCCACACATCTTCCAGCTTCTACTCTGCTCACTAATTTCATTTTGAACAAAAGCCTGTTGATTCTTCTTACTCAGGCTAGTTTCCTGCATTTACTGAACAGAATTCCTCCAGGGAACGGCCTCTTGGCTAAATCAACATACACCTGTCATTCACAGATGCAGGGCTCTAGCAAGATTCTAGAGTAGGGTCCCCAACCCCTGGGCCAGGGATCAGTACTGGTTTGGGCCTGTTTGGAACCTGCACAGCAGGAGGTGAGTGGCAGGTGAGCCAGTGAAGTTTCATCTGTGTTTGCAATTGCTCCCCATTGCTTGCATTTCCCCCTGAGCTCTGCCTCCTGTCAGATCAGCAGCTGCATTAGATTCTCATAGGAGCATGAACCCTATTGTGAACTGCGCGTTTGAGGGATCTAGGTTGCATGCTCCTTATGATAATCGAATGCCTGATGATCTGTCACTATCTCCCACCACCCTTAGATGGGACTATCTAGTTGCAGGAAAACAAGCTCGGGGCTCCCACTGATTCTACATTATGGTGAGTTGTGTAATTATTTCTTATATATTACAATGTAATAATAATAGAGATAAAGTGCACAATAAACGTAATGCACCTGAATCATCTTGAAACCATCCCCTCCAATCCCTGGTTCATGGAAAAATTGTCTTCCACAAAACCGGTCCCTGGTGCCAAAAAGACTGGGGATTGCTGTTCTAGAGCCTTTGTCTTTCAGATAAGGTAGACCCTGGCTTCACTTCTAAAAGGAAGATAAATGACTTTCTAGTGATATTGCCCATTTTGAACAAATTTTTCTGCACCTTAGACTGAGGGCAGGTAGGCAGGATCATTGCTGGAGTGGCTGCCTGCTTGAACATTGTAGTTTCTTTGAGTTGAAGGTAGAACATTAAGATGTGATCACTGAAGGATGAGCATCAAGCACAAATGAGCCCCTGACACAGTTTACACAGCACTTGGATAGAAAGGGCCATCCCTTTCCCTCTTTCCTTATGGAATTGGGAATCTGACAGTAAGTGGCCAGTGAAAATGTATCCTGGCTGGTCACAGTGGCTCTTGCCTGTAATCCTAGAACTTTGGGAGGCTGAGGATGGAGGATCGCTTGAACCCAGGGGTTGAGAGCAGCCTGGGCAACATAGTGAGACCCGTTTCTATAAAAACATAAAAATTAGCTGAGCATAGTGCTGCACAGCTATAGTCCCAGCTATTTAGCAGGCTGAGGCAGGAGGATTACATGGGCTCCATTACCTGGAGCCCAGGAGTTTGAAGCTGCGGTGAGCTATGATCGTGCCACTGCACTTCAGCCTGGGCAAGAGTGAGACCCTGTCATTCTGACCCAGGTGTTACTCTAAGCAGCACTGACAGCATTCAGGGCTGGGCCATGCTTGGTTCTCCTGGGAAAATTTTTTCTTTGGTTTGGGGATATCGCCAGTACATGACAAGACAAAGGGGCAGGAGGAATAGAAACCTTCCAGCATCGTTCACGTTGCATGCTTGGAAACACTACTTGGGGGTGGAAAGTGAATGCATCTTTGTGGCATCTGAGTTCCCAGCAAGAGGTGTGTGCTGAGCTGAAGGCAAAAAGGAAAGGGGTAGAATTTTATAGAATAGGACATCTGGGACACTCACCGGGAGGGAGATTCAATACTATTCTTTCCCTGGTGTTATTTCTCTTTCCTTAAGTTTACACTTTTTAAATTTGAAATTGAGATATGACCACATTTAAATAGCAATGATGAAACATGTAGTTGATCCAGTTACTTTGTCATCCTTTATTTAGAAATGTTCCTAAGTAGTAAATGATCTCTAGTCCAGGAGGCAGATGGGTTCTGATGACCTGGGAAGAACTCTGTTGTTACCAAGGCTAAATCTCAACAGATGTTTCCAAGACCCAGGGGTCACGGCTGTGTGCCAGTAGGAAAAGAGAGGTGGAATATCTCCTCCATACAGCCAAATGGGTGTTACACGCTAGGCAAATGCCAACCTAAATGTAGCCCTTTATGTGGTCAAGGCTGTTGTCAAAAGCAGAAAGAGCTAGCTCTAATTTATCCAAACCAATGTCCAGCTCAGCGTTCCAACTGCCAGCTGCTCTGGCCCCTTAAGGTGATAACTCAGGACCCAGAGTGACCTCTCTTACTCCATTGGAGCCAGCCAAACCCTTGTGGGTTTTTTTCCTACTTACCTTTGACAAGAGGAAATCTCTGCAAACCTCTATGTGCAGTTCCAGAAACATGTTTTACTTTATTATCATGCTCAAAGACTGCTTTGTAAGTTCTCTGCACTGGGGGTAAGCTGGCTAGCATTTACCAAGTATTTTTGTATAGCAAGTTAGTCTTTCCTCTCAAAGAGTTATATCGTGCACACACACACACACACACACTTTTTTTTTTTTTAAATTATACTTTAAGTTCTAGGGTACATGTGCATAACGTGCAGGTTTGTTACATATGTATACTTGTGCCATGTTGGTGTGCTGCCCCTCTCAACTCGTCAGCACCCATCAACTCGTCATTTACATCAGGTATAACTCCCAATACAATCCCTCCCCTCTCCCCCATCCCCGTGATAGGCCCCGGTGTGTGATGTTCCCCTTCCCGAGTCCAAGTGATCTCATTGTTCAGTTCCCACCTATGAGTGAGAACATGCGGTGTTTGGTTTTCTGTTCTTGTGATAGTTTGCTGAGAATGATGGTTTCCAGCTGCATCCGAGTCCCTACAAAGGACTGAAACTCATCCTTTTTTATGGCTGCATAGTATTCCATGGTGTATATGTGCCACACTTTCTTAACCCAGTCTGTCACTGATGGACATTTGGGTTGATTCCAAGTCTTTGCTATTGTGAATAGTGCCGCAATAAACATACGTGTGCATGTGTCTTTATAGCAGCATGATTTGTAATCCTTTGGGTATATACCCAGTAATGGGATGGCTGGGTCATATGGTACTTCTAGTTCTAGATCCTTGAGGAATCGCCATACTGTTTTCCATAATGGTTGAACTAGTTTACAATCCCACCAACAGTGTAAAAGTGTTCCTATTTCTCCACATCCTCTCCAGCACCTGTTGTTTCCTGACTTTTTAATGATTGCCATTCTAACTGGTGTGAGATGGTATCTCATTGTGGTTTTGATTTGCATTTCTCTGATGGCGAGTGATGATGAGCATTTTTTCATGTGTCTGTTGGCTGTATGAATGTCTTCTTTTGAGAAATGTCTGTTCATATCCTTTCCCCACTTTTTGATGGGGTTGTTTGTTTTTTTCTTGTCAATTTGTTTGAGTTCTTTGTAGGTTCTGGATATTAGCCCTTTGTCAGATGAGTAGATTGCAAAAATTTTCTCCCATTCTGTAGGTTGCCTGTTCACTCTGATGGTAGTTTCTTTTGCTGTGCAGAAGCTCTTTAGTTTAATTAGATCCCATTTGTCAATTTTGGCTTTTGTTGCCATTGCTTTTGGTGTTTTAGACATGAGGTCCTTGCCCATGCCTATGTCCTGAATGGTATTATCTAGGTTTTTTTCTAGGGTTTTTATGGTATTAGGTCTAACATTTAAGTCTCTAATCCATCTTGAATTAATTTTTGTATAAGGAGTAAGGAAAGGATCCAGTTTCAGCTTTCTACTTATGGCTAGCCAATTTTCCCAGCACCATTTATTAAATAGGGAATCCTTTCCCCATTTCTTGTTTTTCTCAGGTTTATCAAAGATCAGATGGCTGTAGATGTGTGGTATTATTTCTGAGGACTCTGTTCTGTTCCATTGATCTATATCTCTGTTGTGGTACCAGTACCATGCTGTTTTGGTTACTGTAGCCTTGTAGTATAGTTTGAAGTCAGGTATCGTGATGCCTCCAGCTTTGTTCTTTTGACTTAGGGTTGTCTTGGCAATGCAGGCTCTTTTTTGGTTCCATATGAACTTTAAAGCAGTTTTTTCCAATTCTGTGAAGAAACTCATTGGTAGCTTGATGGGGATGGCATTGAATCTATACATTACCTTGGGCAGTATGGCCATTTTCACGATATTGATTCTTCCTATCCATGAGCATGGAATGTTCTTCCATTTGTTTGTGTCCTCTTTTATTTCATTGAGCAGTGGTTTGTAGTTCTCCTTGAAGAGGTCCTTTACATCCCTTGTAAGTTGGATTCCTAGGTATTTTATTGTCTTTGAAGCAATTGTGAATGGAAGTTCATTCATGATTTGGCTCTCTGTTTGTCTGTTACTGGTGTATAAGAATGCTTGTGATTTTTGCACATTAATTTTGTATCCTGAGACTTTGCTGAAGTTCCTTATCAGCTTAAGGAGATTTTGGGCTGAGACAATGGGGTTTTCTAAATATACAATCATGTCATCTGCAAACAGGGACAATTTGACTTCTTCTTTTCCTAACTGAATACCCTTGATTTCTTTCTCTTGCCTGATTGCCCTAGCCAGAACTTCCAACACTATGTTGAATAGGAGTGGTGAGAGAGGGCATCCCTGTCTTGTGCCAGTTTTCAAAGGGAATGTTTCCAGTTTTTGCCCATTCAGTATGACATTGGCTGTGGGTTTGTCATAAATAGCTCTTATTATTTTGAGATATGTTCCATCAATACCAAATTTATTGAGCGTTTTTAGCATGAAGGGCTGTTGAATTTTGTCAAAGGCCTTTTCTGCATCTATTGAGATAATCATGTGGTTCTTGTCTTTGGTTCTGTTTATATGCTGGATTACGTTTATTGATTTGCGTATGTTGAACCAGCCTTGCATCCCAGGGATGAAGCCCACTTGATCATGGTGGATAAGCTTTTTGATGTGCTGCTGGATCCGGTTTGCCAGTATTTTATTGAGGATTTTTGCATTGATGTTCATCAGGGATATTGGTCTAAAATTCTCTTTTTTTGTTGTGTCTCTGCCAGGCTTTGGTATCAGGATGATGCTGGCCTCATAAAATGAGTTAGGGAGGATTCTCTCTTTTTCTATTGATTGGAATAGTTTCAGAAGGAATGGTACCAGCTCTTCCTTGTACCTCTGGTAGAATTCAGCTGTGAATCCATCTGGTCCTGGACTTTTTTTGGTTGATAGGCTATTAATTATTGCCTCAATTTCAGAGCCTGCTATTGGTCTATTCAGGGATTCAGCTTCTTCCTGGTTTAGTCTTGGGAGAGTGTAAGCGTCCAGGAAATTATCCATTTCTTCTAGATTTTCTAGTTTATTTGCGTGGAGGTGTTTCTAGTATTCTCTGATGGTAGTTTGTATTTCTGTGGGGTCGGTGGTGATATCCCCTTTATCATTTTTTATTGCATCTATTTGATTCTTCTCTCTTTTCTTCTTTATTAGTCTTGCTAGCAGTCGATCAATTTTGTTGATCTTTTCAAAATACCAACTCCTGGATTCATTGATTTTTTGGAGGGTTTTTTGTGTCTCTATCTCCTTCAGTTCTGCTCTGATCTTAGTTATTTCTTGCCTTCTGCTAGCTTTTGAATGTGTTTGCTCTTGCTTCTCTAGTTCTTTTAATTGTGATGTTAGAGTGTCAATTTTAGATCTTTCCAGCTTTCTCTTGTGGGCATTTAGTGCTATAAATTTCCCTCTACACACTGCTTTAAATGTGTCCCAGAGATTCTGGTATGTTGTATCTTTTTTCTCATTGGTTTCAAAGAACATCTTTATTTCTGCCTTCATTTCGTTATGTACCCAGTAGTCATTCAGGAGCAGATTATTCAGTTTCCATGTAGTTGAGCGGTTTTGATTGAGTTTCTTAGTCCTGAGTTCTAGTTTGATTGCACTGTGGTCTGAGAGACAGTTTGTTATAATTTCTGTTTTTGTACATTTGCTGAGGAGTGCTTTACTTCCAATTATGTGGTCAATTTTGGAATAAGTGTGATGTGGTGCTGAGAAGAATGTATATTCTGTTGATTTGGGGTGGAGAGTTCTGTAGATGTCTATTAGGTCTGCTTACTGCAGAGATGAGTTCAATTCCTGTATATCCTTGTTAACTTTCTGTCTCGTTGATCTGTCTAACGTTGACAGTGGGGTGTTGAAGTCTCCCATTATTATTGTATGGGAGTCTAAGTCCCTTTGTAAGTCTCTAAGGACTTGCTTTATAAATCTGGGTGCTCCTGTATTGGGTGCATATATATTTAGAATAGTTAGCTCTTCCTGTTGAATTGATCCCTTTACCATTATGTAATGGCCTTCTTTGTCTCTTTTGATCTTTGCTGGTTTAAAGTCTGTTTTATCAGAGACTAGTATTGCAACCCCTGCTTTTTTTTGTTCTCCATTTGCTTGGTAGATCTTCCTCCATCCCTTTATTTTGAGCCTATGTATGTCTCTGCATGTGAGATGGGTCTCCTGAATACAGCAGACTGATGAGTCTTGACTCTTTATCCAATTTGCCAGTCTGTGTCTTTTAATTGGACCATTTAGTCCATTTACATTTAAGGTTAATATTGTTATGTGTGAACTTGATCCTGCCATTATGATATTAACTGGTTATTTTGCTCGTTAGTTGATGCAGTTTCTTCCTAGCCTCGATAGTCTTTACATTTTGGCATGTTTTTGCAATGGCTGGTAGTGGTTGTTCCTTTCCATGTTTAGTGCTTCCTTCAGGGTCTCTTGTAAGGCAGGCCTGGTGGTGACAAAATCTCTAAGCATTTGCTTATCTGTAAAGGATTTCATTTCTCCTTCACTTATGAAACTTAGTTTGGCTGGATATGAAATTCTGGGTTGAAAATTCTTTTCTTTAAGAACGTTGAATATTGGCCCCCACTCTCTTCTGGCTTGTAGAGTTTCTGCCGAGAGATCTGCTGTTAGTTTGATAGGCTTCCCTTTGTGGGTAACCCGACCTTTCTCTCTGGCTGCCCTTAAGATTTTTGCCTTCATTTCAACTTTGGTGAATCTGGCAATATGTGTCTTGGAGTTGCTCTTCTCGAGGAGTATCTTTGTGGTGTTCTCTGTATTTCCTGAACTTGAATGTTGGCCTGCCCTACTAGGTTGGGGAAGTTCTCCTGTTTGATAACCTGAAGAGTGTTTTCCAACTTGGTTCCTTTTTCTCCCTCACTTTCAGGTACCCCAATCAGAAGTAGATTTGGTCTTTTTACATAATCCCATACTTCTTGCAGGCTTTGTTAATTTCTTTTTCTTCTTTTTTCTTTAGACTTCTCTTCTCGCTTCATTTCCTTCATTTGATCCTCAATCGCTGATACTCTTTCTTCCAGCTGAAGCTTGTGGATTTGTCTCGTATTTCTCGTGTCATGGTTTTCATCTCTGTCAGATCGTTTATGGCCTTCTCTGCATTAATTATTCTGGTTATCAATTCTTCCACTCTTTTTTCAATATTTTTAGTTTCTTTGCACTGGGTACGTAATTCCTCCTTTAGCTCTGAGAAGTTTGATGGTCTGAGGCCTTCTTCTCTCATCTCATCAAAGTCATTCTCCGTCTAGCTTTGATCCGTTGCTGGCGATGAGCTGCGTTCCTTTGGAGAGGGAGATGCACTCTTATTCTTTGAATTTCCAGCTTTTCTGCCCTACTTTTTCCCCATCTTTGTGGTTTTATCTGCCTCTGGTCGTTGATGATGGTGACGTACTGCTGGGGTTTTGGTGTGGGTGTTCTTCCTGTTTGTTAGTTTTCCTTCTAACAGTCAGGACCCTCAGTTGTAGGTCTGTTGGAGATTGCTTGAGGTCCACTCCAGACCCTGTTTGCCTGGGTGTCAGCAGCAGAGGCTGCAGAAGATAGAATACTGCTGAACAGCGAGTGTACCTGTCTGATTCTTGCTTTGGAAGCTTCCTCTCAGGGGTGTACTCCACCGTGTGAGGTGTGGGGTGTCGGTCTGCCCCTAGTGGAGGATGTCTCCCAGTTAGGCTGCTCAGGGGTCAGGGACCCACTTGAGCAGGCAGTCTGTCCATTCTCAGATCTCAACCTCTGTGTTGGGAGATCCACTGGTCTCTTCAAAGCTGTCAGACAGAGTCATTTGTGTCTGCAGAGGTTTCTGCTGCTTTTTGTTGTTGTTGTTGTTGTTTAGCTGTGCCCTGTCCCCAGAGGTGGAGTCTACAGAGACTTGCAGGCCTCCTTGAGCTGCTGTGAGCTCCACCCAGTTCGATCTTCCCAGGGCTTTGTTTACCTACTTAAGCCTCAGCAATGGCAGGCACCCCTCCCCCAGCCTCACTGCTGCCTTGCAGTTAGATCACAGACTGCTGTGCTAGCAATGAGGAAGGCTCTGTGGGCGTGGGACCCTCCCGGCCAGGTGTGGGATATAATCTCCTGGTGTGCCCATTTGCTTAAAGTGCAGTATTGGGGTGGGAGTTACCCGATTTTCCAGGTGTTGTGTGTCTCAGTTCCCCTGGCTAGGAAAAGGGATTCCCTTCCCCCTTGCACTTCCCAGGTGAGGCGATGCCTCGCCCTGCTTCAGCTCTGCAACAGCTGACTAGCACCAATTGTCCGGCACTCCCTAGTGAGATAAACCCAGTACCTCAGTTGAAAATGCAGAAATCACCTGTCTTCTGTGTCGCTCGTGCTGGAAGCTGGAGACTGGAGCTGTTCCTATTCGGCCATCTCCATGAAGTCTCCACACATAGTTTTTTTCCGCACTTAAAAACAGAAGAATGAATGAATGTATATATGTTTAGGTGACATGGAGAAGCAATTGTTACCAAAACACCAGGGGTTTGGTCTTGATCCTGCTGCTACTCGCCACATAGAAAGCCAATCACTGAGACAATCAGTATTGCCAGGAAAGAAGGCTTTATTCAGGTGCTGCAGGTGAGGAATTGGGAGATCAGTCTCAAATCCATCTCTCTGACTGACTAAAATCAGAGGTTTATATAGCAGGGAAGAAATGTAACCATGCCTGGGAACAGGAATTATGGAGAGGTAAGGATGAGGAATTGGTCAACAGGAAGCAGGGGGGTCAGTAGGTATCATGATGGGTGAGGGGTTTGGTGTTTTATTGCCTAGATGCAGTGATCTGGTGAGTTGCAGCTCCTTGATACTATCTCAGAGGGATGGTTGGTTTCCTGAGAAAGGAGCTCAGATAAGAAAAATGTAACTTTCTCAGGTTTCAAGATTGGGAAGGGTCCATTTCTATGTTTATTCAAAAGAAATCATAAACATCAGTCCTATGGGCAATTGGGCTGATCAGGCATATAGCAATAAGATACCTGTGAATACATCTTTACTATCATGAGCACATCTTTGTGTAACACTTGGGCGAAGACTGGAGGAAAGGGCATGGTTTTCTATTGGGAGGGTGGATAAGGGGGAGAAAAATTACTAGTTTTATTCTTAGAACAGTTGAGAAGATGTAACATGGCTTGATGGACAGGAAATGGAAGCTTGCTACAGTGGGACTGGTGGAAGAGCAGAGGCGTGCCTTGTGAGGTTCTGCGGGTCTGTGTGGGTGGGAGTAGCTCTTCAGGGCTGGTTTCTTCTTCTTTTTTTTGTTTGTTTTAGAGACAAGGTCTCACTCTGTTGCCCAGACTGGAGTGCATTGGTGCAATTGTAGCTCACTGTAACCTTTAATTCCTGGACTCAAACGATCCTCCAGTCTCAGCCTCCTGAGTAGCTAGGATCACAGGCATACACCACCATGTCCAGCTAATTGGTTAACTTTTTCTTTACAGAAATGGGGTCTTGCTATGTTGCCTAAGCTGATCTCAGACTCCTAACCTCAAGCAATCCTCCCACCTTGGCCCTGCAAAGTGCTGGGATTACAAACATGAGCCTATTGTGCCTGGCTGAGGGCTGGTTTCTATAAATGGTGGTATGCCAGGCTTCAGACTGGGGCCATGCGTGTGGACTGGGCTCATTGGCCTGATTGCTCTAGCGAAATGTGGGGTAGGAAGAATCATGCCCCCTGTCTCCTCCTCTTCAAAAAATATCCACATCCCAATCCCTGGAAGCTGTGAATATGTTCAGTTATATGTCAGTTGGGAATTAAGGCTGCAAGTCCGCTGTCCTTGAGATGGGGAGATTATCCTGGACTATCCAGGTGGGACCTTTGTAATCACAAAGGTCCTCGGAAGTGAAGAAGGAAGTCAGGAGAGTCAGTGTCAGAGTGATGCCATGGGACACGGTCTTCAGGGCTGTTGCTGCCTTGAAGATGCAGGAAGGGGCTGTGAGCCAAGGAATGCAGGTGGCTGGAAAAGTCAAGAAAATGGATTCTCTCTGAGAGCCTCCAGCAGAAATGAGGCCCTGCCAACACCTTGACTTGCAGCCCAGTGAGACCCAGACATCTAACAACTAAAACTATACATAAGAATTTGTGTTGTTTTAAGTCACCACGTACATAGTCATTTGTTACAGCAAGCTATAGCAAACAATCCAAATGGATACCTGTCTCTAGTTTGGAAATGCGAGACATTCTTATTTATTTGTGGAATATAATATAATATAATGGAAAATTTATGGAATATAAATAACTCCAAGAAGATTCTTGTCAACATTAATTCTGAGATTTTTCTTTTTTTTTTTTTTTTGAGATGGAGTCTCACTCTGTCGCCCAGGCTGGAGTGCAGTGGCCAGATCTCAGCTCACTGCAAGCTCCGCCTCCCGCGTTTACGCCATTCTCCTGCCTCAGCCTCCCGAGTAGCTGGGACTACAGGCACCCGCCACCTCGCCCGGCTAGTTTTTTGTATTTTTTTGGTAGAGATGGGGTTTCACCATGTTAGCCAGGATGGTCTCGATCTCCTGACCTCGTGATCTGCCCATCTCAGCCTCCCAAAGTGCTGGGATTACAGGCTTGAGCCACCGTGCCCGGCTAATTCTGAGATTTTTCTAAGCTAATTTATTTTACTACAGTAAGGCCAGGAACTTTATTGCTTTGCTGTTGTCTCCTCACTGCCTCAATCAGTGACTAATTCATTCCTTTTTGAATGAATTAATCTTTTCTAACCAAACCCATGAAAAACGCTAAGAAACACTGCCCCCACCTTTTTTTGAGACAGAATCTCATTTTGTCATCCAGGCTAGAGTGCAGTGGTACTATCACAATTCACTGCAGCCTCAACCTTCCAAGTTCAAGCTATCCTCCCCACTCAGCTTCCCAAGTAGCTGGGACCACAGGTGCACACCACCATGTCCGGCTAATTTTTAATTTTTTTTTTTTTTTTTTAGAGATCAGGTCTTGCTATGTTGCCTAGGCTGGTCTCAAACTCCTGGGCTCAAGTGAACCTCCTGCCTTGGCCTCCCAAAATGCTCTAATTACAGGTGTGATCCACTGTGCTTGGCCCCACCTTTTCAAAAAAAAAATTATGCTAAAGGGTATCACTATTAGTAGAAATGTTAAATTGAGGCTCTTGTTACAGACAAGGCATATCATACTTCGCATTATCATTCAAAGATGAGAGGCTTAATTAGAGAATTTTCTACAGTTGGGTTTTAACAAGAGCCGTTCTTACTTCCTTGGGGTCTGAGAACTTCTTGGTACCTACACATAGTTGAAATGTTAACCCTGTCCTTTGCTGCTTAGCAAGACTGCTGTAATGCTGATATGGTTTGGCTCTGTGTCCCCAACCAAATCTCATCTCAAAATTGTAATCCCCACACATCTAGGGAGGGACCTGATGGGAGGTGATTGGATCATGGAGGTGGTTTCCCCCATGCTGTTCTTGTGATAGTGAGTTCTCACAAGATCTGATGGTTTCAAAGTGTTTGGCAGTTCTCTCCTAGCTCTCACTCTCTCTCTCCTACTGCCATGTAAGACATGCCTTGCTTCCCCTTTGCCTTCCGCCATGATTTTAAGTTTCCTGGGGCTTCCCCCACTATGCAGAACTGTGAGTCAATTAACCCTCTTTTCTGTATAAATTACTCAGTCTCAGGTAGTTCTTCATAGCAGTGTAAAAATGGACTAATACAAATACATAGCAAGTTAGGACCTTAAATCAGTGATTAAAAAAAAAGTATTCACTATTTGTGAAACTCAGCTTGGAATATCTGATATTATTTACTAACATATAATTAATGGTTATTGCACGGCATCTTTTAGAATAAGAATATTCCTAGTGTAGATTTATTTCTTCACTCATTCTCTAAAGAAATCTTTGCTAAGGCAGGTCACAGTAGCTCACGACTGTAATCCCTGCACTTTGGGAGGCCAAGGTGGGTGAATCGTCTGAGGTCAGGAATTCAAGACAAGCCTGGCCAACATGGTGAAATCCCATCTCTACTGAAAATATAAAAATTAGCTGGGTATGGTGGTGGGTGCCTGTAATCCCAGCTACTTGGGAGACTGAGGCAGGAGAATTGCTTTAACCTGGGAGGCTGCAGTTGCAGTGAGCCGAGATCATACCACTGCACTCCAGCCTGGGCAACAGAGTGAGACTCTGTCTCAAACAAACAAACAAACAAACAAACAAACAAACAAACAAACTTTGCGAAGATCCTGCTGTGTGCCAGGCACTGGAGAAACAAAGATAAATAAATAATATATGGAATTTTTTCCAGAGGAAGCCACACTCTAAATTCTAAGAAAGATAAGTGAGTAGCTCAAGAGAACATGGAATAGCAGTGATAAAATAATTTAGGAGGCCAAGAGGAAGGAACTTCCCACTTTGCAGGGAAAGTGCAGCAGAGAGGAGGAGATATTTGTACCTAGTACTGAAGCACAAGGAGGAGCATAGCAAATGGAAAAAATAAACATTATTAATTGCCTACTGAATACCAGGCACCATGCTGGGCAATTATGTGTGCAATTTTATTACTTAGTTTTTAGCCTAAGGAAAATTGGATTTTAGTTAAGTAACTTTGCAAAGCCACCCAGAGTGGCATTTCTATTTTTTTTTTCTTTTTTCTTTTTTTAGAGACAGGATCTTGCTCTGTTGCCCAGGCTGGAGCACAGCAGCATGCTCACGGCTCACTGCAGCCTCAACCTCCTACACTTAGGTGATCCAGGGTGGCATTTCTGGTTATTGTCTTAGACGTCATTGGTTTTAACACTCTAGAGGAGAGATTGGCAAACTTCTTCTGTAAAGGGCTATATTATAAATGTTTCAGGTTTTGTGGACCATACAGTCTTTCCTCTAATTATTGAACATTGCCGCTGGAACATGAAAACAGCGATAGGTAATACAGAAATGAATGAGCATGGCTGTGTTCGAATAAAACTTTATTGGCAAAAATTGGCAGTGATCTGGCCCACAGTCTAGAAGTGATCTGACCCTGGTCTAGAAGACCCTGGTCTAGAAGAACAATTGCAGGTACCATTTTGTTTGGGGATATTTGTGGAGAGGGAGCCTATAGGTTTCATTAGCTTCTTAAGTGGGTCAGTGACTACTGGGATTTCTGGTCAGTGACAGTTTCAGAATGTATTATAGAACCTCACAGAGAAATGATAGCAGGCTGGATTAATAATAGAGATTCAGACTGACCCAATTTTCTAGCATTTTACATCATAGGGATTAATATTTTACAGACCTCTGAGAATTCAGATATAATACATCTTTAGGTCATTAGAGAGGAGTCCAAAGAGAAAACCACACTAATTCAGTCTTGGCAGAGGGTTTGACATTGTGTGGCCATGTGTATAGTTTAACTTGGAGATTTAAAAAGATAGGAATAGAGATGATATGTTTGGAGCCATTGGAAAGAAATAAGGTAAATATCTGAATGGATGATCTAGGAGAAGCCTAGAGTATACAGCCTCTATCCTGCTGTCTTCTGGAAAGAGGCAAAAACAGCTGGTTAGTGTAGGAAGGGAGGGGATATGTGATCGGAAGTCCTAGCTTCAGTCTGGAAAAGCAGAATGCATCCTTGACATCTTAAAACAATAAGCCAGAAAAATCTGTGCTGAATAGTTGATACTGTGGGAAAAGTCACTAAGTTCAGAGATTTGAGTAAGGAATACTTTAGAGCAATACAGCAAATTTTCTTTTAAGAACAGATCTTTCCAAAGCATATCCTAAGAGATGTAGTGTGGTGGGAAAACACCTGGGAAAACCAATAAAGGATTTCCAAAAACGTTATTTAAAGGAAACACTGGGAAGCTGTTGAAGGCATCTATCCTGGGGCTACGTGACTAAAGGAGATTTTTCTCTTGGCTGATAATGGAAGGGTGGATAAGTAAGGTTACTTTGGGGAGCTAATTTCTTTTGAGTAAAACTTTCAAAAATGAAAAGCAGATGAAGTTTTTAAGATAGGTTCAAGGTTTGGACGGTTCCAGCTGGATTGAAACATTTTCTCCTTAACAGAGGAAATAGATGAAAAGTGAAGTCGGTGCCTGCAGTCTCTGGGGTCTCTCTGCGCCTGGTGTTCCAAAGTGGATTTTGATCCAGTCCCTCATCAGACTCTGCTGTTGCTCTCAGGGTTGGATAGGAAGAAAGAGGGAGGAAAAGATGGAAAATAGAGGAGTTGATGGACTCCTGGAAGAAGCACATGTTAGCCAGACACAGTTATTCCAATCAAAACAATTTAAATTTTCCCTTCCATTTTGAATCCTGGGCATGATTCCTGTCTTGGATGAAACAAATGTGATTTGGGGATGTGTACAAAATCATATAATATGGAGGCTGAGCCTTGCTGGCTTTCCTGCCACTGCACTTTCACTCTAACTTGCAGGGATCAATTCAATCCCGTTTTACATTCTCTTGTTGTTTCTGGCCTCTTTCTAGATGAAATGCAGCTTCGTAAAACTCGGAGTTTCCTCAACCTATGAATCTTAGGACAGCTGAAGAAAATAATCTGTAAAGCCGATAAATACTTTGATATGGATTATGTCAAACAAACGATGTTTGCACAAAAGACTTTAACATGTAAACCAATTAAAGATTCTTGTAATTTGACTTCTCTTTCCCATCAGACTAAACCTTTGTATTGCAAAAATGTGACAGAAAATACCCACAATCTGCAACCTGGCTGACATGCTTTTGTTTTACCAAGGGTTAAATAAAGGGGCTCTTCAAAGCTTTGATGATCTATTTTATAAAGCTTTGAAGCTTTTATTAGCTTCACTGGAAATCTTTGCTTCCTGGAAAGTTCTCTAATGGAATATATCGCTTCTCACAGAAATCCATTTCTTAGCTGTATACAGTCAGTGGCCTAGTTGGTGGAGATGCTATCGCAAGATTAAATTAATATCTAAACTGGTCCTGAGTCAACTATTTCCATTGTAAAACATTTAAAGTCTTAAGGTTTAAAACTATCGGGGTCAAATTAACCTTTTCTTTATCTTTTTATTTTATTTATTTATTTTTTTGAGATGGAGTCTCACCCTATCTCCTAGACTGGCGTGCAGTGGTGCAATCATAGCTCACTGCAACTTTGACCTTCTGGGCTCGAGTGATCCTCCCTGCTCAGCCTGCCAGGTGGCTGGGACTACAGGTGCACACCAACATGCCCAGCTAATTTTTAAATTTTTTGTAGAGACAAAGTCTCCCTGAGTTGCCTAGGCTGGTCTTGAACTCTTGGGCTAAAGTGATCCTCTCATCTCGACCTCCCAAACTGCTGAGATTATAGGTGTTGCCACCACAGCCGACAACTTTCCTTTATCTTAAATCACATCACTAACTCCCAGAGAGCGATATCAATATGTTTTCCAGCAATTCTGGTGGCTGCTAACCTGCTTCATCCCAACGTCTCGACCTCCATCTCCATCAACAGCACCTTCATTCACTCAGTGACCCAGGCTGGCCGCTTCTCATTGCCTCCACTGTCACCTCCCATCCCAGGGCCATCGTCTCTGTCAGGATGGCTGTGGGGGCCTCCTATAGAGCTCCATGCTTCTTCTCATCCACTTCCCTGTCTACCCATTCCCCAAAGTCTGTTTTCCTCAGAGCAACTACAGTGAGTCTTTATAACTAAGTTGAGATTATGTCACTCTCTTGTTTTTATCCAACTGGGGCTTCTAGAAACTCTGAGAATAAACTCCAAAGTCCTGGCCCCAGAGCCTGTGTGGCCAGCACTCAGCCATCACTGACCAACACTTCCTGCTGGCTACCCGGGCTCTCTTCCTTTCACTCTCTGCACGCCAGCCAGACTGGCCACTTTGCAAGTTTCTTGCACATACCAGTCATACTCTTATCTCAAGAGGTGGGAGTTGGCGCTTGTTCTTTCCTCCAGCGAAACTCTCCCTGCAGATGTGCCCCAGCCTTCTTCCCCAGTTCTTCTGGGGGCTCTGCTCAAATGGTAGCTCCTCAGAGACACAGACCACTTTATCTAAAACAGAATCCCCCATCCTCTTAGTCTACCTTTCCTTCCCTGCTCTTACCATCTGACATTCAGTCTCTTAGGGATCAATACGTGTATTTGTCCATTCATTTATTTATTTGTCAGTTACTCCCAAGAGAATGTGAGCTCCATAGAGACATGGACATTGGTTTATCATTGTACCTGTAGTGCCTAGAACAGTACTCAGCACACATGGGCAACCAGGAGTATTGACTCTAGAAAAAAACCAGAATCCTTCACGTTGTTTTTGGTCTGGGTATGTAGACTGAATCATAGTGCAGTTATGTTTTTTCAATAGTACAGTGATTTGAAAAAATCTTTCTGCCCCACTAAAGGTTTACCATTTGACAGTCAAGGTTTATTTTAGAGTTGGCCGGGCGTAGTGGCTCACACCTGTAATCCCAGCACTCAGGGAGGCCGAGTTGGGTGGATCACCTGAGGTCAGGAGTTCGAGACCAGCCTGGCCAACACGGTGAAACTCCCTTTCTGCTAAAAATACAAAAATTAGCCGGGTGTGGTGGCATGTGCTTGTAGTCCCAGCTACTTGGGAGGCTGAGACAGTAGAATTGCTTGAACCCTGACGACAGAGGTTGCAGTGAGCTGAGATGGCGCCATTGCACTCCAGCCTGGGCAACAGAGTGAGACTTCGTCTCAAAGAAAAAAAAATTATCTTAGATTTTACTTCTTGCCTGAAGATTTTAGCAGTAAGCTTGACTTACTTTCAACATAATTCAACGTTTGGATCGTAGTACCTGAGTATGTGAGTGAGTTAGCGGTTTTGTAGGTCTCCTCTGTGTAGACAGACAGCTACTGGATCCTTCTGCCTTCTTTCCTCAGTGGTGAGCAGATGCATACTTAGCATGAGGAGAAACAGCCCCATATTCCTCTATTTTTTTTTTCATTTTTTGAGACAGGGTCTCACTCTGGTGCCCAGGCTACAGTACAGTACTCCTCTATTTTTTTTTTTTTTTTTTTTGAGGCGGAGTCTCGTCGCCCGGGCTGGAGTGCAGTGGCTGGATCTCAGCTCACTGCAAGCTCCGCCTCCTGGGTTCCCGCCATTCTCCTGCCTCAGCCTCCCGAGTAGCTGGGACTACAGGCGCCCGCCACCTCGCCCGGCTAGTTTTTGTATTTTTAGTAGAGACGAGGTTTCACCATGTTAGCCAGGATGGTCTCGATCTCCTGACCTCGTGATCCGCCCGTCTTCCTCTATTTTTAATGTAAGAGAATTCCCATTATTATCTAAACACTCAGAGGTTGCTTTAAGAAATTTTATATGACTAAGGGAGCTTTACTCTCTAAAAATAAACAACTAATAGTCTTCTGTAAATATAGGGTGAGAAGAAATTGGAGCTGGGAGTTAGTAAAGGAAGTTACATACATGGTTTGTAGAACCTTTAGAAGATGACTATTCCATGAGATGATTTTATTGGCATCATTTCTCTGAGCTACTTTCAGAAAGTCAGATTTATTGGTATATAACTCATATATAATAAAATTGCCTCTTTTTAGTGTACAGTTTATTTTATTTTATTTTTTTTGAGAGACAGGGTCTTGCTGCATCATCCAAGCTACAGTATAGCGCCATAGGCATGGTTCCCTGCATCCTTAAACTCCTGGGCTCAAGCAGTCCTCCCGCCTCAGCCTCCTGAGTAGCTAGGACACTAGGTACACACTGCACCACTACGCCTGGCTTATTTTTATTTTTTGTAGAGACACGGTCTTATTATGTTTCCCGGGCTTGTCTTGAACTCCTGACCTCAAATGATCCTTTCCTCCCAACCTCCCAAAGTGTTGAGATTACAGGTGTGAGCCCCTGCACCTGGCGCAGGTCTGTTTTGATAAGCCCATACCGTGGTGTAACCACCGCCATAACCAACATGTAAATATCCATCATCCTGAAAAAGTTCCTTGTTGCCCCTGTGTCATCAGTCCCCACACTTAGCCCCTAAACCCTGGCAATGACTGCTGTTTTCTATCCCCATAGTTTTGCCTTTTCCAGAATGTATGCAAATGGAGTCACACAGGATGTCTTTTGAGTCTGGCTTCTCTCATTTAACATGATGTGCTTAAGCTGATCACATTGTTGTGTGTCAACAGCAGTTCCTTTTTGTTGCTGAGTCGTGTTCCATTGTATTGCTGTAGTTTGCTTATTCACTCACCAAAGGCCTTTGAGATTGTTTCCATGTTTTAGTGATTATGAATAAAACTCCGGTTCCATTTATGAGCAGATTTTCATGGAAACATAAGTTTTCACTTTTTCTTCTTCACTGTAAATACATAGGGTGTGGAGTTGCTGGTTCATATGGTAAGTTTAACTTTATGAAAAAAGGAAAAAACACGTGCTAGGCTGTTTCCCAAAGTACCCGTGCCTCTTTTTTGAATTCCAACCAGCAAAATGTGAGAGCTCCTAGCTCCTTCAGAGCCTTCAAGCACTAATGCTCTGTATTAGTCTTTTCTCATGCTGCTAATAAAGACATACCCAAGACTGGGATATTATAGAGGAGAGGAGTTTAATGGACTCTATGGGAGCTACAATTCAAGATGAGGTTTGGGTGGAGACACAGCCAAACCGTATCATGCCCAGTGTGATTTTCCTCCTTGAAGAGAAACCTCAGAATATGACTTTCCCCTTTCTTCCCTCAATTTTGTGTTCCCATCCTTCTACTTAGAACTTCAAATTACTTTTATTTAAAAGTCCTTCCAGCTTCACTATTGCCTGAGTTTCTTTTTTCCTTCTCTGCACATAACACAGTGTGTTGTACTCTGGAGATGCTAAGTGCACATCTATTTCACTTGGGTGTAGCAAACTAAGTAAAACTGAGCTCAAGGGTAATACCCACCCTTAGTGAGACCTTGGCGTAAGTGTACCAGGCTCACTGATCGTCTGTAGGAGGCGGTGGACTCCTATCCGAAGATCTAGGGAGAGATCCCTATCATGTCTTTCCAGGCAAAAAGGTATCCTTAGGTGTGGGATATAAAACTATGTTGGGGCTTTCTCAGTGACAAAGATCCCTTTTGCCCCAGGCAGAGAAGTCAGGTGCAAATCTCTATGCTTATTAAAAGGCATATAGATTTATCCTGGAGATACTACGAAGGATGTTGTGAAATCTTGTGAAAACCTTTTTACCTCTCTGAAAGCTTTTGTATTATTTTTTGAAAGAGTGGAACATCAGAGCATAATGGTTAGGAGTAGGCCAGGTACGCAGTGGCTCATGCCTGTAATGCTAGCACTTTGAAAGGCTGAGGCAGGAGGATCACTTGAGGCCAGGAGTTTGAGACCAGCATGGGCAACATAGTGAGACCCCATCTCGATAAAAAATAAAAAATTAGCCAGGCATGATGGCATGCGCCTGTAGGGCTGGCTACTCTTGGGAGGCTAAGGAGGGAGGATCCCTCGGTAACATGCATCCAGAAGGTGTCACTTAAACCATGAGAAAGGAGGTGAAGGTCATCCAGGATCAATCAGGACCCATCCCCTTTTTTCCTCCATTATGGGAGTTGATAGACGGAGAGTCTGAAGAGTGAACTGGAGCCCTTAGCGTATATTTGTCTTACCAAACGTAGTTTGCATAGCAGCAGATTTGTTTTGTTTTGTTTTGTTTTTGAGACGGAGTCTTGCTCTGTTGTCCAGGCTGGAGTGCAGTGGTGCAATCTCAGCTCACTGCAAGCTCCGCCTCCTGGGTTCACTCCATTGTCCTGCCTCAGCCTTCCAAATAGCTGGGACTACAGGCGCCCCCCACCACGCCCGGCTAATTTTTGTATTTTTAGTAGAGACGGGGTTTCACCTTGTTAGCCAGTATGGTCTCGATCTCCTGACCTCGTGATCCACCTGCCTCGGCTTCCCAAAGTGCTGGGATTACAGGCGTGAGCCACCGCGCCTGGCCAGCAGTAGGTTTTTAAGTTTGGTATTTGTTGTCCACCTAGACAAAAAAGAGCAAGGCCTAGTATAATAATTTATTTTCATGAAAATGTGCACCTATGAAGTCAGTAGAGAGCAATAGAAAATATTTGCCTTCGCCAGGTGCTGAATTGCCTGGATTGCAACTGCATGGGATTCAGGAGTCCAGAGAGGGATCAACATACCTCGAGATACCATGATTGCTTTGACTCTACTGCGAGCTACTGGGGAAACCACGGTTTGCCTCTGTTTTTTTTTTTTTTTTTTTTTTTTTTTTGAGACAAGATCTTGCTCTTTCACCCAGGCTGGAGTGCAGTGGTGACAATCACAGCTCACTGCAGCCTCGAACTACTGGGCTCAAGAGATCCTCCCATCTCAGTCTCTTGAGTAGCTGGCACTATAGGCTTACTTAAAAAAACTTTGTAGAGATAGGGTCTCACTGTGTTGCCCCAGCTGGTCTTGAACTCTGGCCTCAAGCGATTCTCCCACCTCAGTCTTCTAAAGTGCTGGGATTATAGGCATGAGCCCTTGCTTCTTTCTTAGTTCTCTTTTTATTGAGGTGGCTGCATGAATCGTGTCTCCTGGACCTTTCTGTAAAAATATACTTATGTGATTATATGATTTGCAAACTTCTTCAGGTTTGAGGACAATTGGAGGAAATCATGGTGTTCTTTGACGCACACTGAAATGTTGAAATGTTGCACTCTGTTTTTCTGTTTTATAGCTTAGCTCATTATATGCTTTATCATCATATATACAAATGTATGCATCCATATATGTATGTGTGCATGTGTATGCGTATCTATATATAATTACCAAAAAGAAAATTGACTGTTCTCTAATGGGTAGATGGTTTTGTTGATTTGGCATTTTATTTGTTTACTTTTTACAAATGTTCAAATAACAACAACAATTATTATTATTATTCCTGTGGCTAATCCAAGCCTGGATGGCTGAGAATTAGCTGTAATTGTTATTTATGATCAAGATCAGGCATTTGGCATGAATTAAGGAGAGAGGGAGAGGTTTCTGAGGACAAATCCAGGTAGCCAGAGAAGGTCTCCTGCTATAGACAATATAAAATCATATTCACACATGCATGTATCTGTCACACACCAACCCGAATTTTTCTTCAATGTTTGCTACTTGTTTATTCATTTTGTGGTTGCTATTAAGCAAGTGGTAGGAGCCATCAAAAAAACATACATTTGAAAAAAATTATGAATATACATTTTGGAAAAGTATATGAGAGATTCTTGAAGTTGAGAATTCTGCCTGTTACCTTAATTTTTCCACTTGTGATTTTGGTTAATACCCATATCCTTGAAGCATAACATCTCCCAGGGTTTTGCAGGAGTGTACTAAAAAATGTATGAGGACCTGATGTTTCCTTTTCGGAACTATGGTGTCATGGGATACATGGGAAGGTCACCCAGTGACAGCATAAAGCCCATCAAATGGGGAACGTGTCCCGTAGGAAGATATCCCCAAGGACAGGGGGTGGTGGAGTTTCTGGATCTCACCAGGGAGGATTGTGGTGCTTATTTTAGCTCCCTCTCCTTGATGTGCCCTTGGCGTCAGTTGCTATTTTGACTGTGAGCATCTTCTTGCAGTTGCCGATGTGCTGACCGCCAGCCGCACTCACTGGGAGAACCAATGGCTGCTTTGCCCACTGCCTCCTTGTCAGTCTTTCCACATCTCTTTGTTGAGCATAGGACTCGTGCCCGTGAGACACTGAAAACATCCAGTGCAGGAGAAGAGTCCTGCTGATGAAAACCAAGTCTGATCTTAGAGGGAAAAATCCATATGAAATATAGGCATCTCTCAACCAGGGCATAGTGGCTCACATCTGTAATCCCAGCACTTTGGAAGGCCAAGGAGGGCAGATCACTTGAAGTCAGGAGTTTAAGACCATCCTGGCCAACATGGTGAAACCCCGTCTCTACTAAAATACAAAAATTAACTGGGCATGGTGGTGCACACCTGTAATTCCCAGAACCCGGGAGGCGGAGGTTGCAGTGAGCTGAGATTGCACCACTGCACTCCAGCCTGGGCAACAGAGGGAGACTGTGCCTCAAAAGAAAATAAAAATGAAATATAAGTATCTGTAGATGGAGAGGTAAAGTGCAGAAAAGTTGTCACCATCAAATCTAATACGTTCTTCATAGTGGAAACTACCACTGTTTACTTAGTGAAAAATCCAGTACTTGGAACAACATTCACCATTCTATAGATATTGTCTTACTGTGTAAAAACATTACAAGTCTAGGATCACAATATCCTCTATAGTTTTCTTGACAAATAAAATGGACCAATGATTAGTGCTCTTAAAATGGTTTATTGTTTTATTATTATTATTGTTATTATTATTATTATTATTTTTTAAGAGACAGAGTGCTATTCTGTTGCCCAGGCTGGAGTGCAGTGGTGCGATCATAGCTCACTGCAGCCTCAAATCCCTGGCCTCAAGCAATACTCCAGCCTCAGCCTCTCAAGTAGGGCTACAGATGCATGCCACCGCACCCAGTTAATTTTTTTATTTTTTGTAGAGATGGGGTCTTGCTTTGCTGCCCAGGCTGGTCTCAAACTCCTGGCCTCAAGTGATCCTCCCACCTTGGGCTCCCAGAGTGCTGAGATTACGAGCATGAGCCACTGCACCTGGCCTATTATTTGTCTTTTGTCCAAGTGTTCTGTGTGTGTGTGTGCACATACACACACGAGCACCACATTAAGATGAAGTTCAGCTAGCCTTAATGTGTCATTGAGAACCATCCTTTGCACTTTTAAAAGGCGTGGCCCAGTGGTCTTTGAAGGGAGTCCTCCTTCTCACTATCCCTGCTGCCCTGTCTCCTAATGCCAGCTTCCCACTTTTATTGTTGTTCATTGCTTCTAACTCGGCTCACACATGTGATAGTCCAGTCACTTACTAGTGGCTTTCCCATGCATATGTTTACTTCTAGAATTATTGCTGTCAGAATGGCAAGCCTTGGGCACTAATGTAGTAGGCAGCTATCTGAGGGGTGATGATGCCTGGAACTATTCCAGACCCAGTGATGTCTGCAGGTCACTGTGCAGTTCCAATCAGTGGGGACCTTCTCTAATGGGGAGATGGTTTGTTGATTTGGCATTTTATTTATTTACTTTTTACAAATGTTCAAATAACAATGATGATTATTATACTTATTATTATTCCTGTGGCTAATCCAACCCTTGATGGTTGAGAATTAGCCATATTATTATTTATAATCAGGATCAGGTGTTTGGCATGAATTCAGGAGACAGGGAGGTCTCTGAGGATGGATGAAGGCAGTCAGAGAAGCTCTCCTGGAAACGGGGGGCATCCGGGCTGAATCCTGAGAACAGGGAGGAAGTGGCCAAGGCTCTGTGAGTATGTCTGGAAGAACCAGCTTTCCTTGCTAAAGGCGTCTAGGGAAAAAGGTTGGAGAAAGAAGCCAGAATAAAAGTTGGGTCTCATGGCAGCCTCATCCCTGAGGTCTGCAGTGGAGGTTGTTGGCTGCTTGGTGGAGAGGGATAAGTTGCTGCTCAATGCTCCAGACCTAGAGGTACTTGCTACTCTAGTAGTTTTTTTAGTGTGTGAGTAAAACTCACTATGTGAATAAAACTCACTACGGCTGGGCATGGTGGCTCACTCCTGTAACCTCAGCCCTTTGGGAGGCCAAAGGTGGGAGGATCACTTGAAGCCAGGAGTTTAAGACCAGCTTGAGCAACATAATGAGACTCTATCTCAAAAAAAAAAAAAAAAAAAGAAAGTAAGTTTATTTGATTTTCAATTCTGGAAGTTGGAAGATGAAAATAAAAACTCACCAGAAACATCCATTCACTGTGGGCACCTCCGTGGGCACCATCTGTCAAACCTCTGGCTTGAAACATTAACCTAAAAGGATGCCTTTGTCCGGCATATCTCTCCTCCAGATGCAATTGGTCTAGATTTAGTCCCAGAGTCTAGTCCGAGTTTTTGCACAGGGGGTTGATAACCTGGTGAAAGTCGGTAACAGTTTGTTTTGTCAGGAAAGAAATGCCTTGGAAAGGTCAAGAGAGCCCTGGAGGGAAGAGACAAGCCCTCCTGGTCTGGCTCCAGCTTACCCAGCATCTCCTCCTGCTGCGTGAATCATGCTCGTTCTCCTATCTCCGGTGTCCTGTTTCCCTCTGGAATTCTTTTCTGCTTTTATTCCGGTTTGACTCGTTTCTTGAACTTCAACCTGTCCCTAAATTTGGACCTTTTCCTGGTTGTATTCTTGCTCTTTTCTTTTTCCTAAACGATCCTGACAGCATGAAAGCTAGTTGATGGTGGGGTTTTCCTGTCAATATATTCTGAAGTTTTACTGTCTAGTGACTGAGGTTTTTTCTTTGTCTTTAAGCAAACCAGATTTCTAGAACTCAAGAGTTTCAGGCAGAGGCTTTTTTTTTTTTTTTTTTTTTTGTGAGACGGAGTCTTGCTCTGTCACCAGGCTAGAGTACAGTGGCTCGATCTCAGCTCACTGCAACCTCTGACTCTCTGGGTCAAGCAATTCTCCTGCCTCAGCCTCCCAGGTAGCTGGGATTAACAGGCATGTGCCATCACACCTGGCTAATTTTTGTATTTTTAGTAGAAACGGTTTTACCATATTGGCCAGGATGGTCTCAATCTCCTGACCTCGTGATCCTGACTCGCCTCAGCCTCCCAGAGTGCTGGGATTACAGGCTGAGCCACCACGCCCGACCCAGGCACAGGCTTTTTAAACTCCTTCTTTGTCCCTGAGCTCACGATTTCACTGCAGATTTTCTTCTATCTGGACTTACAGTTGTAGAGCCCCAAGGCGATTGCTGTGCACACTAATGAGTTTGAGAGCCCATGCTCTAGAGGTCAGGAGGGGAATAAGCCAGGAGAAGACATGAGCGCCTGGGCAGAGAGTAGCACTCTCTTTAAGAAGAGAGAGGGATGAGAATGTTTCTGTTCTACCCTTTTTTCTTGGCTTCCTGTGATTCTCTTGGCCTGTTCTCCCCGCCAGAGTTTTGCTCTGTGGTCTAGGCTGGAGTGCAGTGGTGAGACCATGGCTCACTGCAGCCTCAACCTCCCAGGCTCAAGCGATCCTCCCACCTCAGCCTCCCTAGTAGCTGGGAGATGTGCAACACCATGCCCGGCTAATTTTTTGTATTTTTTGTAGACACAGGGTCTTGCTATGTTGCCCAGGCTGGTCTCAAACTCCTGGGCTCCATTGATCCTCTTGCTTTGGCCCCCTAAAGTGCTGGAATGATAGGTATGAGCCACCCCACCCTGCCTTTTTGATTTTTTTTTTGAGTGAAGCAAGGTATTGCTTTGTTGCCCCAGCTGGAGAACAGTGGTGCAATCGTAGCTCACTGTAACCTGCAACTCCTGGGCTCAAACAATCTTTCTCCTTCAGCCTGTTGAGTACCTGGGACCACAGGCAGGCCCAGCTAATTTTTAATTTTTTTTTTAGAGACAAGGTCTCACTGTATTGCCCACTGTATTGTCTCCTGGCCTCAAACCATCCTCCTGCCTCAGCCTCCCAAAGTGCTGGGATTACAGGCATGAGCCACTGCGCCCAGCCCGTTTTCTTTTTGAGTAGTTTTCTTTTTCTTTCTTTTGTGGCTGGTTCAATAAGAGATTCTCCTTTTCCTAAGCAGGCAAAGGAGTTTTGAAACCAGCTTGGAGCCCTAAGGAGGATTTTTTCCCAGGGGAGAAAGAGAGGCTTACATTGGTCTAGCCCAGTTCTCAAGGCACCAAATCTTTTTATTAATAAAGAGATTTGTGGAGGAAAGGGAAAATGATATTTTTGTTGTTGGCACAAAAAACAGTCTGCTTAAACCCAATAATTTGTCTGTGTTTACCGCAACCATCTTGGTGGCTTACAGGAATGAGTTCATGACTGTCTGAATTCCACCAGGCAGTGGTGACAATAATTTTATTTTATTTTTTAACCTTGTGGGAACTTCACATGGGCTGACTCCTCTTTGACCCTGCACCCATCACAAGATGATTTTTTTCCTAGAAGTTGCCTGTGGGGCTGGGCTTCTGGAGATGAACCCCATTCTCTCTATGCCGGACAAACCAGGCTTCTGACATCCTGCCTGCGGAATATTTATAAAAATGAGCGCCAAGGGATTCAGCTGTGGTTTCTTGCAATGCCTGGTGCGGTGCCAGCTGTTGCCCAGTTCAGAGCCCTCTGTGCTTTAGTGAATTCTTTCCTGACTTTTTCCAGCGGTAAGAATACAAGGAAGTGCTGAGTAGACAACAGAGAGGAGATGAGAAGATGGACCTCCATAGCCTAAGACAAAAGACTTCCCAAAGCCACGCTTGTTAACCACTAACCAGCTGATAAACGAGGGGCTTTCCTCTGTAGTCTGGGATTGCAGGGCTGGAGCCTTCTGTGCTGGGGACCTCTCCCAGGCTGAGTCATCAGGAGCCACACAGAGTGTCAGGCCTCGAGTCTAAAGAATGACTCTGTAACCTTGTGAGTCATCTTTCATACAAATTGCACCTCGTCAGGCAAACCACAAGGGGAAATACATGCTTGCCTTAATTCTACTCTGGTACATTCTAGCTTAGGTGGGGTTTCCCCTCACTCTTTGAGGAAAATAAATGCAGAGATTGTCTCTGCCTGGAATGCTTGGTGTAGACCGAGTCGTAGCCAAATCACTCACCCTGGATGCTTTTGATGAGTTATTCCAGTCTCCTGACTCTCTACCCAGCATGTCTTTTTCTGTGGATTTGAGTCTTTGTTAGTCCCATCCAACTCCGTGATGAATTTCAACCCATTTCTTATTTTCTCAGATGTCCCTTTGTGACAAGGCTGCTGTTCCCAAGCCTCCATATTTGTTCTTTTGTTTTTAATTTTTTTAAAGGCAGGGTCTCGCTCTGTTGCCCAGGCTGAAGTGCAGTGATGCGAACATGGCTCACTGCAGTCTTAACCTCCTGGGCTTAAGCAATCCTCCTGCCTTGGCCTCCCATGTAGCTGGGACCACAGGAGCACACCTCCACGCTCAGCTAATTTGTTCAATTTTTTGTAGAGACAGGGCTTCACTTTGTTGCCCAGGCTGGTCTTGAACTCCTGGCCTCAAGCAGTCCTCCCACCTCAACCTCCCAAAGTGCCAGGATTACAGGTGGGAGCCACCATGCCTGGCCATCTCTATGTTTGGATCTGATTTTAAATTTGAATTTAGAAAGTATCATATTTACCAAAAATGACTCTTGCTTATAGACCAAATAATAAAATTTTAGTCCTCCCAGAAAAATAAGAGCTTTGGAGAACCATTGGATAGAAATAACTTTATTCACTGAGTTTACGATGAATGGGAAAAAATGCATTCTTTTATTGAGTACTTTTTATAAGAGGTTTAAAAAGATACTTTAACCACTGCCTGTAATTTGTAGTTGCTGATGTTGATGAGTAGGGATAAAGCTCTTTGGAGGCAGCAAATTAATCAGAGCAGAATATCCAGTTTCATTCATACGTGTGGTTGTCTTGTGTTGTTTACTATTTTCTTTCTTAGATTTTTCAGTAGAGATTTTGTCCTTTTTCAGAGACAGTTGGAGTGGGTGGCCTTGAGGACTTGAAAAGCTGACATAGGATGATTTTGAAGTCATTTCACATCTGAAGCCATGATTTAAATATCAGCGTTAAGGTAAGTATTGAGGAAAGAAACATGACACTTTTGTGGTTAACTCATTATTGGCTTTGCTTGCACTGTTAGAAGAGGTTAAAGCACATTGGTGATTTTGGAGGTTAAAGCACAAGGGTGATTTTGTTTGAATCATGTTCAACAAACCAGAGCTCGGAGAAGATTAAAGCGGCCTTTGTGATGCGGTGTGGGACCACAGACATACAGGGGAGCTGAGCCATTGTGATGGTTGGAAATGTCTTCATTTTTCCTCGGAGGTCATGTGTCCCAGTGTGCCCTTTAGGAACTCCAGGAAAGAACAGGAAAACTTAAAGCTGTGGTTTTCTTTCTGAGCTGAGCTGTGGCTATTAGGGAGCTTTTGGGGAGTGTGAATTAGATAGGACCTTTAGGAGCAGAGCCAGCCAAAGGAATGGGAGCAGGAGCACCCTTCTGGAAACTGTGCTATTTGACCTGCCTCTCTGGAGCAGGAGTTCTCAAAGTGTGTTCCCTGGAGCACAGCTCCCTACACTAATATAGTGGGGACCTGGGTCAGAGGGTGGGTCTATGCCTAATTGTGTTTGGAAAGCATTGGATTAAAGTTAAATGAACTAATGAGCTTTATGCATCTTGATAGGTGTGTGTAGTGGGCCGTACTAACCAGAGTTCCATGGAACTATTTTCTTGTGAGGTATCTTAAGACCAGTGTTCCATGTGTTCATTAAATATTGATTGCACACCAGCCACGGATGGTGTTCGATGCTGGGGATGCAGCAAAAACTGAGATTGACAGTGCTCACGTATAGATAATTAATACATTAACACGTAAGGAAAGGTAATTATTGAGAGATACAATAGCAAGTATTTTAGAGCCTGGTATCTGCAGCTCAGTGGCTTGGGTTTTCATCCTGGGTTTGACACTTATAAACTGCATGACCTTGGGAAAGACATGTAAGCTCTCTTTCAATTTCCTTATGTGTAAGATGATCATAATAGTATTCACCTTGTAGATACTTTTATTGCGAGGACTAAAATTATGAATATGTGCTGGCAAATACCAAGTTTATATTAATACAAGTGTCATCAGAATATGTACATATATTAATAGTAATTGTTACCAAAACACCAGGGGTTCGGTCTGGGTCGTGCTGCTCACGGCACAGAAAGCCAATTACTGAGACAACAAGTATTGCCAAGGAAGAAGGCTTTAATTGGGTGTTGCAGCCAAGGAGATGGGAGCTCAGTCTCAAATCCATCTCCCTGACTGACTAAAACTAGGGGTTTATATAGCAGGGAAGAAATGTAGTCATGTGTGGGCAAACAGGAACTCAGAAGGGGCATGGAAGCAATCTTGTTGAATCAGGGGTCTGCGTTTTATTGTCTGGATGTGATCTGGTGAGTTTCATTTCTTTGATACTTTTTTTTTGAGAGGCCTGAAGGTCATTTCCTGAGGAAGGATCTCAGATAAAATGAATATAAGTTTCAAGTGTTCAGACCAGAAAGTTCAATTTCTATGTTTACTTTTTTTAAATTAAAAAAAAGCTATATGGGACTGTTGGGTCGATTTCTTAATGACTGAATGCTTTGAAGGTTCTGTGGTTGCATGAATGGAGAAGATAGGGTGATGGGTGAGGACTTTTGAATAGGATGATCCAGAAATGCCCTGAAGTAGAGACCCGTAAGAATGAGAAATAGCAAGTTATGCAGGTAGCATAGAGAAAGCTTCCAGATTGAAAAGCAAAGGCAAAGGGGATGTCTTGTGCAGAGAAAGCATTTAACAAAATCCAGTACCTCTTCATGTTTAAAAAAACACACATACACACTCAGCCGGGCACAGTGGCTCACGCCTGTAATCCCAGCACTTTGGGAGGCCAACGCAGGCAGATCATGAGGTCAGGAGATCGAGACCATCCTGGCCAACACAGGAGATCGAGACCATCCTGGCCAACACAGTGAAACCTCGTCTCTACTAAAAGTACAAAAATTAGCCGGGCGTGGTGCCACATACCTGTAGTCCCAGCTACTCGGGAGGCTGAGGCACAAGAATCACCTGAACAGAAGTCTGAGGTTGTAATGAGCCAAGATCGCTCCACCACACTCCAGTGACAGAGCAAGACTCCAAAAAAAAAAAACACCCACCCACACACACTCATTTGACCAGGAATAGAAGGGAACTTCTTCAGCCTGAAAAAGACATCTATGAAGAACCCACAGCTAACATGACACTGAATGGTGAAGGGCTGAAAGGTTTTCTCCGAAGCTCAGAGACAAGACAAGGATATCCATTCTCACCATTTCTGTTCAGTATTTGTGAACAGTAAATTTTAGGTGTTGTGATGGTTAATATTAGGTGTCAACTTGATTGGACTGAGGGATGCTTAGATGCCTGGTAAAGTATTATTTCTGGGTGTGTCTCTGAGGGGCTTGCCAGAGAAGATTGACATTTGAGTTGGTGGACTGGGAGAGGAAGACCCACCCTTGCTGTGGGTGGGCACCATCCAATCGGCTGTCAGCATGGCGAGAACAAAGCAGTGGAAGAAGGTGGGATAAGCAGCTTGCTGGGTCTTCTGGCTCTCTTTCTTCTTCTTCTTCCTGTGCTGGATGCCTCCTTCCGCTCCTCCTGCCCTTGGACATCAGATTCCAGGTTCTTTGGCCTTTGGACTCTGGGATTTGCACCAGTGACTTGCTGGGGGTCTGGGGCCTTTGACCACAGACTGAAGACTGCACTGTTGGCTTCTCCGGTTTTGAGGCTTTAGGACTTGGATTGAGCCACTACCAGCTTCTCTCTTCCCCAGCTTGCAGACAGCCTATCATGGGACTTCACCTTGTAACTGTGTGAGGCGGTTCTCCCTAATAAATTCCCTTTCACATGTATATGTATCCTGTTGGTTCTGCCCCTCTGGAGAACTCTAATACATGTGTCAAACTGGCTGGATTAAAAAATACCTAGATAGCTGATACAACATTATTTCTGGGTGTGTCTGTGAGCATGTTTCTGGACAAGATTGGTGTATGAGTGGTAGTCTAAGTGAGGAAGATCCACCCTCCATGTGGGTGAGCACTGTCCAACTGACTGGGGGCCCGGATAGAACAAAAGACAGGGGAAAGGTCTTTGCTGAAGCTGGAACACTTCTTCTCCTGCCCTTGGACATCAGAGCTCCAGGTCCTCTGGCCTTCGGACTCTGGCATGTGCACCAGTGGCCCCAGGATTCTCAGATCTTGGGCCTTAGTTTGAGAGTGATACCATTGGCTACCCTGGTTCTGAGGCCTTTGGACTCAGATGGAGACAGGCTGCCAGTCTTCCTGGTTGTCCAACTTGAGGACACCTGGTTGTGGGACTTCTCAGCCCCCATTATCCTGTGAGCCAATTCCTCTAATACATTTCCTGTCTACATCTATCTATCTATCTATCTATCTATCTATCTATCTATCTATCCTATTCATTCTGTCTCTCTGGAGAACCCTGACTAATACGGTATCGTGCTGGAGGTTCTAGCCAGATCTGTTATACAAAAAAATGAAATAAGAGGCTTCCAGATTGGAAAATACAAGGTAAAACTATCTTTACTTACAGATGGCATGATCTTCTTTATAGAAAAATTTTAGGAGTTCACCATACTATTAAAACTAATAAGTAAGTTCAGCAAGATTGCAGGACATAAGATTAATATACAAAAATCAATTTTGTTATATATATACTTGTAATGAATAATATAAAATAAAATAGAAACAATAATTCATTTTACAATAGCATGAAAAAGCATAAAAAACTTGGGAATAGGTTTAACAAAAGAAGTGTAAAACATATACCTTAAAACTACAAAACATCATTGAAAGAAATTAAAGAAGACCTAAATAACTGGAAAATCATTGCATGTGCATGGATCAGAAAACAATATTGTTAAAATGACAATACTCTTCAAATTGATCTACAGATTTCATGCAATCTCTGTCAAAAATCTCAGATGAATTTTTTTTAATTGACAAGTTGATACTAAAACTAATATGGAAATTCAAAGGACCCAGAAAAACTACGACAATCCTGAAACAGAAGAACAAAATAGGAGACACAGCTTCCTGATTTTGAAATGTATTACAAAACTACAGTAATTAAGATAGTGTGGTACTGGTATTCTATTCTATTCTGTAGAATAGAATTGAGTCTAGAAATAAACTCATACATTATTTATGGTCATTTGATTTTCAGTAAATCAATGGAAACAATACAAAACAAGATCAAAACAATTCAATGGGGAAAAATAATATCTTCAACAAATTGTACCAGGGAAATTGTATATCCATCTGCCAAAGAAAAGTTGGACTCCTACCTCACATCATAAACAAAAATTAACTCAAAATTAGTAAGAGGCTTAAATGTAAGAGCTACAACTTTAAAACTCTCAGAAAAAGCATAGATATAAATGTAATGATCTTGGATTGGATATTTTTTAGATATGATACCAAAAGGACAAGTGACAAAATAAAAATAGATAAATGTATCAAAATTAGAAACCTTTGCGCAGCAAAGGACAATATCAAGAAAGTGAAAAGGGCTATGCATTACTCCATTCTCGCATTGCTATAAAGAGCTATCTGAGACCGGGTAATTCATAAAGAAAATAGGTTTAATTGGCTGATGGATCTTCAGGCCATACAGGAAGCATGGTTGCAGAGGCCTCAGGAAACTTACAATCATGGCAGAAGGTGAATGGGAAGCAGACACAGCCTGCATGGCTGAAGCAGGAGGAAGAGAGAAGGGGGAGGTGCTACACACTTTTAAACAACCAGATCTCATGAGAACTCACCATCACAAGAACAGCAAGGGGGAAGTTTGCCCCCATGATCCAATCACTTCCCACCAGTCGTCTCCTCCAACATTGGGGGTTATAATTCAACATGGGATTTAGGCAAGAACACAAATCCAAACCATATCAGACTGGGCACAGGGACTCATGCCTGTAATCCTGGCACTTTGGGAGGCCAAAGCAGGAGGATTGTTTGAGTCCGGGAGTTTGAGACCAGCTTGGTCAACAGCGAGACCCTGACTCAGAAAAAAAAAAAAAAAAAGAAAAGAAAAGAAAAGGAAAAAGACGATTCACGGAATGGGAGAAAATAGTTACAAATTATATATGTCATAAAGGACTGTATCTAGAATACGTAAAGAACGCTTAAGACTCAATAATAAAACGACAATTTGATTAAAAATGGGCAAAGGATTGGAATGGATAGTCCTCCAAAGAAGATATGCTAATAACTATTAAGCATATGAGAAGATTTTTGCTATTGTTAGTCATTAGGGAAATGCAGATTATAACCACAATAATAAACACTTCATACCCACAAAGACAGATAGTGACAATCATTTGTGAGGGTGTGAAGAAATTGGAATGCCTTTGTTTCCAAAGCAACTGTTTTGGGAAACAGTCCAGCAGTTCCTCAAACAATTAAACACAGATTTACCTTTTATAACCCAATATATCCACTCCTAGGCATATCCCCAAGAGAAATAGAAAACATACCTATACAAAATAATAATATTTCTAGCAGCATTATTCATAATACCTAAAGAATAGAAACCACACAAATGTTTGTCAGCTGAAGAAGAGACAAATAAAATGTGGTATGTCCATACAGTAAAATACTATTCAGCTCTAAAAAGGAGTGTAATGCTGACAAATGCTAAAACATGGATGAACCCTGAAAACATGCTAAGTGAAAGAAGCCAGACACCAAAGAACACATACTATATAATTCCTTTTTTGTGAAATTTCTAGAATAGGCAAATCCATAGACACAAAGTAGATTAACAGTCATCTGGTACTGGGGGTGTATGGCGACAAATTACGAGTGACTGTTGTGGGTCTGTGGTTTCTTCTGGGAATGATGAAAGTGACTAGAATTGACTCGCTAATGGTTGCACAATTCTGTGTATATATCAAAAACCATTGAACGATGCATTTTACATTAGTGAATTGTATGGTATGTGTATTTTATACCAGTAAATCTGGCGTGGGTGTGTGTGTGTGTGTCTTACATATATTGGAGGGTTAACTGTCAGCACTTGGTAATAGATGAGACTTAGGGAGTGAGGACAAGGGAGGAATTAAGAATGACCTCTGAATTTTGGTCTTGGGCAACTTCTGAGAAGGAGAAGAAAGACAGATTAGGAGGGTTTCTTTTTGCTTTGTTTTGTTTTTGTTTTATGGAGAGGGCCAGGTTCGAGAATTAAGAGTTCTATTGTGGACATATTAAGTTTGAGGTGTCTATTAACTATCCAGACAAATCTTAGGCAGACATTGAATGTGTGTCTAGAACTCCGAGGGGTAGTCTAGCCTGGAGATAATATTTAGATGATAAGTGAATCTGTAGGAAAGGATGAGAACAGAGAGAGAGAGATAGAGAGAGAGAGCATGAGGCACAAGATGAGGTAGAATAGGAGAGGGGAGCTATAAAGCAAACTGAGAAGGAATGGCCAGCCAGAGAGGAAGGAGAAGTAGGAGAGTGGGTGCAAGGTCACTGAACTCAGGCCCAGAGTCAAGTCCTAACGAGAGGTAGTCATAGGAGGACAGAAGGATCTATTGGAATTGCCAGGATGGATGCTGCCCGTGACTATGACAAGAGAAGTTCGGATTGGAAACTCCAGATCTGAGTGGGTTGAAGAGGGAATATGAAGTGCTACAGTGGAGACAGTTTGGCACCTGTTTTCAGAAGTGTTGCTGTCACCAGATTCTGGTGAGAAATTGCTCTTGGATCCTTACCTGCTCTGCTGAAATGCCCACAAGGTGCTGTTTGAGTTTGAAGGTTGTGTCTTCCTGGGAGCCAGCCCTTCTGGGTATGAATGGTGCATCTATGTAGGGAGCTGCTAACTTGTAGGCCAGGTTGGGGCATGAGGGTGGTGTGAGGCTGGGGTTCAGAGAAGAGTGCCATTCTTTGCCTTGTTCTCCGATGGTTTTGAGTTTGTTTAGTTGTTTTGATTGGGAGAAAATGTAAAGAAGGGGTTTACTAACATGCTTTTTCAAAGTCTAGGTCAAATTGATAAAAAGAAATACCTGTTTGAAATCAGAATAAAGAGAAAAGACATTCCATGCTCTTGTTTTGGGGAGAGGGTCTCCTTCTGTTGCTGCCCAGACTGGAGTGAAGTAGCACAAACTCCTGGCCTCAAGTGATCCTCATGCCTCAGCCTCCCATGTAGCTGGGATTACAGGCATGTGCCACCATGGCCAACTTATTATTTTTATTTTTGTAGAGACAAAGTCTTGCTATGTTGCCCAGTTGTTCTCCAACTCCTGAGCTCAATGATCCTCCCAGCTTGGGCCTCCCACTGTGTTGACATTGCAGGTGTGAGCCTGTGCACTAACTTCATTCCAGGCTTTTATCTGTAGTGAAAGCCTTTATGAAACACAGTCCTAACTGTACATATATAATTGCCTTGCATTTATTAGTGCATCAGTTGATTGGGGTTTGGACCCTGAGACTGTAGCAGTTCCTGCAGTGAGCTGGAAGGCAAAGTGATAACTTTCTCAAAATGCACACACACAGATGCTTTTCAGAAACCTCAAAAGTGCATTGCCCACGGCTCTTACCATTTGCATCAGTACATTCTTTCCCCACGCTTCTTTACTAATTTAGATTATGTGAAAACAACTTTTTAAGACAGATGTTCCTTCAAGTAACAATCCATTCTTTCTCTTCTCTTGAGAAAATATTAGTTGGAAATGGACTGTTACTTAGGCTAGAAAGTCCATTTGAAATGTTTTGAGCAAACATCATTGTCTAAGTCCACTTCGTGCTGCCATAACAGAATACCACAGACTGGGTGGTTTATAAGCAATAAAAGTTTATTTGGCTCATAGTTCTGGTGGCTGAGAAGTCCATGATCCAGGCGCCGCATCTGGTGAGGGCCTTCGTGCTGCATCATCCCGGCAGAAGGCATCACATGGTGAGAGCAAGCAACAGAGAGCTGTACTCACTTTTATAGCAAATCCACCCTCATGATAAAGAACCCACTTCTGTGATAATGATATTAATCTGTTCACAAGGACAGAGCACTCATGACTAAATCACCTCTCAAGGGTCCTATCTCTCAACACTGTAGCATTTGGGATTAAGTTCCCAACACTTGAACTCCGGGGGACACATTCAAACCATAGCAATCATATTTTGAGCACATGACTAGGGACTGCTCATCTTGGATGAATCCAAGCTGTGTTTGTTTTTCTTTTACCAGATGTGTGTGTGTGTACGCCCCTGCACTTGCATATTTTGGTAAGTCAATTGTTTGAAGTTATATTTGAGTGTTCCTAGTAAAATTTTTTTCTTATTTGGAATACAAATGGCCTTTAGTGTTTTCTAACTGGCTTGGCATGAAATTAGAGAATGCCCTTATTTCTGTAACCTTAGGTAAAGTCTTTTTGTAGCAATTTTCTTATATGTGTGGTTTAAAAAACAAAACTATGTGGTTGTAATTGTTTGGTTGTGTTTTATTGTATATGTAAAGAGGCATGCCGTGGGGGTTCAGAAGAAAGAATTGTTCAGTATTACTTTCATAAAACATTGAAAGAAGCATCTTCATTTGTTCTAGAGTGCAGATTCACAGGGTTTTTAAATGTATTATTCTGAGAAGATGATATTAGTAGTGTGTCCTAGGTGAAAAAAATTCTGGCTTAAAAGAAACCCTGCTTTTATTTACTTATTGATTGATTGATTGATTGAGACAGGGCCTCGCTCTGTCACCTAGCCCAGAGTTCAGTGGTGCGATCACAGCTCACTGCAGCCTTGACCTTTTGGGTTCAAGGGATCCTCCTACCTAAGCCACCTATGTGGCTGGGACTATGGGTGTGAGCTGCAATGCCTGGCTAATTTAAAAAAATTTTTTTTGGTAGAGACGGGTGTCTTAGTGTGTTGCCCAGGCTGGTCTCAAACTCCTCCCCGCTTGGCCTCCTAAAGTTCTAGGAATACAGGCATGAGCCTGTATGTCCAGCCCAAGAAACAAACCCTGCTTTTAGAATCTTTTTTTTTTTTTTTCTCCAGCTGTTCTGTGCCCTAGGTTTATAACTTTGACTAACTTCTAGCAACTTCCAATCATGGGAGAATTAGAGTAGTTATCTGGGAAGAATTGTTTGAACTTCAACCTGTTATCTTGGCTGCAGGGCCTTCTTGGCCACAGGGCCGTGCTAAAGGGCACTTTGATTTCTTGATTTTAAAAGAGCAAGAGAAAGTGATTGCCAAGAGGAAGGGTTTGGTTGGCTTTGCTCAGATCTAACTGCCTCTCCAGAGAAGTCTGCATCGGCCGCTCATCATGACTAGGGTCGGGCAAGGTCAGTTTCCACTGTCTTCTAATTGTTTGCAGAGAACTGGACGGTACAAAGCAGGTGCCACTGACAACATTTCCCATCATTTTATGGACGAGTACTGATTCCATCTTTTCTGCTCAGGGTGGATCTGTGCAAATAACTTTTGTTTCTCAAAAATGTCTGGTTTCTCTTGGGATGCAGCCAGGTCTCTAATGTGGTGGTTTGTGCTGTGTCGCAAACCTCAGCCCTGAAAGCCTGAGCTTGGCTTTGTCAGATCCGATGAGTGTGCAAGAGCAGGAAGCCACCCTTCGGGAGAATTCAGGGGCCAACGTACAAGTGATGTTTGTGAACCTGTGCAGACAAAACTTTGGGTAGATTCCTGTGAGATGTGGGGATCCGGGTGACATGAAGGGAGAAGAACAGAAAAAGACAGGTAAGGGACTTGTGGGTTTTCTTAACTCCATGTGGCTGCATTGAGAAAACCAGTTAACATTTCATGGGCTGGTGGGAGCGTCATCTTACTGTTCTCTCTCTCTCTCTCTTTTTTTTTTGCGGGGGGGCGGTTAATGATTTTTTCGATATTGACAAAAGCTTAAAGCGTTTCAGTTAAAAATGCCACTAATTTGACCTTTTAAGTAAAAAATATACGGGTTTTTAAAACTCCTTTCCTACTACCAAAAAATCACAAAGTATCTAGCTCTCTAAATTGGGAAAGCAAGCAATGTTATAAAAACGCTGAAGGAATCTCTTTCTTCGTGACCTTTTGTTAAACTCGGTTTAAGTTGTAGACCTTACTTAAAATAAAATTTACCATAGAACAGGAAATAGAAGCTGTGGAAGACTCGAAATACACCTTTGTACTTCTCTGTTCTTCACCTGCTCTCTTGCTGTCTCTACACACACACACACACACACACACACACACACCCCTACCTATATTTGCATGAAGAATGGGTAATAAAAGTAGTGAAGGGCAAACAGAAGGTACAATACAATCAAGTAAGCGGTTGAATATAAACTGGAACAAGTTTAAATTTTTTATTTCACTTTCATTCGGATACGTTTACTAATTTTCTTTGCTAGCTTTATAAAGACTTTTAAAACATTCTTTGGCCCTGGGAGGGAGTTGTATAACCATAAAACTTGAGAATCCTGGCCCTAGAATAAATGTTCCTGTTAAAACCCCAAGGACAGAAAATTGAATACAGCTGTGCAAAAAAGAAAAAAAAGAAAGCAAGAAAAGAAAAAAAAAGTAGCCAAGTGATGGTTTAGGCTTGCAGGCACCCTGACCAACTTTCCCAGTGCACTTGGGCTGTGGTTTCCTGGAGATGGGAGATGGGGAGCTTTGGTGTACTTCTTGAAGGTTTCAGAAAAAGGCCAAGACTTCTTCAGAACTGTATGTTTCTGGGATGTGGTTAAGAGCACATTCTTTTTGGCATGGTTATCTATCATCTTGCTTGTCCTAAGCATATCCTCTTGTTTTCCCCTGCAGAGGATTGGGGTTTCTAGGTCATTCTCTCAGATGCCGTGATTCTGCAAACCTTACAGTTCCTACCTAAAAGTAAGCTTCAGAGTTTAAGCAGTTTCCACCAGTCAGAAGTTGGAATGGATGAACTTTTGAGACCCGATCTTGCTCTTCTCCCTTAGTCACTGAATTTGCTCAGTATGGCCAGTTTGCAGGCATGATCCTAAGAACACGACATTGCTACTCCCTGCTTCTCCTCTCCCTGGATGGAGACCAGGATGTTGCTTCTCTGATGTTTGCCTCGTGGGTTCCCGTGTTAGGTTTGTGGCCCACGGGGAGCTGTCACTGGGGACCCTACTGCAGCCTGGCATTAATCACTTTGCTCTTTGTCAGGCCGTGTCATGATGATTCATACTTCTTCCTCTACAAGATTAGATTACTGTAATTTTCGTATCCTGGACTGCCCACGAGGGATTTGAATTAATACTTGTTGGTATAGAAAGCAGGATCATGTTTCTGGGGAGAAAGGACTGAACTTGCCCACTTGGCCATCATCAGAAAACATTAGGCAGGGCCTGGCTGAAAAATAATCCTGCCTTCAGGGCTTACCACATCAATTAGCTTACCATACAGGCCAGCAAGCCGTGTCTCTGTGAACACATGGTCCCTGGGCAGCAGATTTGTGGAAGTGATGCCAAGTCCAGGAGATCAGAATGCACGGAAGATTTTGCAAGGGAGTCCTATATTGAAATCAGACACTGCTTAATGAGGAAAATCTTTCCCAAAGAGGTATTTGAGAAGGAGGTAAACTAATTCAGGCATGTGGAACAGCCTGCACAAAGCCAGCAGGAATTATGATCACAGATTTCAGGGCGGTGGGGGAGTCTATGAGGGATAAAGTCACCTTTGGAAAATAACTCATTGCCTTGTCATTTTCCCTGTAGCATAAGTATTATTTCCTTTATTCATTCAACAAATATTTATTGAGCACTTACTATATCCTAGGCACTGAAGATGAACAGCAGTTCACAAACCAGACAAAAATCTCTGTCCTCACACAAGTCACATTTTAGGGGGCCCATGTCACTAGGGGTACAAGCATAAGCTGAAGGGAGCCATAGCAAGGAGTTAGGAGTACCTGGAAGAACTCCTAAATAACTATAGTTGTTTGAAAATGTATTTGCTTATTATTTCCTCTCTTCCCTTTGATGCAGTTTGCACCCTCTATCCCACTAATGAGATTACCAGCCATCTTTCAATAGATCCTTGGGAGGGAATTACTTGTACTTGCTAATGAATAATCCACTTTAGTTGTCCAATATATAACAACTTCAGGGTCTTCAAAGGGCTATCTGCTTTGGCCTGAGTCTCTTTTGGAGGGAAGTTGAGGCATGATCAAAGGATTTTATGTGTGCTTGCTCTCCTACTGTCTAATAATTTGTATTTCAGAATACCTTGCTTTAACATATTTTATCTCTCTTGGAGCGCTTTACTCCTTCTTATTTATTTATTTATTTATTTATTTATTTATTTATTTATTTTTGAGATGGAGTCTCACTCTGTCGCCCAGGCAGGAGTTCAGTGGCACAATGTCGGCTCACTGCAGCCTCCACCTCCTGGTTCAAGCGATCCTCCTGCCTCAGCCTCCCGAGTAGTTTGGACTACAAGAACCCGCCACCACACCTGACTAATTTTTGTATTTGTAGTAGAGACACTGTTTCACCATGTTGGCATCTTGAACTCCTGACCTCAAGTGATCCTCTCGCCTCTGCCTCCCAAAGTGCTGGGCTTACAGGCGTGACCCACAGCATCTGGACCCTTCCTTTTTTCCCCCTCTCATTGTTGAGGCTTTTCTTTGGAGAATGTGAGATGGGGCTATGCCTCAGAATTGTAGAATTTCAAGTTTTTAGAATTTGATGGCACTATAGGAATCTTAATCCAGACCAGCGATTTTCAGTCCCCAGACTAAAACCAAGCCCTTACCTGAGGGCAGTGCAATGAGAAATCTAAGAAAATGAAGTGAATGTTGTATTAAATATAAAGCTAAATTTATTCAGTTGATTTCTACATCATTCTGTTATTTTCTTTTCTTGAATTTTTCAAGGTTTTTTTAGTGTCCTCCACCTACCCCAAAAATCAATCATCCTGATCTCAGCCTTCTACCCCCAATCATTCTGTCCCCACAGCTGACTCGTGTCAGACCCCATCTTCCCACGCCCCAGTTTTCACATGGGACCCTCCTCCTCAGTCTTGTAGCCCCTGACCTCAATACAGAAGTCACTGGCTAAACCTTAGGGTAGGAAGTTCCCACTCATGCTGTCAGGGAGACGTGGCCCAGGATCCACGGTTGGAGCCACAGATACATTGTAAGATACAACACACAGTGGTTCTGGGGTTTGTTTGTTTGTTTGTTTGTTTGTTTGAGGTGGAATCTCGCTCTGTCGCCCAGGCTGGAGTGCAGCGGTGCAATCTCGGCTCACTGCAAGCTCCGCCTCCCGGGTTCAAGTGGTTTCGTTTTAGAGAATTATCGGGACTGTGGTTCCACTCTGTTACAGGCTTATCAGGCTTCTGTGGGTTGGCCAAGTGCACAGCCATTACGTAGAGCTCTGTTTCTGGAGGAAGATGAGAATGGAACCCTCGCTGGACTGGAGAGTGCTTGGCCCAGGGGATGTAGGGTTTCTCAGTCATTGGGGCTAGGAGAACTTGCTCAGAGGAGGCTCCTCGCTCCCGTGTGTCTCTAAGGTATAGATGATGCTCCCTGAGGAGCACAGGCTCCTGGAGTTTTTCTTTCAGGAATAAGAATGATCCATTCCCTCTTGGTATTTGGAATTAACCAAAGAAACCACATGTGGTGCTGAGCTTTGTGATGTCAACAACAGCAGGGAAGGGAAGAGCCTCCCGGGTCGTCACTCCACTGGCCACATCGCCGTCAGCTCATGTCCCCATTTGAGCAGCAGCCTCCATGGTTCTGTTGGTGCAGCAAGCTGCTGCTTGACAGCAGACAGAAATCCCATATTTTTAGATATCCAGCGGCCCAAACGGAGCATGTCACACTCTGTACATCTCTGATTACTGAGACTCTGAGCCTGGTGTCCAGGAATGCAATGTTGCTCCAGCCATGTGAGAGGCTGGGTCTCTGGAGCCAGGACTCATAAACCATGGTCCAGGCTCACCCCTGGCAAGCTCACATCTCATTTTGACCACGAGGCCAGCAGTTTTCTTTGTGTTGAGCTGTGCTACACACCCATTGCTCTGAAGCCACAGCCTGGGAGAAAGAGTTGGCTCGCTCATTGGTGGTTCAAGCCAGTGACTTACAGATGACCTTGGAGCTCAAAGATTTTCAGCTAAAGCCAGTAAAGTTCTCCAAAAGCTTTCAGAAGAAGTGAGACCAGACCAGACAGAAAGACAGACTCAATTGATTGAATTATTGATTAATTCAGATTTCTGGCAGAGGTGGGAGGTTGTTGGTTGAAAAATATTAACTGAAAATAATATCCCCTTTTTTGTCTTTAAAAAGAAATTTATGCACAAACAAAATGACTTGCCCGTGGTACAGAAGGCCACAAGCTCAGATTCATACAAGTGTATCGGCGTACATATCAGCGGACTACAGCATGTCTCTGTCTTCTCTCATAGAGGTCAAAATCCTAAGCTTTTTGGGAAAAGGAAATGATTCCAAGTCTGGTTTCATCATGGCAGAAAATAGGGCAAAATACAGGTCCTGGTTGCCCAGCCTTTTCATCTCCTGGAAATGAGCTGCTCAAAAAATATCTTCAGTGATTGATCAAGTTCATTGCCCTGTGGGAAGCAGAACTTTTCAGAAGGCAGAAGCAAGGAGACAGAGTGTTGTTGTCTTACTTTCCTGCACTGACAGTCCTGGCCAGTGCTCTGACATCATCTTGAGTCCAGAAATAGGAGTGAAATGGACAGTGAGGCCACTACACAGAAACACTTGAGCTGGTGATGCATGTTTTCTTTTCTGCCTGTGAGCTGAGGATCCAACTTGTGACTTTTTCTCCAGCTCTGGAGGGATATTACATATTGATTAATCCACGCTGATAAAAGGGAGAATGTTGTAGCTGCGTTAAAATGAGAAGAGATCAGCCGGGCGCAGCGGCTCACGCCTGTAATCCCAGCGCTTTGAGAGGCTGAGGTGGGCGGATCGTTTGAGGTCAGGAGTTCAAGACCAGCCTGGCCAACATGGTGAAACCCAGTCTCTACTAAAAATATGAAAACATTATTCAGGCATGGTGGCATGTGCCTGAGGTCCCAGCTACTTGGGAGGCTGAGGCAGGAGAATGGCTTGAATCTGGTAGGCGGAGGCTGCAGTGAGCTGAGATCATGCCATTGCACTCCAGCCTGGACGACAGAGTGAGACGCTGTCTCAAAAAAAAAAAGAGAGAGAGAGAGAGAATAGATCTAACTGCAGACTATTTTGATATTTTCAGTCCACATCACAAACATTTATTAAATTTACTCAGTGGCAGATGTTGCTAGGTCCTGGGAATATGAAGATATCATGGAGTCTCTGCTAATAGTCTAGAGATTGGGAATCAGAGACCATGTCCAGGAGAGGTTTATAGGGGAAATATTCTCAATTACGGCTTGAAGTATGATTAGGGGTTTTCTTTCTTTCTCTCTTTCCTTCTTTTCTTCTTTCCTTACTTCTTTCCTTCTTTCCTTCTTCCCTTCTTCCCTTCTTCCCTCCCTCCCTCCCTCCTTCCTCTCTCTCTCTTTTCCTTCCTTCCTTCCTTCCTTCCTTCCTTCCTTCCTTCCTTCCTTCCTTCCTTCCTTCCTTCCTTCCTTCCTTCCTCTCTTTCTCTCTCTCTTTCTCTCCTTTCTCTCCTTTCTTTCTTTCTTTCCTTTCTCTCTCACTCTATTGTCCAGGCTGGAGTGCAGTGGCATAATCTAGGCTCACTGCAATGTCTGCCTCCCAGGTTCAAGCGCTTCTCAGTCTCGGGAGTAGGTGGGATTACAGGTTTGAGCCACCATACCTGACTAATTTTTGCATTTTTAGTAGAGACAGAGTTTCACTGTGCTGGTCAGGCTGGTCTCGAACTCCTGACCTCAGGCGAGCCATCTGCCTCAGCCTCTCAAAGTGCTGGGATTATAAGCATGAGCCACCGCACCTGGCCAGATTAGGGGTTTTCTAAGTAAGAAGGTGGAAAGGCATTCTGAGCAGAGAGAATAAACTAGATAGGCATAGGAAGCATGGCCAGGGTGGCGTCTCATGGTTGGGCACAGGTCACCTGCTGGTGGGAGGGAGGATAGGAGGTTCCAGCTCAGTGAAGTAGGACTTCAGAATGTATCCAACAGGCCGGCCATCCTTTATTTTTTTGTTTTGTTTTGCTTTCTGTTTTCCACCAACACAAGTAATCACATCCCTCCTAGGTTTATCTAAGTTGGGTGTTGGTAATGAAGCAAGGCATCGCAGTCCTTGTAAGCCTCACAGCTTGTAGGAATACACCTGCAAAAGTAAGTCACTGCAGGTCTTAGTCTGTACGAGATAACCTAAGAGTTAAGTGTCATTTCCAAAGTATTTGTTTGTAATTGGATACCTTTTCTCTCCTACCGATGAATATCTAAATGCAAGAGAGTGACAGTGATTCTAAGGATAGTCTTGAGTTCTAGAGAACAGATTTCAAAAACTTGTTTTCTATTATATTTATAGCAGTATTCACATCAGAAGACCAGTGCAGTGGCACAATTTCATTATCCCAGTTACTAAGGGGGCTGAGGCAGGAGGATCACATGAACCCAGGAGTTCAAGACCAGCCTGAGCAAAATAGTGAGACCCCATCTCTAAAAATGAAATATAATCAAAAATTGAGATGACCCGATCTCCTCCCTTTCCAAAAAGTTGTTTTCTTGCTATTTCTCCAGGGTAGGTCAGGTTTTAAAAATTAATAATCTGGGGCAGTAGATGAAATTTCTGAAAATTATGTGCAGGTTTCCTTTTTTATTTTTGAATGGGCCTTAGAGGTGCTCTTTTTAAGTATCTACACAGCCTGATAAATAAATACATTCGATTGGAAAGCGATACTTTCCATTTCTTATTCTATATCAGATATTTTACTTTTGGATTAACTTTCATTCTTGTAGGGAAAAAGTGGCCGGCGCCTGTAGTCCCAGCTACTCGGGAGGCTGAGGCAGGAGAATGGCGTGAACCCAGGAGGCGGAGCTTGTAGTGAGCTGAGATCTGGCCACTGTACTCCAGCCTGGGTGACAGCGAAACTCCGTCTCAAAAAAAAAAGAAATATTTCCAGTTTGAAATTCTTAAGAGGGCACTGATAATAAGTAAATCTCTATAGATTTATGTGAAATACAGTTACAGTAAGTCACCCATTTACAAATGGATTATATTTGAAAATTTCATTTGAAGTAGGTTTGTTTTTTGGGGTTGGGGTGCTTTTTCCTTGGAAAAAATACTTAATTAAACTTTTTTTTTTTTTTTTTTGAGTCAGAGTTTCACCCTTGCTACCCAGACTGGAGTGCAATGGCACGATCTCAGCTCACTGCAACCTCTGCCTCCCGGGTTCAAGCAATTCTCTTGCCTCAGCCTCCTGAGTAGCTGGGATTACAGGCACTTGCCAGCCACCATGCCTGGCTAATTTTTGTATTTTTAGTAGAGACAGGGTTTCACCACGTTGGCTAGGATGGTCTCGAACTCCTGACCTCAGGTAATTCATCTGCCACAGCCTCCCAAAGTTCTGGGATTACAGGGGTGAGCCACCCCTTCCAGCTTAATTAAACTTTTAATTTTGAGATAATTATAGATTCAGATGTAGTTGTAAGAAATAATACAAAGAGATCATGAGGGCTTTTTACCCAGTTTCTCCAGTGATAACATCTTTCCAAGCTATACAATAGTATCACAACCAGGATATTGACATTGATATGGTCAATGCAATAGAAGAGTTCCAGAACAGGGGTCTCTCATGTGGCCCTGCTAAACCACCTCACCCTCATCCCTCACCTCTAACAACTCCCATCTCTTCTCCATTTCTACAATGTTGTCACCTGGGAAATGTTATGTAAATGTACTGGTATAGTATCTAACATTTTGGGATTGGCCTTCTGTCACTCAGCATAATTCCCTGGATTCTTATCCAGGTCATGGCATGTACTAATAATTTGTTCCTTTTTATTGTTGAGTAGTATTCCATTGAATGGACGTACCACAATGAGGATTGGGTAGAAGCTCATTGCTTTTGCCTAGGGGTGTCTAATTGCTCTAGCACTATTTGTTGAATGGCACAGAAATCAGTTTGGCATATTCATGTGGACCTGTCTCTGGGTTCTCCAGTCTGTTCCACTGATCTATGTTATGTGTCTGTCTTTTTGCCAGTGCTGCATTGTCTTGATTACTGCAGTTATCCAGTTGGCCTTAATATGGGACAGATTAATTGCTCCAACTTTTTTCTTCTTTTGAGACAGAGTCTCACTCTGTTGCCCAGGCTGGAGTGCAGTGGCACGATCTCGGCTCACTGCAACCTCTGTCTCCCGGGGTTGGGTTCAAGCGATTCTCCTGCCTTAGCCTCTCTAGTAGCTGGGATTACAGGCATGCACCACCACGCCCAGCTAATTTTTCTGTATTTTTAGTAGAGACAGTGTTTTGCCATGTTGGTTAGGCTGGTCTTCAACTCCTGACCTCAGGTGATCCACCCGCCTCAGCCTCCCAAAGTGCTGGATTAGAGGCATGAGCCACCATGCCCGGCCTAACTTTTTTCTTCTTTTTCTAGATGGTTTTTAGCTATTCTAGGGCCTGTACCTTTACATGTAAATTTTAGAATATCTGCCAAAAATCACTGTGAGGCCAGGCAGGGTGGCTCACATCTGTAATCCTAGCACTTCGGGAGGCCAAAGTGGGAGGACGGCTTAAGCCCAGGAGTTCAAGACAAGTCTGGGCAACCTAATGAGACCCCATCTTTATAAAAACTAAGAAATTTAAAAATTAGCCCACTGTGGTGGTGCACAACTGTAGCCCCAGATATTCAGGAGACTGAGGCAGGAGGATTGCTTGAACTGGGAAGGTTGAGGCTGCAATGAACCATGATTGCCCAACTCTACTCCAGCCTGGACAACAGAGCAAGATCATGTCTCAAAACAAAACAAAACCAAAAAAAACCTTGCAAGATTTTGATAGGAATTGTGTTAACCTGTAGATCAGTTGGGGGATAACTGACATCTTTTGTATGTTGATTTTTCTTCCAATTCATGATTATCATCACTGAAAAGAAGTGAGTGTGATGAGTCTTCTAAGTCAGGCAGATAGCAAAAAATTAGGAAAGTGTTTAAATGGATTGCACAGGAAGAATTAACTGGGATTTAAATAATCAAAGACAAAAAGGATATGTAAAAGAAGTGACAAAGGAGACTTACCCTATTTGACTCCAGTGCATTAATCTAGGACAGTTTGGTTGCTATAGGGAAGCAGTGCTTAAGGGGCATGCAAAAGATCGATGTTTATTTTGTGGGAGTGAATCTTTTTTAGGAAGGAAATAGCACTATTGTGGTAACAGTGATTCATTTTCTCCTCTTATCTTCTCTTTACAGAGAAGACCAGATAGTGAACTGTTTTATGTAAGTTTTTGTATATTTTTGCCCTACTTTTCTCTAGGGAGGGGCTTAACACAGCTTATAAAAATACGTAAAACAAGATCAAATAAACTTTAAAGTGAGGAAAAAGCCAGTATGGTCCAGGGGAAAAGAAGATCAGGGTCAGGACTGAGATTAGGATGCAAAAGCCATGCTATGAAATTTTGTTTGTCATCTTGAGATGGGTTAAAAAAAAAAAAAAAAATGTTGGCCAGGACAATTTTTTTTTACCCCTAGCACTAAACAGTAGTGAAGCCAATGTTTAATTATTATACCTGTCATCTTTTCACCTGGCCTCAGGTGACAGGCCTCAGGACTGTCCTCTTAGGGAGAGGCATTGTTCTGTAGGGTTAATTAGTAACAGGAATTTAGATACTGCTTAGAGAGGCCTCCGGTGCTGGCTGAAGCAGCTGGTGGTCTGAGAACCCTGACACCCAGAGGCATACCACTGGGAGGCCTGGCGCAGCACACAGCTTTTGCTGTACTCCAGCCCAAGTCTTATGGGGTTTGTGGTCTATATTGAAGTTGGCGCAGACAATTAAGACTCTCTGTTCTTGGTACCAACAGGGACAGAAACCTACAATTGTAAGTATTTTTGTAAACAGGGTTGTGACATTTGAGTGTATTCAACATGTCAGTGGCCTTTTAATGTTTAAAAAAATGCATATGACCATTTAAGAAGTGGTTGTGCTTCATAGTTAATATTTTTTTCATTAGTTTAGGTTTATCTGGTTTTTCAGTGAGGTAAGCTACCTGAGAGTCATCTTAGGAAGATAGATCTTGCCAGTTCAGAGGACTGACTTTGGCTTTAAGATAAAACATTTGTGTCATTTTCGGGAAAGTACTTCCAGCACAATGCTTTCTTCTGATGATTCATTTTCTACAGTTATTGGAAGTGGGAAGAAATCCACAGAGGTTACAGAATTTGTAAACCTGTAGAGACATGTGCCGTTATATCATGCTGTTTCATAGATGTGTATGTCTGTTAGTTACTTTTCGGGCATTCATTGTATATATGTCTGTTACTTACTTTTGGGGTGTTCAGTGTCTGAGCTTTATCAACGATTGTGTGCTGTATGTTTAGCCCAAAAAAACTAAGTTAGAGAAATGTTTGTTCATCCAAGTCTGTATTGTTGTAGCTTATTCAGTAGACTGCTGTTGTGTTTTTAATTCCTCTATAAAGCAAGCTGAAAGACAGTGTGGACAATCTAATTGCATTTGAAGTAGCTGCTGGCCAGGCCTGCTGCAACAGCTGATGGGCTCCTCTGAATTTCCAGAGCTATTTCTGGTAGATGAGCTGGTATCAAGGCTCTCGAGTTCAGGCCATAAAAGGCCCGTCCCATGTGAAGTTGCTTCACTGCTCTGACTGCGTCCTCCCCAGGCTGAAGTGTCCTCAGGTTTCACGTGGATTTGCCCAGTAATGGATGGCTTCACCGAGTCCAGGTTGGGGAAGTTCAGCCTCGAGGACACTAGGGGACGAAAAACTTCAAAAAGAAGACTCTTTTTATTAATATTTTGGCGTTCTTTTTGGAGAGGAACTTTTGGGATGTAGCCTTTACCTGTTTCCTAAATTTGACATCCAAAAAGCCTTTTGGAAAACACCATTCTAAATTTATCCTGTTCTGAATCATCATTGCTTCTGATAGATGCAGTTGCTTGTTGACATCGTCATCTTTGATTTTGTACAACGCTATTTGGGCTAACTTTTGGGATTTTACTTTGTGCTTAGAATTTGAAAGTAGTATTCGTTGGAAAGAGACTCCAAGAAAATACTCGAAGACATCCAAAGCTGGATTTGAGGATATAACGTGTTTTGTTTTGTTTTGTTTTTTAAATTAGAAAAATAAGGAATTGCAGTGTGTTTTCTTTCCCCCTTTAACTTAGAGGAACGAGGATTATACAGAAATTTGAAGTAAGTGAAAAATCTTCCTATAAATCTAAATGCAGTAGGTTTTTTTTTTTTTTAAGTACCATCTGTCTGAGCATGTTTCCTGAGGATTTGTTGACTTCAATCATTGGAAAATTCCTGCCAGCGTTTGCCAGTTACTGCAGCCATTCCTGTAGATACCCTTGGGCATATTTCTTGGGTTAGGAAAGATTGGACTTTTTTTTTTCTTTTTTTAAAAAGGATTTACTTTATGGTAGAGAAAGGTTTACTACTAACAATTTGATTAATATAACTTAGTCAGTACATTCTGTCCAAATGTTAGCACTCGAAGTCTTGGAGTTAAAGTATATTCACAATGCAAAGTAGTTTAATAATCATAGCACAAGTATGGGGGTGGAGTTCAGAAGGGCAAGTTTTATTTCACTGCCATTATAATTCATGTAAAAATAGAAAATCACCAGTGATCCTTTTGCATAATCTTTGTTCTGAGGGTTCTTTGCCTTGGTACTCTCGTTCTTCAGGGTTTGATTTATAGAATTTGTAATGTTCCAGAATTTATGAGAAAAACCTCTCTCTCGGTTCTAGAGTTTGAACTGCATTTTATTTTTAAATTCTCCAAGAAAAAATACTGCATCAGCCTTTTAAAGCCCTGGAGATAGCTATGGTCTCTTTGTAATTTAGCTCAGTGATTTGCTTCTGCTGAAAAATAGCAGTGAACTCTAGAACATTGAAGGCTTATTTGACATGTTGCTTCTTTGAAAAAAAAAAAGATTATTTCTTTATACCATATCAGATGGACAAGTATGGGCAGTCATTATTTTCACCAGGTAGGAAAACAGAGTATTTATAGAAAAGAACTTCATCAGTGAATACTGCAAGAGTTCTTAACCGGAGGTAGTGTGGCAACCCTATGGGGCGTTTGAAAATGTATGGGGGTGTTTCAAGTTTTCTCAATAACTTACTGGCATTTGGGAGGATGTAGTTAAGAATTGTAAATGCCCAGTTTACATGGTGTAGGGGACAGTCCCATACAGGATTACCCTGGCCAAACTGCTGGTGGTATCCCCTGTTGAGTAAAACTGCGGGATATAAACTGCACCCTCTGTCTCCAAAGAAGAGCAGCCAGGTGCCAGGCAGATGTGTGCTGTCTCTTCTCACCAAACCCAGTGATGTCTCTTTTTTTTTTTTTTTTTTCTTTTTGAGACGGAGTCTCGCACTGTCACCCGGGCTGGAGTGCAGTGGCGCAATCTCGGCTCACTGCAACCTCCGCCTCCCAGGTTCAAGTGACTCTCCTTGCCTCAGCCTCCCAAGTAACTGGGATTACAGGCACCTGGCACCACACCCGGCTAATTTTTTTTTGTATTTTTAGTAGAGATGGGGTTTCACTATGTTGGCCAAGCTGGTCTCAAACTCCTGACCTTGTGATCCACCCGCTTTGGCCTCCCAAAATGCTGGGATTATAGGCGTGAGCCCCTGCGCCGGCACCCGGTGATGTCTTGAGGATCCAGGGCGTCAAGTGCACACTAGTAGTGTCAGCAAATGTGTCTTACAATGGAAACTTTGGAGTCTGTACTCTGTGTGTGTTGTGTGTGTGTGTGAGTGTGTATTAAAGATAATTTGGTCACCTTGATCACTGGATGAGGCTGATGCTATACAAGCTATTGTAGTACATTAGGTGCCTTCCTGCCTACCTTTATGTTAGTACTATTGGTGCATTTAATTTTGCCACGTGCATAGTCTTCAAAGTGAAATTTGGTTAATGCACCCAGCTTGCACTGGACATTAGTCAGCCATTCAACAAACATTTCTTTATCTTTGCTTCTACTTTGGAGATAGACAGTTTTGTGGTTAACAGACTTCTGGAAGACTTTGGAGTTCAATTCAGAGTGAACATCTTTGGCAACACCTGGGGTTATATAGTATTCTTTTTTTTTTTTTTTTTTTTTTGAGATGGAGTCTCGCTCTGTTGCCCAGGCTGGAGTGCAGTGACACAATCTCAGCTCACTGCACCCTCCGCCTCCTGGGCTCAAGTGATTCTCCTGCCTCAGCCTCCCAACTAGCTGGGATTACAGGCACGCGCCACTGCACCCAGCTAATTTTTGTATTTTTAGTAGAGACAGGGTTTCATCATGTTGCCCAGGCTGGTCTTGAACTCCTGACCTCAGGTGATCCACCCACCTCGGCCTCCCAAAGTGTTGCGATTGCAGGTGTGAGCCACTGTGCCCAGCCGAGCCTTACCATCTCTTACCTGGGCTACTGCTTTGCCCTTAATGGATCCCTTGGCCCCCGGTTTCTCCTCTGGTCCAGCCACAGAATGACCTTCCTAAACAAAGATCTCATCTTCTTCACCGCTTGCATGCAAAAGCCTGGGCTCCGTAGCCTCCCCTTCAGGGTCTTTCATGCCCCTGGAGTTTTGTTGGCAAGTCTCCCCAAAATGTTGTCTTCCCTTGCCTGCCAGGGAAGCAATATCAAAGGAGATGTGCCAGAAGTTTCCTCTGACATGCCTCTGGCCTCCTGGGCCTCGACTCCAGCCTGTACTCTAGGGCCGCTGTCACTAGGTCCTGGTGGCCCTTTCCTCGGCAGCGGGGTACCCAGCGAGGTGCTTGGGTCTCACTTCTCTTTCCACCCCCAAGGTGTAGCCCAGTGGGCACTCCAGAAATCCGAGTTGTTTGAATGGATTGAATTGTAACGACTTGTGGGTTCTTTATATCACAATTTGGCTGTGATCCATCCAGTACTTTTGACCTCATCCTATATTACTCACAGGAGAAGCTGGTATTCTGTATTATAAGTTCTCCTTTTTTTTCCCCCCTCATCTATAACAATGCAAGCAGAAAGGTTCGTGTTTCGGTAACAAGTCCAATGGGATTTCTGTATATGGGGTTTTTGTACACATGCTTTTGCCAACCCAGGAAATTAAGGTGTGCCGCATGAAGTCAGTCACTTCGTTATTGGAACTTTGCATAAAATGGAGAAACTCATCTAGTGGTGCAATTTGACCTAAGTGTTTTACCCCAACATTCAGCTTCATCTTGGGTGACACATCTCAGGAGCAGTTTGCACTGTTGATCTCGGGAGCACTTTGCTATTGCTTCAGAGAGATCTCTGTCCCTCTTAGAGACACTTCCTATTGTAGGAGGTTTTGAAAGAGGCATTCTTTTTCTGCCTAATGTGCTTTTCCCCTTCTGAAAGTTGATCCTTTAATCCCGAACAAGTTTATAACCTGTGTCTATCTGGTTTTTGTGTAAATACAGTAAAAGAAATAGTTTTCGTATTTGCTTTGGGATCATTGGTCTGCCCATGTGGCAGCCCTGGGTATATTCATTTCAGTCCATATTTTTTGGGCACTTTCCCTGTGCAGAGCTCCAGGTTGGATCCTGTGGGATGCAAAAGCCTATAGCGTATTCCCTGTCCTTGGCAACCTCTTTCCCAGAGTGATTTGGACAGGGACACAATGGAGCTATTTTACCAGTCAGAGTGGAAGGGATGAACAATAATAACATGCCATCTATTATCACTGTGTGCCAGGCTTAATGCCAAGCTCTTTACCTCTACAATATATCATTTAATTATTTTTATTTTTTGAGACAGTCTTGCTCTGTCACCCAGGTTGGAGTGCAATGGCACGACCATGGTTCACTGTAGCCTCAAACTCCTGGGCTCGAAGCAATCCTCCTTCCTCAGCCTCCCGAGTAGCTGGGACTATAGGCACTCACTACTATGCCCAGCTAATTAAAAAAAAAAATTTGTAGAGGCAGGGGTCTCACTATGTTTCTTAAGCTGGTCTTGAGCTCCTGGCCTCAAGGTATTCTCCCATTAAGGCCCCTCAAATAACTGGGATTACAGGTGTGAGCCACCATGCCCGGACTCTAATTTTTACAGTAGCCCCCAAGAAATATTAGTGCCTTCATTCTGCTGAGGAAAAAACTGAGGGTTAGAAATGCTTGCCCAAGCTTGGGCACATACCATGAAGTCAGGGGAGAGCTGGATTTGAACCCAGGTCTAGTTGACTTTGGTGCCCGTATTCATAACCACTGCTTTAGCAGTGCAGCCCAAACTTTAATAGGAATCACCTGCAGTCTTGTTACTGCAGCGTCTGATTCAGTAGGTCTGCACTGGACTTAGAGAGTCAACAAACAGGATCCAGGTGATGCTGATTCCTCTGTCTGAGGACCTGCTTTGAGCTGCCTTAGGTTAAGTCTTTGCCACACGCCTGAGACAGAAGCAACCAGCTGGGGTGTGGGACTCGAAGGGGGCTTCTGAGGAGGAGAAGGAGTGTTTCAAGGCTCTTCCGTTCCTCTGGGCTTTTCATGCCACCCCTTCCCGCTCTCTACCTACAAGGTTCTCTCCCATTTGTCTTATTTTCCACTCTGCTCTTCTCCTGGCTTCTCCTCGTGTTGAAAACATCCTCAAGTTTCATCCATTCTAAATAAAGTTCCCCTTGACCTCAAGCGATCACTTCTTTCTTTCCTGCCCACTCACTCCTCAGCACTGATCAGGAGCTCAGCCCTCTCCTCTTGGAGACCTTTCAAGACCTCCTGGTTACTTTGATGTGCCTGCAGCCTCCCTGGGATGGAGCCCCTCTCCGTGAGAATCCCATCTCAGGTCTAGTGAGGGTGATGGGACTCTGACCTCCATACTCAGCATCCACAGCCTGCTGTGATCTTGAGGTCTTCTGGCAGCCTTATTTTTAAAATCATTTTCTGTCTCTTTACTTGCTCAGCTTTCCATCTTAAGGTCCATTTAAGATTTAAAAAAAAAAAAAAAATCCCGGTGTGTTCCTCTTTATAAGGTGAATTGTTTAACCTGTTCATTTCAGGTGGAATGCATTCATTTGGCTTTTAGACCTGATTTTCTGTTTGTAATTAGATGTTAACTCCCAATTAGCTGTATGAGAATTTGTATCCTCTGTATCTGCTATTGATAGAAAAGAACAATTCGGTTCTGGGTGAAGAACCAAAGGGCTTTTTGTGAATAATGCACCTCCGATTTGTGAACTGTGCATAGGTTCATCAGAGGCCTCTCGTTTCTTTCTGGACTTTCAATTATGTTCTGAGCATGGCAAGTTGGCAAATAACTTAGGCTTGGATGGATAGATACAGTCATTGAATAGAAAAACCATATTGATATTTTTAGGTTTTTAAGATCTCACATACTTTAAATATTTCAAAATTTTAAGTAAATACTCTTTCATACATTCTGAAACATTTTATCTAATTTATCTCGTTTAGCCAAAAATTTAAGACATGTATATTTTGCAATTGCACAGGTGTTATACACTTCAAAACAAATAAACCACTCCAGCCAAAGCCCAAATGGGAGAGCAGTTGATTTTCAGTAGCTTAAAACATATGGAATTAAGAGGTAGGATATGAAAGCAAAAATGACATTTGAACATTTTAGTGGTTTTGGATATACATTTTCTTAGGAATTTTTTGTTTGAGTTAAGCTGATAGTTTAGTTTACTGTGTGCTACGTTGGTTACAAAATTCAGCTACATTTATTTATTTTGCAGTTAATTCATTTTTTTTGCAAATATTGCATCAGACATCTAAACCAGCTAATAACTCTATAGGTTTGAGCCAGGTTAGAAAAAAAGGCTTGGGTGTACCATTAAGAAGCAGCTAGCTCTCCAAATTGTGCTGAATTTTAGTCTTAATTTCCCCCAGATGTTCATTTTAGCCACACACACATAACCATTTGGCTTTATGATTTCATACATTTTGTATTGAAAGTGCTGAATATTTTAAAATTCCATGATTAGATAAAATTGGTAATTGTGCTTCAGAATAGGGTGACTAAGCTTCACCGGATGTACTTTACCCAATAGAGGATTCTGCCATTTGAGATGGCATTTATGAATTTGGATTTGTATCAGGTCTTCACTCCAGAGGCGTCAAGGAGCTTTCAGGCAGCCAACTATTCTTTTTTTTTTTTTTTTTTTTTTTTGAGACGGAGTCTCCTCTGTCGCCCAGGCTGGAGTGCAGTGGTGCGATCTCGGCTCACTGCAAGCTCCGCCTCCCGGATTCACGCCATTCTCCTGCCTCAGCCTACCGAGTAGCTGGGACTACAGGCGCCTGCCACCTCCCTCGGCTGATTTTTTTTTTTTGTACTTTAGTAGAGACGGGGTTTCACCGTGTTAGCCAGGATGGTCTTGATCTCCTGACCGCGTGATCCGCCCGCCTCGGCCTCCCAAAGTGCTGGGATTACAGGCGTGAGCCACAACTATTCTTAAATATTTCAAAAGGAAGCTGCAGTGGCACGTGGCGTGGAGCACACAGCAGAGGAAAGTGATGTAGGAGCCCTAACAGCAAACACGCATTGTTTCATTCATTCATTCACTTACCTCCCCAAAAGTCCAAAGAAGTGTTTTCCCTACTGTCGGTGGAGGAGGAAGATTTCATCTGGAAATGGAAGGTGTCAATGGCCAGAGGAAGAAGGGCGAGCATTGATTTTCATGAATAACCATCTGTGTGATGTAGGGGCCATAACTGTGTGTGTGTGCCTTGAGAATTTGGTAAATTCTTAACCACTCTGAGCCTCAGTGGCCTCATTCATTCAAACAAGGGTTGGACTGGAGGATTTCTAAGACCTCTTTTACGTATTGGGATTCTGCAATCCAAAGGTTAAGAGATTGAGAATACGCTCATCTTCCTTGGAAAGGCGACACGTTGTATCTGGAAGGTAGTAGTTCAAGGTGGGAGAGCAAGAACAAGTTAGAAATGTGTTGAGAAAGAAGATCTTTTTTAAAAAGTCCTCCTACTGCCCTTGCTTGTTTCTGTTGAAATATGCAGACTATTTTTCCCTTCTCTGATGGCTTCATCATCATTCTTTGTCTTTGATTCTTATTATTTATTTCATTTTTTTGAAACGGAGTCTCATTCTGTCGCCCAGGCTGGAGTGCAGTGGGGCGATCTTGGCTTACTGCAAGCTCCGCCTCCCGGGTTCACCCCATTCTCCTGCCTCAGCCTCCCGAGTAGCTGGGACTACAGGCGCCCGCCACCACGCCCGGCTAATTTTTTGTATTTTTAGTAGAGGCGGGGTCTCACCGTGTTAGCCAGGATGGTCTCGATCTCCTGACCTCGTGATCCAGCCGCCTCGGCCTCCCAAAGTGCTGGGATTACAGGTGTGAGCCACCGCACCCAGCCTAATTCTTTATTTTGGAAAGTTTCTGACACCTCTTCAAATTAAGCTCTCATGGTTTCTTTTGTGTTCATTTAAGTATGTTTATTTTCTTTTCTCTAACCTGATTTATTCTTATCTTCTTTTGGACTTTTTCTTTTTCTCCTGTTGTGAAACCCCAAAGTGGTCACAGCAAACTCGCGCAGGGATTCCTGAGACCGTCAGAATCTGCCTATTCATAGCAGGGTGGGATATGCTTGGCTTTCGTTTCCCTTTAAGTTTATTAGCTCGCTGCCAGGTATTCATTTATTCTCAACAGTTATTTTCTGAGCACTTACTGTGTATCAGGGACCGGTATAGGTGTTGGGGAAAGAGCGGTGGGAAACAAAATTCCTGCCCTCGTAGGGTTTAAGTTCCAACAGAATGATACTAAAGTACCCTGAGTGATTCTCTTAATCTTCAACCCTACATCTGTTGTTCAAGTGCTTAGGTTAATAACCAAATGTAAAATACCTACTGTGGTTTCACATAGTTTTATGTGTGTCTGATGTAGGGACCATAACCGTGTGTGTGTGCCTTGAGAAAACTTAAGATCTACCTTCTTGGCAAGTTTTAAATATATAATACATTGTTAGCGACTATAGTCACCATGCTATACCTTAGGTTTCCAGAACTTACTCATAACTACAAGCTTGCATCCTTTGACCAACATCGTTCCAATTTCTCCTACCTCCAGCCCCTGGTTACCACCTTTCCATTTTGTTTCCGTAAGTTCAGCTTTTATATCAAAACATCATGCTGCACACCTTTAGTATATACAATTTGCATTTGTCAATTATACCTCAAAGCTGAAAAAAGACCCAAAGAAACCCAGTATGGTTCCTAACCAAAGGGAGACACTTGTTAGGCTTTGTGTCCTCCCACAGTTTACATTTTGTATCTTCTGAAATTCTCTCTTCCCCTAGAATTCATACTGATAAAACTTATATGCATTTAATAATATGTATTTGAGGCTGGGTGCAGTGGCTCACACCTGTAATCCCAGCACTTTGGGAGGCCAAGGCGGGCGGATCACGAGGTCAGGAGATCGAGACCATCCTGGCTAACACGGTGAAATCGCGTCTCTACTAAAAATACAAAAAATTAGCCGGGCGTGGTGGTGGGCACCTGTAGTCCCAGCTACTCAGGAGGCTGAGGCAGGAGAATGGTGTAAACCCGGGAGATGGAGTTTGCAGTGAGCCGAGATTGCACCACTGCACTCCAGCCTGGGCGACAGAGCGAGACCCCGTCTCAAAAAAAAAAAAAAAAAAAAAAAAAAATATATATATATATATATATTTGAGGCAAGTACAAGTCAAATACCCATCTCTCTCTATTTCTCCTTTTTTAAAATTCATGCTCTCTCTGCCATCATAAAATTCTACCTATAAAATATTGATTACCAAGGCAAAGGTTGATGTTGATATCAAGCAGGTGTTACAGAAATAAATCATTGGATCAACTTAACTTCTTTCTTACTTTCAGGCTTTGTCTCAGAACTTCATTAAACTTAGCAAAAGTTGAAAATAAAGGTAGTCTTTCCTGAAGACTTTGAGATGATTTTCGAAAGAGTTTAGTAACATTGGATGAACTACAGTGTGTCACTAATCGTGTCAGAGAATCTAACTTACAACTGAAACTTTGGAGTCTGTAATCTCTCTGTGTGTTTTTTTTTCTTTTTAAGACGATTCACCTGGTCACTTTATCACTGGGTGAAGCTGATTGTACACAAGCTAGAACATTAGCTGCCTTCCTGCCTACCTTTTTGTTAGTACTATTTTTACGTTTAATTTTGCACAAGTTGAAAGAGATTGCTTGGTTCATGGGGCCTTAAACATTTTTAACATTTGTCCTTCACAAGATAATTATTTCATTAAAAGTAAATTACAATGTATTCAGTAGCTCTCCACATGAAAAATAATAATTGAATGGTAAATGGATGCCCTAAGATATGTGGAGAACAAATTACCATGGTATTTTAATGGAGACAGTTTTCTAAGCTAATTTTTATGCATGTAGTATCTCCCTGGCTAACATGAGCATGGGTGATAATTTCTACCATTAATGAGCTCAATTTTTTTTTTAATGAGAATTTGTTTTTATTTTAAAAAACAATAACCTAAGGCAGGTGAAGTCAAATTGTTATTTCAGGGAAGTTGTGTTTCAAATGAGCACTGTAAATGATTTTGTTAAGCAGGTGTTTTTTGTTTTGTTTTGTTTTGTTTTTGAGACGAAGTCTCACTCTGTTTCCCAGGCTGGAGTGTGCAGTGGCACGATCGATCTCAGCTCATGGCAACCTCTGCCTCCCGCATTCAAGTGATTCTCCTGCCTCAGCCTCCTGACTAGCTGGGATTACAGGTGCGCGCCACCACACCTGGCTAATGTTTGTATTTTTAATAGAGATGGAGTTTCACCATGTTGGCCAGGCTGGTCTCGAACTCCTGACCTCAGATGATCCACCCACCTTGGCCTCCCAAAGTGTTGGGATTACAGGTGTGAGCCACTGTGCCTGGCCAGGCAGATGGTTTTTAAACTGGGGTCCAAGAACAAGCTTTAGAATGTTAGAATATCTCCCCAAAACCATATGGAAAATGCTAGGGTTTTTTTTTTTTTTTTAAGCCCATTTAATAAAGGAGAGCATCCATTGTTTTCATTACTTTTCTTAAAGGGGCTGTGACTCCCAAAAAGTGAAGAACAAATACATGTGAGGAGAAGTCACATTCTGATTAGTCATATGTTGCTTAACAACAGGAGTACCTGCTGAGAAATGTGTCCTTGGGAGATTGTGTCATTCTGCAACCATCATAGAGTGCATTTCCACAAACCTAGATGGTACAGCGCACTATGTACTACAATCGATGGTGTAGCCATTGTAATCTTAAGGGACCACCATAGCAAATGACTGTTTCTTTTGTTGTTGTTGTTTTTGAGACAGAGTCTTGCTCTGTCGCCCAGGCTGGAGTGCAGTGACGCGATCTCGGCTCACTGCAACCTCCCCCTCCCAGGTTCATGCCATTCTCCTGCCTCAGCCTCCTGAGTAGCTGGGACTACAGGCACATGCCACCATGCCTGGCTAATTTTTTTGTATTTTTAGTAGAGACGGGGTTTCACCATGTTAGCCAGGATGGTCTCGATCTCCTGACCTCGTGATCTGACCGCTTCGGCCTCCTAAAGTGCTGGGATTACAGGCGTGAGCCACTGCGCCCGCCTGGTAAATGACTGTGTTTCCATAGAAATGAAGATCTTAGACGTGCCTGGATGGCTCCAGATAACACCCAGCTGAGCCTTACGGCTCCTAAGGGGTCCCATCCTCCCACTGTAATGAGATCAGGATAACCCATGGGGCCTGACTTAGTACTGGCCAGCAGAACAGGACAATCTGTTGATGGGTTTGTTCTCAAACTGGTACTGTTCTGTTGGGTAGCCCCTAGCCACTGAGGAATTAGACCTTAACCTTGACTTCATGTTTATTAGTCAGAATTGCAGTGGCCCCTTTTGTTGGACAGCACAGGACCAGAGGAAGTGGATTTGCACTTTGCATCTGCTGATAGGAATTGAAAAACTGCCTTGCGTTGCCTGTTGACCTATCCGTGTAATTTGTCATACCTGGATAGCAGAAGAAAAATCTAAAATACTGTGTTTTTCAAAAGAAATGGAAACTTATTGTATTAGGGGCAAATTTTCTGGGGATTCCTTATTTCTTTCACATAGACACACACCCAGTGCAAGCGTGCACACACACACACTCTCACACACACTGGATACAGTTTTGTAGGTTCTTTGTGTCCCAAAAACGTAAAATGTTGATTTCCGCATTTTGACTTACGGATTTGAAGATCCATGCAGTGCAGTCTCAGCATCACTAATAACCCTCGAGTCGAATGCACCAAGCTCACTTCACAAGGCAGCTCTCCTAGGGAGCGGTTTGCATGGAGGTGCTTTGAATTCCAGGACAGAGTGGTTTGGGGATCTAGGGGGATTGCAGTCTCTGTTGACAGTGTGTCCTTTGGCTGCTTGGTTGTTCTTTCCTAAAATTATGTTTTGGTTTAAGGTCGCAGGGTTCTGTGAGAAATTAGTTTAAATAGCATTTTGTTTGTTTTTGCTTTTGACGTGTTTAAACGTATGGATAGAAACGAAAGTTGTCCTCTGGGAACCAGGGCTGTGATGTGCGTGATTAGACCTTTCAGTGTTGATGGCCTGTGTGAGATCTTGTGATTAGCCAGCGAACTGTGCCAAAGGCTCATCATTTATTCATTCCTTCCGCTGATTTTGGAGTACCTGCTGTGGCTGCTAAGGATATCATGTATTTACCTCCCAAATGTCTGCAACTCATAAACATCTGACGGTTTAGAATGTGTGTGGAGTCAGGTAGGATGATCATAAGAACAGACGGTGCTCTTGTCACCTGTACAAGCCACTTAGATTCCCAGGGAGTTTTCTCACCTGAAAAACAAGAGATTGACCTTCAGTGTTTCCAAGGTTCTTTGCTGCTCCCAAGCCTTGATGTTTGTGTGTGTCTCTGTGTATGTGTGCTTGTGCGTGTTTCTGTATGTATGCATATTTGCGTGTGTGATTGTGTTTGTGTGTGTGTGTGTGTGTGTGCGCGCGCATGTATTTAGATTTTCCTCATAAACCCTTATTATTAAAATGAGCCCACAACAGAAGAGGATGAGAACTCTTGGGCTATGTAGGAAATGCGGGGCCGGAGGGTGTCTTAGGATCAAGAAGGGGCCAGACCCCCAGTTCATGAACCTCCTCCTGCCATGGGCCCACAGCCCATGTGGTTTTGTGAGGTCGCTTGAAAACCTGGTGAACCTGGAATGTGATTTTTAAACATGATTGTACTTTGTGGAAAGAGGCTGATATTTTTTGTTAGAGGGATCTGGTCATCTTTTCTGCTCTGTGATCTTTGTTTATGCTCTCATGAGAGTCATGGTTCCCTCTGCACCTTGGGCTCGGCCTGCTGTGGGGTAACCCCTGTTTCCCAAGCACGGCGGGCGCCCCCACTCTGCCTTCACATCTGTGTTCTCCTCCATCTGCTCTGGAATGTCCTCCCTGCCAGTGCACCAAGCTCTCCAGCCTCAGGGAACTTGCTTCTTTGGTTGGGAAATTCGCCTTGGGATTAAGCGTTCCTGCCTTCACCCTCCCGCAGCACTTTCCTAGCTCAGAGCAGGCTCACAGAACGTGCCAGTGTCATTGGGTACAGAATACCATAGGCAAGTGAGATCATTCTCCATTGCATTTCTTTTTAACTACAGTTCGAGTGATTTTTCAGAAGTGCAACAAGATTTACCTGATTCTTATATGGAGGTAGTGATGTATTATTAAATACACAGAATACAAAGGCAGGGATGGGTGGGGCATGCACCTGTAATCCCAGCACTTTGGGAGGCCGAGATGGGAGGATTGCTTGAGGCCAAGAGTTCAAGACCAGCCTGGGAAGTATAGTGAGACCCCATCTCTACCAAAAACATTTTTTTTTTAAGAATAAAAATTCAAACTTGAAAAGTTTATTTAAAAAGTCAGGGATAGTCTGGGCACGGTGGCTCACACCTGTAATCCCAGCACTTTGGGAGGCCGAGGTGGGTGCATCACAAGGTCAGGAGTTTGAGACCAGCCTTATCAACATGGTGAAGCCCCATCTCTACTAAAAATACAGAAAATAGCTGGGCGTGGTGGTGGGTGCCTGTAATCCCAGCTACTCAGGAGACTGAGGCAGGAGAATCGTTTGAACTCGGGAGGCAGAGGTTGCAGTTAGCTGAGATCGTGCCATTGTACTCCAGCCTGGGCGAGACTCTGTCTCAAGAAAATAAAAATAAAAACAAAAGGCAGGGATAATACCTCATTTCCCCTGCTTAACCCTAGCATCAAGAGTAGATGAATACACAAGTTGAATTGGATGAGGTGACTGTATATCAAAAACAATTCAGCTCAGCTGTTGCACTGAATGAATGTTTTTAAAATAACCGCACAGTTGACTATCCGAGTTGCCACCTGCCCTTATTTGGTTTGTCAGAGGGTGGGTGAGTATTTAGGGACACTATAAGGGGAGTCCTCTCCTTTCTCTCCCACCTCTTTCCTTTTACTCTCTCTCCCCCTTTCCCTTCCTCTCTTTTCCTTTCTTCTCTTTCTTTTCCTTCCTTTTCCTTCTCTTTTCCTCTCCTCTTTCCTTTTCACCTCTTCCTATATTCTCTTTTCTCTTATTCTCTTTCTGTCTCTCCCTTTTCATCTTCAAGACATAACAACATGGCTATGGATAGCTGTAAGTTTGACTGATTTTAACGTGTGCAATGATAGTTTTTAAAACATGCATAGTATATACATAATATGTCTCCATTTACACAGTTCTGATGGCTTTCTTAATACTGCTAATTGCTACTACTAAAAAAACTTCTAAAAATTATTGTAACTTGAAACATGAATTCTGTTTTCTAGGCCTCATGATACCTTGTGGAAAGAAGCTGTTATTTCTTCTTAGAATTGGCCATTTTTTTCTTCTCCGTTATCTTTGTTTATGTATGTATCATACATGTATGTGTACCTATGTACGAGTAACAACCAAAAAAATCTACATTTAAAAAAATGTAGTTTGCAGTAATCTTTTTAAAAATGTAGTTTGTCATAATATTTTTTAAAATGTAGTTTGTAATGAGGAGAAAATGAGTACATGACAATCTAGTTTAATTTTAGTAGAGCAAAAATTAAAATCAAACCTCAGCTTCTGCTTTGGTGTTTGTTAACTCAAATTTAAAATTAGAAATGTGGTAATTATTTGGCAGTTCTGGCTTTCTCAGGGAAACCATATCATATTGTATGTGTGTGTGCTGGCCTTTAAAAATAGATATTGCCACGAAGCTATCATCTATATTCATGGCCGACTCCTTTGGAAAGCAGGGCTGTGAGTTTGACTCTTACATTTCCAGGGATCCCTCCATTCCAGCTTTGGTTCCCGTCAGTCCATCTGTGGTCAAAGCTCTTCTGTTTTCAAAACTAACTGCTGAAGAGTAAACCCTCTTGACCCCGACTGTAAATATTTGTCATACGTCTGGTTAGTTTTAGTTTTAACTGAACAAAATCATTTTGGCAGAAGAGTCATTAAAGTTTGCACAAAATCCTGACCTTCACATCCCTGGTTTTCCTCACACAGGCATCCACAGCGAGTCACAATCCATTTGAAAACATTTCTTCTCTGGGACTGAAAATCTCCTAAAACGTGTATTCTTCAGCAAACAAAGTATCTGGTAGAATGTAAACGTGGATGACCGGGGAAATGCAATTTTTTTTTTTTTTTTTTTTTTTGCGCTTAATGACTTCTGTCAGTCCTCTAAGAAATTCAAAGAATGTTCACGGCTTCCAGTTTAAATTCTAGCGCCTCTGGCCATGGCCATGGTTTGTCCTGTGTTTGAATATCTTTCCATTCAGGGGTTTGATTGTTACTGGGCTACTTTAGACAAAGCTACCTGGATCTTGAGTTGCCACTTTTAGCCCCAAATCCCCTTCCTACCTGCGTATGGGGCAGTGGAGCATGTGGTGGCCACAGTGGAGCACTTGGTGGCCACACTGGCTCTGTGTTAAGATGTTTGCTGAAAATTAGCTGTCTACAGTGCCCTATGCCTGTAGTCCGAGCTACTCGGGAGGCTGAGGAGGCAGGAATTCCTGGAGTCCAGGAGTTGGAGGCTGCAGTGAGCCATGATGGCTCGACCTGTCTATGATGGCGACACCCTGCCTCAAAAAAAAAAAAAAAAAAATCTCTGAAAGAACTTATTTGTAACCAGGAAGGGAAGGAGTAGTCTGGGGTTTGGGGCAGAGCCTGTTGCCTCTGAAAAGACCCAGTAATTATCTGGGGACTTCTTGTACCCTTGTATCTGGATAGTCGTCACACATGACTCAAAAGAAGGCATTTGGGCTTTGAAGATGGTCAAGAGCGTCCAAGCTAGGCCAGGCATGGTGGGTCTGTGTGAGAAGGAGAGCTTAGGAAGGCGGGAGTCTGAACATGCTTTGACTTTTGCTTAGTGCAACCAGTAATCCAGAAAAATCCTGCCTGAAGCCCCAGAGGCTGCACCTCTTCTTTTCAGCAGGGTGTCGTATTGTCAGGGAGCTGCAAACAGCCTGTTGTAGTCAGAAAAGACGGTGTTTTCCTTTCCACAGCTTTATGGACATAAAATAAAACTTGAATTTGACAAACAATACAATAAATCCTCCTTTCCCAAAAATTACGAGTTGAGGTCATGGCTCCTAATCGGAACTGTGTGCAGCTGTTGGATTTTTGGCGCTTTCTAGAGCTTTCACTAAAATCAAATGCATTTAAATACCCTGCCTCCTCAAGAGGACAGGATTAGCCCGCCTCCCCAGGAGAACAGTGCTCTCCTGCCTGTGTCAGTGAGCTCCTTACAACAGTCTCTGTGCACAATGCTGCACAGCAATGCTCACACCATCACTTTATCATGGATTAGAGGCTGCAGGATGTTTTCACGTGGCCCAAGATAATGTAATGATGGCTAGTACTTTAGGACTTGAAAACCTCTTAATGTCTTGGCCAGACTGTGGACTATTCTTTCAGGCATCTGGTTTTTAAATCAGGTATCTCCATTTGCTGTCAAATTTGGCCTGCATTGGCCAGCTTTATTATTTCTATTGTTCCATAGAGAGCCACACTGAAACTGATTTGAGAAAAGTGTAATCTATATTGAAAACTCGGAGTCCACCAGCAACAAATAGACTGTATATTTTGGAGGGTCCACCGAAGGCTCACAGTCACTGTCACCTCGTAAGGATCCTTCCAAGGAATCTCCAAAAAGTAGTTTACATCTATATCCTTGATGGATATTTTCTTGTTAAGTAGACAGAATTCCTTCTTTCCTTCCTTCCTTCCTTCCTTCCTTCCTTCCTTCCTTCCTTCCCTCCCTCCCTCCTTCCCTCCCCCCCTACCCCCTCCCTCCCTCCCTCCCTCCCTTCCTTCCTTCCTTCGTTCAGTTTTCCTCTTGTTGCCCAGGCTGGAATGCAATGGCACGATCTCAGCTTACCACAACCTCCGCCTCCCAGGTTCAAGCGATTCTCCTGCCTCAGCCTCCCAAGTAGCTGGGACTACAGGCACTCACCATCACACCTGGCTAATTTCTTGTATTTTTAGTAGAGACAGGGTTTCACTGTGTTAGCCAGGATGGTCTATCTCCTGGCTTCATGATCCACCCACCTCAGCCTCCCAAAGTGCTTAGATTACAGGCGTGAGCCACCGCACCCAGCCGACAGAATTTCTTGATGTGAATGTGCTTTTTCTCTAATTGACTTGGGTTTAAATAGCCAGACAGCATCATAAAGAACATTATGCACACACCTGTTGCAATGCACATAGGTATACACCTGTTGAGGACCTGGAATATTCTAGAAATGGAGGCGTGGCTTTTCTGTGGGCCTGGCCCCAGGCAGAGGAAAACCATTGCTTGGGTCTTCTCTGGCTCTATTCTGTACTCTGTCGTTTTAGGATCAGGCAAAAGAATTGACTACTGTATTATTTGAAATTTAAAATGAAACTTACTGCTTTCAAGAGAAATACATTAGAAATACAGGTGCCATGCTCTTGTCAGGGAAGAAAAAACTCTTTCTTTACCATCTCTTGTGCAGTGACCAGGGGCCTGCAGATATAACTGACAAAAGTCAGGTTCACAGCAGAAAAGAATACAAATGTTATTAATAATTTATATGCATGGGAGTTCACAGAAAAGAAGTAACACTCAAAGAAGAGATCAGACTTGGGAGCTTATATACCCTTCTTCATAAAGGAAAGGAGCTTTGGGCTTTAAGGGATGATCAATTTTGGGGAAGCAACTGGGAAATACATGGGGAAACTAGGGGAAGATAAGGGTTATTTTAGTGAGATTTGTTTGTACAGACTTATCTCCATCTCCAGTGTTAAGAGCTGTACTTCAGCCAGGTGCGATGTCTCATGCCTGTAATCCCAGCACTTTGGGAGGCTGAGGTGGGTGGATCACCTGAGGTTAGGAGTTCAAGACCAACCTGGCCAACATGGTGAAACCCTGTCCCTACTAAAAATATAAAAATTAGCCATGCATCATGGCGCGGACCTATAGTCCCAGCTACCCAGGAGGCTGAGGCAGGAGAACTACTTGAACCTGGGAGGCAGCGGTTGAAATGAGCAGAGATCACGCCACTGCACTCCAGCCTAGGTGTGACAGAGCAAGACTCCATCTCAAACAAAATAAAAAAGAGTTACACTTCCCCTTCCTGGTACAGGAGTGAGAGACACCTGAACAAAGGGAAGTTTATGCCCTGCTTTTAGGCAGAAAAAGTGGGGGCAGAGATCCTCAGTTGCCTTTAACTCAGAATAATCCTTATGCCAGAGTGGCATATTTTGAGATAGTGTATTCCAGACCCTGCTTCATGCTTTACATAAAAAATATCAGTGCAGTACAATAAATTCTAATATCAGATTACTGTGTTTTCAGTGTGACATTTTGTTTATTGGAATCTGTCTTGTATGTCAGTTTATTGTATATTTTATTTGATTTTGGACTAACTTGCGTGTATTTTATATATCATAATTGCGTGAACCTCAGAGTTATAGAACGAGTTTACACATTTTTGTTTTAAAAATGGAAATACAGGCTGGGTGTGATGGCTCACGCCTGTAATCCTAACACTTTGGGAGGCCGAAGTGATCGTATTGTCTGAGCGCAGGAGTTCAAGACCAGCCTGTGCAACATGGTAAAACCCTGCCTCTACTAAAATACAAAAATTAGTTGGGCAAGGTAGCACACACCTGTAGTCCCAGCTACTTGGGAGACTGAGGCATGAGAATCGCTTGAACCCAGGAGGAAAATAAAAAGGAAATGCAATTTCTCAAATAGTAAAGGTTTAATAAGCCACCCACCTATGTGCTGAAATAACCTTGAATTGATAAAGATTTAAACAAAAACTAAATGTGGTCATCTTTAGAAGCATATTATTTAGATATGGGGTATCATGTCATGTCATTGCAAATCGTGTAGGAAAAGCATCACCTTCTGTTTAAATTTGCTTGGCTGAAATGAATGTAAGGAAGTCAGTGTGGGAGTTTATGGCAAACTCTGAATTATTTTGAAAATAGGATATTTCAAAGAGGCAGATATCTCTAAACAAATCTAAACAGGATTTGGAAAACATTTTTGTACTTAAATTTAATATTATGCCTGATATTTAGGACTTCTAACCGTTACTGCCCAATGCTTGGTACATAGCAGATTCTCAATAAATATTTGTGAAATGAAGAAATTCATGAATGGAACACACATACTTGAATGAGCAGAAAGACTGAAAGTACACAGAGCTGAAAGCCTGTTTGATTTCTTCATCTGTCAAGCTCCCTAGTGAAAATTTACTTTGTGGCAGTTCTGATTCATTCAAATCTTCTCCAGAAGGGAAGTAATTAAGTGTTTTTGTTTTAGACAGTTCCATTTTTATACTGCAGGTGACAAGCGAGGAATAACCAGCTTTAACTTTTAACACAATGAGTAATTAAACACAGAAGGTACTGCCAACAACATTGAAATCAAATCTGTCATTTGATCCAGTGCTGTGTTGCATTTGCTTTGTGAATTGGTGGTGAAAATATGCTAAATAATAATACACCATTGAATGTTAAGAAACAGCTAGGAGAATTAGGATAATTTTAAAGGGCTAAGAAATAAGGTGGCAGACATCTAGAAGATTCTTTAATTAAAGCTAAAGCAAATGAGATAAGATCAATCTTTTGATTGTGATATGATAGTTTTTTAAAAGATAGCAATTGTTTGGTCTGTTTCTTAAATAGGTGCTGTCATCTACCTTAAAAGTTTTGCTAACCTCGAGGCTGACTGCGGGCTTTCTCTGTGGCCACTAAAGCTACTAGTGTTGGTTCAAATTCCAACACTTTTTGTTATGGCTTGTATTAGCATGGGGGGATAACTTAACTTCTGCCTCAGTTACCTCATCTGTAAAATGGGAATGATACTAGTACATAGCATATAGAGTTGTTATGAGGATCAAATGGATTTATGCCTGTAGAACACCAAAAGTGCCACTTGCAACCTGGGCATGTTTATTGAATGATGATGATTCATCCTCATTAGGACCCAGATGATTTGTAGATTTTGTTTTAGCCATAAGCTGCAAGGATTTTTTTTTTTTTTCATACTTTAAGTTCTGGGATACATGTGTAGAGCATGCAGGTTTGTTACATAGGTATATATGTGCCATGGTAGTTTGCTGCACCCATCAACCCATCGTCTACATTAGGTATTTCTCCCAATGCTCTCCCTCCCCTATCCCCCGACCCTCCGACAGGCCCCAGTGTGTGATGTTCCCCTCCCTGTGTCCATGTGTTCTCATTGTTCAACTCCCACTTAGGCGTGAGAACATGTGGTATTTGGTTTTCTGCTCCTGTGTTAGTTTGCTGAGAATGATGGTTTCCAACTTCATCCATGTCCCTGCAAAGGACATGAACTCATTCTTTTTTAGGGCTGCATAGTATTTCATGGTGTGTATGTGCCACATTTTCTTTATCCAGTCAATCATTGATGGGCATTTGGATTGTTTCCAAGTCTTTGCTATTGTGAACAGTGCTGCAATAAACATATGTGTGCATGTGTCTTTATAGTAGAATGATTTATAATCCTTTGCATATGTATCCAGTAATGGGATTGCTGGGTCAAATGGTATTTCTGGTTCTAGATCATGCTGCAAGGATTTTTTTTTAACTAAAATGTTATTGTATGTGTAACTTTGGTGTTAAAAGTAAATGATTTGAGCCTATGATTTCCATGAAATATAAGGAAATGATTTAATATCCTTTAATTTAAAAAAAAAAAGGCTTTAAAATGTTCTGTTGTGGTATCATTAGTGATAATAGAAAGCTCTTGTTCCTGGTGCCTTAGTGGCCATTCCAGAGCTAGTTTCCTGAGGAGGCTGAGCTTAGTGCCTAAGACTTAGCCATGATTCTGCAGCTGATTCACGGAGGAAACCTTGACCACAGTGGTCTCGTACATTCCGTAAGGGGAAAGGAAAACTTGCCTACTGATGAGTTGGTTGGGTTTTTGGAATTCATATGTAAGGTGATTGTCTGGATTTTAGTACCCTTAGGTCAATCCTTCAAAAAATACGTAAATCTTTTATTTATGTATTCTAATGGCGAATACGAATTACGTATTCTAATTCGTATTCTCTAATGTAGAGAATATTCTAATGGCTACAATGTCAAATTATAGGTGAGTTTCTGCATATTTATTCATCCAGGGAAAATTCTGGATTGACTGAAATAAAATATTTCAACTAGAGCCATATCACCATGGATTTGGAACAGATCATCATTCATCAAGGTTATTGTTTTCCAAACTGGATGATCATTAGAACTGCTTGATAAATGGCCAGGCCCCACACCTGTAATCCCAGCACTTTCAGAGGCCTATGCAGGAGGATCACTTGAGCCCAGGAGTTCAAGACAAACCCTGGCAACATAGTGAGACCTCCATCTTTACCAAAAAAAAAAAAAAATTTTAAGTAGCTGGGCATGGTAATATGCACTTGTAATCCCAGCACTTTGCAAGGCTGAGGCAGAAGCATTGCTTGAGCCCAGGAGTTCAAGGTTGTAGTGAGCCTTGATTGCGCCACTGCACTCCAGCCTGAGCAACAGAGCAACACCCCACTGTAAATAAATAAATAAAATACTTGATAAACCTCTTGAAAAATGTGGCTTTCTGGTCCCCACCCAGACCTATTTACTCAAAACCAGAAGGTAGGGATTATCAACCTCTCCGCTGTACCGGAGCATCACTCATTTGGCCCTCATCCTTCCTTCTTTTTTTTTTTTTGAGATGGAGTCTTGCTCTGTCACCAGGCTGTAGTGCAATCACACGATCTCTGCTCACTGCAATCTCTGCCTCCCTGATTCAAGCAATTCCCCTGCTTCAGCCTCCCGAGTAGCTGGTAGTAGTACTACAGGCACGTGCCACCACACCCAGCTAGTTTTTGTATTTTTAGTAGAGACCGGGTTTCACCGTGTTGGCCAGGATGGTCTCAGTCTCTTCACCTTGTGATCCGCCCACCTCAGCCTCCCAAAATGCTGGGATTACAAGCATGAACCACCACGCCCAGCCTCATCCCTCCTTCTATAGCATCTTGGCCCAGTGCCATCCAGCCATCAGCTTGGGTGAACCCACCAGCATGGGGCTTTGTGAACATTGTCCTAATTGTCCTATACAGATTAGACATTTGTGACTAGGAAAAGCACACTTACTAAGGATCTATGTTTTTGAAAGTTTTTGAAATCTTTTTTCCTTTACTGTGTTTTTTTCTTTTCTTAACTGCATACCATAAATCTCTTAGAAAATCACATTTAAAATCCAAGAGAATTCACGAGGTCCTCTTCTTGTGTTTTCTGGGTACAGAGCTCCAGAGCTGTTTCTTTGAAATACTAGTTATCCGTTGAACTTAAGCATATTTGGCAGAGCACCCTGGGAGGACAGCACTGCCCCAAACTCTGAGTCTCACAAGGAGGGAGATCATTTATCAGCGTGCAAGTGATGCCCCTATAATTCCATCCAGCCCACCAAAGAGCTCACTTCCGACTCCATCCCTGTTATCATGGATGATGTAAAGAATGGTCAGTCATTCCACTGCCTGGTGTCACTACCAACACACAAGAAGCTAGAAAGGAGATAAACAGAGAGCCGGGAACTCTAAAATATTTTCCCTGAGAATCACTGGAACAAGGGGTCTGATTACTTCTCTGTTGGCTGTTGAGGATCTATAGTCGGTTGTAACTGTCCGTGCTCCTCCTATTCCCTGGGACCCCTGCTCGAATGACCTCACCACCTGGCTGGCACATGCTACCCTGGGGTGGAAGCACATTCTCTTATGACTTGCAATGGGAAAAAGGGCTGAGGATTGATCTTTTTTTTCCTGAGATAGCTGAGGAGGTGAGTCCTGCCAACATCTGAGCTACCCCCTAGGGCAGGCAGAATATTTCTGGAGAAAAACGAGCCAACATATTGCTAACAGATTCCATGGCATTCCAAACCCCACCCTCCCACTGGGCCATTTGGTATCTCCTGGAGCGTAAAGTCCATGGAATGAGAGATTCTCCCGCTGGTTCTGGTGTGGCCCCGTTTTCTAATAATACCCATCTGTAGTCTTAAGCCTTTAAGCTGTCCCAAGGGTAGGGGGTCTCAGGGAACCAGCTGGCTCCAGTCACCTCGAAGGATTCACTCTGAGTTCTGACTCGTTGAGACCAGAAGTTCTTGTAAGTAGCAGCTTTGTCTCTGAGATGCTCCTTTGCCTCATCTGCACGATTCTGCAGAGCTGGGATCCTGCCTTCCTTTTAACCACATCTGACAATAACTACACTTACCTTTTGCTACCCCTTGAATTCAGACTTCTTTACCTTTGGCATTGGTTTGCTCCTGATTCCTCTCCAAAATATTCTAGAATGCTTAAAAATGTCAAGTGATTTTTATCTTACACAAGGGCCAGTGTTTGAACCGTCATATGTTATAGGGACACGCCTGTTGGAGCTCAAATGAGACTTACTACATGCCATCCTGCTTGGGAGCAGTGGGGGATTCGTAACCACTTGACACATTCCTGCAGTACCCCCACCTCAGTTCCTATTCGAGACAGGAACAGTACCCCCACCGCGGTTCCTATTCGAGACAGGAGCAGTGGCCATACCAGCATCCAGTCCTTATGTTTAAAACAGATCAAGCCTCTATTCGAGACAGGAGCTGTGGCCATACCAGCATCCAGTCCTTATGTTTAAAACAGATCAAACCTCTACAAAGAGGGAGTTTTAAGTGCTTTTAGACATTTTTTGAAAGTGTGAAGGAGCAGCGTACTGAAGATAGTGAACAAGCTTCCTTCTCACTAAACAAGAGTAAACCAAGAATTGCATTCAGAGGGATATAGGCAAGGCATGAGTAGATGGTGGAAGTGTATATCATGCTCCAGCGAGGATACTTGACTGAGGAAGGAGGGGGCGACATTATTCTCAGGCACTTAGTGAGCTGGGTATGAGTGTTACTTATTGGTATCCAAAAAGGCAACTAGAAATCAAGGTGATTCAGGTGGAAAAAGCAGAAGAGTGTCCGTGGTAATTATGAAGTAGCTGATGGCTCTGGGCACAAAAGTGAGCTGAACACGGTTACTTGCCAATGTGCTTTGGGTAGCAGAGAGCCTCCTTCAGCAGCTCAGAAGTGCATGAGCGAGACTGCACCTAAAGAATCACAAGTGATGCACTGCATAGGAGTTATGGGAGATGTGGAGCCAGGGTCTGAGGGAGTCTGGGAAGGTTTCATAGGCACAAAGGGTGGGTGGGATTTTGATTCATGAAAAGATGGAGGTTGGTGGGCAGGACGAAAGGACACATGAAGGTAGAATGGGCAGGGTACGGTGGCTCACGCCTGTAATCCCAACACTTTGTGAGGCTGAGGCGGGAGGATCATTTGAGGCCAGGAGTTTGAGATCAGCCTGGGCAACATGGTGAAACCTCGTCTCTACTAAAAATATAAAAGTTAGCCAGGCATAGTGAAGCATGCCTGGAGAATTGCTTAAACCCAAGAAGTAGAGGTTACAGTGAGCTGAGCATCATGCCACTGCACTCCAGCCTGGATGACAGAGCGAGACCCTGTCTTGAAAAAAAAAAAAAAAATGCAGAATGAATGGAGCTTGTTTGGGCAGGGGAGAGCCTTGAATGACAAGACAAGTGGTATGTGTTTATGGACAATGGCAAACCTTGGGAGTGTGGAAAAAAACAGATGCTCTGGCCCTATGGAGGATGGAGAGGAGGAGGAGACACCACCAGAGGTAGTTCAGAGGCTACTGTGATTGTACAAGTCTCAAATTCTGCGATGATGGCAGTAAGAAGGAAAAGGAAGGGATGAGGGTGGGGCGTAAGGGAAGAATTGCCCAGGTTGAGGAACTGACTGGAGATAGAGCTCTGCAAGAAGTCAGAGATACAAGTGGGACAAAGTACTCAGATTGGCAGGGAACCCGCCACAGTGTGGAAATGAGAACAGGGTGAGAGTTGCTCTGACTTCACCATGATGAGCCTGTCCAGTCCTTACTAGTCTCTCAGCGGGAGGGAGGTCACCGTGTCACAGGATCCTTAGGGTGTCACTTCACCAGCCAGAAACTTCTGTGACTGGTGGTGCCTCTGCTTGAGTTTTGCTCCAGGCACACTGGCTGCTGCAGCAGGGTGGGAAGCTCCATGTGCCAGCTCCCTTCAAGGCTGTGGCTGGATCAGATGTACCACAAGTGACTTCCACTGTCGGCACCAGCATCTGAATGAGGGGAATGTGGTGGTGCCTGAAACACCTTTTGTGCCTATGAAACCTTCCCAGACTCCCTCAGACCCTGGCTCCACATCTCCCATAACTCCTATGCAGTGCATCACTTGTGATTCTTTAGGTGCAGTCTCGCTCATGCACCTAAAGTCTCGGAGACACCAAGAACTGCAGAGTCCCCAGATAGGTGTTACAGCATGTCATAGCCATGGCTCAGCGAGCGCCAAGGGCTGGGCTTCCAGGAGAGCTGTAGCTCTTCCCTACTTCTTGTTACCTACAGTGTGATGAGTTGGGGGACATGTTTCAGCCCATTTGTGTTACAGCTCTTTCAGTCCCACCACCTTGCTCTGGCCCATGGCTCATGGGCTGGCCCAGTCCCACTGCTGCTTCCCATCATATGGGGTGTCCACTCGGCACCAGCAGAGGGTGGGAGGGCTATAGTGTTACAATAGCTCTGGCTCAGGGAATCCTGAGGTCTGGGCCCCCAAAAGGGTTGCCATCCTTTACTCCCATGGCCCAGGAGCATGTCATCACCCACAGCTCAGCGAACTGGTTAGGAACATGTTACAGCTCCTTTCACTTCTGCCGTTCAGCAGGTCCTGAGTTCTTGCCCCATGTTCAGGAAGAATGAGGTTATGCAGACAACTGGAGGGTGAACAAGGCAGACAGGAGCTTAAATGAGTGACAGAACAGCTCTCAGGAGACCCAAAGTGGGTAGCTCCTTTCCACAGGTAGTCCAGACAAGTGTCTTAGGTTGACTGAGTCTGGGGTTTTTATGGGCTTAGAAGGGAGGAAGTGCATGCCGATTGGTCCATAGCTGGCCATAGGCGGGCCTGGAAAAAGCACCATCTGATTGGCCAAAAGGCACATCAATGAACTTCTCACTCCAGGTTGCGGACTCCACCAGGAAAGGGCAGCTGAGCCCCCAGGCTTCAGGCCATCCCTGGCTTAAAAGTAGGGTTTCACCAGAGACCCACCCCTTCCTGCCTAGGAACCTGTCTGCCTCCCACTGCCATCAACATGCCATCTATGGCGCCCAGGCTGTCTGCACTGAGGGGCACCCACAGGCCCGTGCTCAGCTGCCATCAATGCCCCCAGCCTCCCTCCCATACTCATCACTGACCAAAGTCCACAGAGGGCTGAGGCAGCAGGGTGCTGGCTCTGCCACAACTTTGCTTCACACTGGTGTGGGCACCGGGAGAGAGGAGAGGCCAGGGAATGGGAATAGGCACTTCTGCCTGCAGGAATAGGAGGCTTCCCAGGCCCTGGAGAGTGCAGGGATGCCCAGGTCCAGAGCCACGGCTGGGCAGCTGCAACTGCCTGGGAGAACAAGCTCCCATCCTGCCAGCTCAGTAGGGCACAGGGCTCCTGCTAGCACCTGTTTCTGGCCCCTGCCAGCTCCACAGAGTGCACAATCCCAGCCACGGCTTCCCTGCTGCAGCTGGCGTCCTCACAGCAACCACCCCAGATGGGCCACTGCTGCCATCAACAGTTGGCAGGAAGGCAGGCTGAGCCTGGTGTCTCAACCAGAGGACTTTGCAGCAGAGGTAATTGCCAACCCCACTTCCACTGCCTTGACATCCCGCTTGCAGCAGAGAAGCTAATCCTGCCCAGCCTGGCCATGAGTGAGGGCACCTGAAGGGGTGAAGAGGTGGGGGTAATGTGTAGGTGGGAGGGGCAGTAGAGAGTCCCGTACTCAAAGTGACTGCCAAATCCAGGGCTGTGCGTAGAATGATTGCTGGCAGCCTTTGATGAGCTTTGCTGTGAATCCAAAAGAATGATCGGATGGATGCCCGTCTTGCAGTGCATCTACATTAATCTCATAGCAAATTATTTGTCTCATATTAGAGAAAGTTTAGCTTTCTTAGAAGCTTGATGGGAAAGAGCCTCCCAGCTCTTAGAGTTTGCTTTTTCACAACTCAGTTTACGTCTTCTTACTCCAGGTTCCCAGCTCCTTGAGCCTTACCCATGAAGGGATTGGAGTCGGGATAGGAGGCCTTGAGCTGCCTTGACCGTGCCTTGACATCCCTCTTACTCAGGGATGTGCCCTGCTTGTCACAGCATGGGTGTGCTGGGCCTTGGAGCATCTTTTCAGGCAGAGAGTAAGACGTCGGCACTGTTGAAAGCTGTACCTCCAAACAGCAGCCCATTCACAGACTACAGAGGAAGAAAACACCACACTTGCTACAGTAACAACACAATTCAGTACCAGGGAATAACTTAACATAAACATGTCAAATCTATGTAAACAACTGGAAGATAATCCTAAAAAATACAAAAAAGAATGTGAAAAAAAATTATGTTCTAAATTAGAGAAGTTTGAGGTTATAAATATATCAATTCTTCCTAAGTTAATTTAGTACATTTTACACATTCCCAGTAAAATACCAACCATTAAGAAAAAAGATAAACTAGGCAAGTAGATTCCAAAGTTCACATGGATAAATAAGCAAGAGCTGCCAGTTATTGAATGCATTACACAGCCTCAGTAATTAAAATAATGTGGTACTGGCAAGTGAACAAATAAGAGAGTAGAACATATTAGAAAGCCAGAAGTAGTCCCAGATAATATGTGAGAATACATAAATTTTGAAACCTGTCATTTAAAGTCAATGAAGAAGACTAGATTGCCCAATAAATGTAATGGCAACTGGGTAACCATATGGAAGAATAAATAAATCATGCCCCACACCAGGATACATTTCTAAAAGATCGAATATTTAAATAGTTAAATGTGTAGGCCAGGCATAGTGGCTCATGCCTGTAATTTCAGCACTTCGGGAGGTCAAAGTGGACGGATCACCTGAGGTCAGAAGTTTGAGGCCAGCCTGGCCAACATGGCAAAGCCTCTTCTTTACTAAAAATACAAAAATTTAGCCTGGTGTGGTGGCACGGGTAATCCCAGTGACTCGGGAGGCTGAGGCAGGAGAATTGCTTGAACACAGAAAGCAGAGGTTGCCATGAGCCGAGATTCCGCCCCTGCACTCCAGCCTGGGCGACAGAACAAGACTCTGACTCAAATAAACAAATAAAAAAATAGCTAAATGTTTTCAAAAATGAAACCACAAATGCATTATTATTTGGACAAACCAACTGTAAAAATACATTTTTGAGGCAACTGGAGAAAACCAAATATAGATCAACTATTAGATGATACCAAATAATAATATTAATTTTGTTACATATAATAGCATTATAGTTATATAAGGAAATATTCATAATTTTAAAATGCACATTGAAGTATATAGAGGTAAAATGACTTGATATTTTGGGTGTACTTCAAAATAATTTTGTTGAGAGCGAGCATTAGAGAGAAGAGATAGAAGAAAGAAGTATGACAAAACCTTGATAGCGGTTGAATTTAGGTGGGGATATATGCCAGTTTATTACAGCATTGTCTCTATTTTGTACATGCTGAGGTGGGAGGACTGCTTGAGACCAGGAGTTTAAGACAAGCCTGGGGAACACAGCAAGACTCCATCTCTACAAAAAAATTTAAAAATAGGCCGGGAGCTGTGGCTCACGCCTGTAATCCCAGCATTTGGGGACCAAGGCAGGTGGATGACTTGAGTTCAGGAGTTCGAGACCAACCTGGCCAACATGACAGAAGCCCTTTCTACTAAAAATACAAAAATTAACTGGGCATGGTGGCGGATGCCTGTAATCCCAGCTACTCGGGAGGCTGAGGCAGAAGAATTGCTTGAACCCAGGAGGTGGAGGTTGCATTGAGCTGAGATCACACCACTGCATTCCAGTCTGGGCGACAGAGCAAGACTCCATCTCAAAATAAATAAAAATAAAAACTGTTAAGTACTAGAATGAAACAGGAGAATTTCTTCATAGCTGTGGATTTGGCAAACCTTTCTAACTGATTTAAAATTAAGAAACCATGAAAGAAAAGATTGATAAAAATTAACTCTCTACACAAACACACATATATATTTATTCATATAAAATATATATTATATAAATAACATATATATATTTGAATATATATATTTTAAAACCACTTTTCCACTAAGGGGAAAAAACCCACCGAAGAGGAAAAAAACTAGAACTATTTACTGCTCACAGCACAGACAAATGGCTAATATATTAGTATAGACATTTCTGGAAATCCTTTTAAAAAGTTAAAACTATCAAAATAGACAAAAGATCTGAACAGACAGCTCACAAAAAAGGGAAAAGGAATTTAAGGAGCCTAAAACATATGGAAAGATGCTCAACCTCATTCTTAGTAAGAGGAAAGAAATGTACCATATCTGGGAAATCTCAGAGCAACAAAACTTGAGCAGCCGCTCTTGCAGTCCACTGAGGCTGGGGGAAGACGGGACCCATGGCTGATGGGAAAGTAAAGTTATGCGACTTGACAGTTTTTGTCAGAATTCTTTCAGATACATTTAGATTCAAAGTGATGTAGCTTTGTTTGAAAATAACAAAAGAATAGAAACCTTAAGGCCTATCTATAGAGGACTGGCTAAGTAAATCATAGAACCTGCGTACAGTAAAATACTATGCACCTGTAAGAAAATGAGGCTAATGCCTGTGTGCCTATATGGGAAGATCTCCAAAGCACATTGCTAAGTGTACTTTGCACATTTCTGCTTATATATGAAAGGGAAACTAAATATCTATTTGTATTTGCTTACGTAAAGTAACTCCATAAGGACAAACAAGAAACAAATACAGTATTCCCTCTCTTATCCTGGGGGATGCATTTGAAGACCCTCAGTGGATTCCTGAAACCACAGATAGAACCTAATCCTATATATCCTGTTTTTTCCCATACTGTACACACATAAACCTATGATAAATGTTTAATTTATAAATTAGGCCAGGTGCAGTGGCTCATGGCTGTAACCCCAGCATTTTGGGAGGCCCAGCTGGGAGGATCATTTAATCTCAGGGGTTCAAGACCAGCCTGGGCAGCGTAGCAAGACCCTATCTTTACAAAATTTTTTTTTAAAAGATTAGCTGGGCATGGTGATATGCACCTGTAGACCCAGCGACTTCATGTACCAGTGAGACCGGGAGATCGAGGCACAGTGAGGTGTGATTATGCCAGTGCACTCCAGCCTGGGCAACAGAGCAGGACCCTATCAATCCATCAATGAGTAAGTAAGTAAGTAAATAAATAAATAAAGACACAATGAAAGATCAACAATATGGCCAGGCACAGTGGCTCACACCTGTAATCCCAACACTTTGGGAAGGCCGGGGTGGGCAGCTCACTTGAGTCCAGGAGTTTGAGACCAGCCTGGCCAACATGGCAAAACCCTGTCTCTTACTAAAAATACCAAAAAAAAAAGCCAGACATGGTGGCATATCCCTGTAATCCCAGCTACTCAGGTGTCTGAGGCACGAGAATTGCTTGAACCCGGGAGGTAGAGGTTGCAGTGAGCCAAGATTGCACCACTGCACTCCAGCCTGAGTGACAGAACAAAAATCTGTCTAAAAAAAAAAAAAAAGAGGAACAATAATTAATAGCAAAATACAATTCTAGTAAGATACTGTAATAAAAGTTATGTGAATGTCGTGCCTCTCTTTCTCTCAAAATATCTTATTGTACTGCACTGCGGGTAACTGCAGCCTTGAAAAGGGAAGCCGTGGATACAGGGCGACTACTGTAACTGGCACCTCAGAAATGGGGAAGGGGAAAGGAATATTTCACTGTGAACCTTCTGCTGCTTTTTAACTTTATTCAATCACATGAGTCAAAAAATTGCAAATGTAAATTGGATTTTTAAAGGCTGTACTGTGGGCTTATTACATAGTCACCTTTACGAATCAAGTCCTGGCTTTATGTATGGCATCTATTAGCAGCCTAATTTTATATGAATTGAATGCAATTCCAAAAATAACATTTAGGTCATTTGAAAACATATGCCCTAGGTGCCCATTAAATGTGCTTTTCAAGATCTGTTTTGTTCAGAATGCAGTCTGGCCGGCCCTGGGTGAGTAGTTCCATGAAGTAAGATACTGTGATCACTTTGAGAGGGGAGGGTCCGTTTGCTCATTCCTATATCATTTCATCACTTTCCTCATGATCCAGCCAGCTGCTCTATTAAATATGAATACCAAGTATGCTTCAAACCTACAGGTGAAGAAATTAGATGAACTCTCTGGCCGTAAATTATATCATGATCCTTGGGAGAGTCCCGTAGCCTGGAGCCAGAGCTGTTTCACTGTGGTTGAGACCAAATTTCAAGCATCTGCTCACTGAATGCTCTTCCATTTTTGCTTTAAAAGCTTCATATGAGTTCATACAGCATTTTATTTGCTTCACAGCATGCCCCACAGAACTCTTTCTTGGAAATACAGAGATTCGTATTTATAGTCTTTCAGGAAACAAAATTACTAACTTCTCCCCCTGCTTCCCTTTTTCTTCTTTATAAAGAAGAAAGGGTTGGAAATCTTATTTGCATTTTCATTCTCTGTGATATGAGGATGACAGGGGAGGGCAGGGTTTGTGGGACTCTTTCACAGTGTTTCTCCCAGCTGGGACTAAATACCATGCCTGGCTACAGCCTCGTCCTGTTCTGCACTTGCTTTTATTTATTTACCTCCAAAGCAAAATACATCGAGCAAGGGGAAGGAGTGCTGGAGTTTCAGTCGTCAGGATGGTAAGAAGTCCTTCATTATCATCTTCCTGGGCATGAAAAGATTTCAAAACAACCGATATACCTCTCCCTTTCTTTCTTTGTTTTTTTGAGATGGAGTTTCTTGCTTGTTGCGCAGGCTGGAGTGCAATGGTGCGATCTCAGCTCACTGCAACCTCTGCCTCCTGGGTTCAAACGATTCTCCTGCCTCAGCCTCCCAAGTAGCTGGGATTACAGGCACCCGCCACCACACCTGGCTAATTTTTGAATTTTTAGTAGAGACAGGGTTTCACCATGTTGACCCAGCTGGTCTCAAACTCCTGACCTCAGGTGATCCAACTGCCTCAGTTCCCCGAAGTGCTGGGATTACAGGTGTGAGCCACAGCACCCGGCCTCTCCGTTTCTTTTTTGAAAAGATTATATTTAGTCTTTTTTCAGGCTTGACCATTTGCATCTTTAAACATTACATTGCAAAGCCACTTGAAAGCTGCAGTTTACAAACATACATGATTGATAGGTCTATAGATTTTCATAGAAGGCCTGACTTCATAAGCGTTTATACTCATGAATAAAAACCTTTGCATTCTCTTTCTTCTCCCAAATCATTCTGGCAGTGAACACTTCACCTGCCTAGGCCTTTTATGGAAGAGTGTATGTAGTCCCTCTGAGCCTTTGGGGCCTGGAATCCAGGTTGTCCCACAGCAAGGAGGGGAGGGTGAGACAAGGCAGGTTAAGCAGGTACAGCATGTTGGAAGGTGTACCATGTGCACTTAAAGGTGAAGCCGGTGCACCTTCATGACTGTGGTACACCTTTAAGAACCTGGTCCGCCTTCATGAACACTTAAAGTACCAGGGGGCACTTCCTGAACCATCGTTAAGTTTCTTCTAAGTCGTTGCAAAATAATCAAAACTCTTTTGTCATGGACAACATTTCTTTTGTAGCTGTTTAGAGTCACTAATAGCTCCATAAATTGTTAAAAGCAAAATATTGAAATATAACCTAATAATCCAGGGCCCCATGTTTTGAAAGAACACTGCCAGATCTTTCACATAGACCAAACACTGTGTCAACATTTAGCTCAATCGAATTGACTGTGATCCCAACAAGCAATGAACCGGTACAAAGAGAAACACTTAGAAGAATAAAGGACTCAGCCATCAACAAACTGAATAATGAACAAGTGGACAAAAGTGCAGATAATAGGGAAGAGAAGAAAGAGAGAGGGAGAAGAAAGAGGTAACCAGTGCTGAGCAGGAGATGATGCCACCGGGTAGCAGAATCAGAAGCCTGCATGGTGCGGAGTGCGCTATTACAAATGTGAATGTCATCAATCCTTAGAACAACCTCAAAGTCATTGTCATTAGAAGAGAGGATAATTAGCCTGAGTCACGTAGCTGAAAAGCACCAGAGCTGGGCTTTGAACTCATGTCTGATGAGGCCAGGCTCTTAATCTCCAGGCTGTTCTTTGCATTGATGGTATGCCATCAGTCACCTTTTTTTCTCTGCATCAGAACTGAAAGCCACAGGTTCAATCCTGAAATGTGCCTCTGGCAAGAACCTCCTTCTATATAGTAGTTGCAGCTTGTGCCTCAGGCTTAAACCTCTCCCAGAACTGGGGCCAAAAGTCGCTAGATGCTATGGTGAAAGAATATGGATAGTTCAGTTTAAACACATTTCTACTTTTAAAGAAATAATGCATTAATGCATTATTCTCCCTGATACATAATGATTTAGAAGCATCTTGTTCATCTTGTTCATAGATACAGAGGAGCACATTTTAAGCTTTATAAATTTCAGCTTCAGCTCTGGAATTGGGTAAAACTGATGTGTACATTGGTTTTAGATTAAAACGTGGCATGCAGCATTTTGGAAAGCAAAGTGAATAAATAAAAATCCAGGGGGAAATTTTTTTTCAATGCTTTTGCTCTAGGAACTTATTTATGCTGGTATCGTTAGCTGTTTTTCTTGGATGACCAACGTGTGTAATTGTAGTGACAGATTTCTGAGATAGAATGAAAACCACAACAAAATACAAACCTTTCAAGTCAGCACATAAGTTATGTATATTACTGACAGGGAGAAATGGAGCCAGGAAAAGTGGTTTTAAAACCGCGCAGACACCAGGGAGTGTCCGTGTATGTGGTTTTATTAAATCTGACTTCTAGAAGTGAGTCGTTCACCACTGAGTGTGAAAAATAACCTGGAACATCATAATCATATGTATTGACTGTAATTCAGATCAGATAAGTGGTCCCATAGCATGATCCCTTGAAGAGAGATGCCATTGTGGGGTTTTAGTTAGGACGGTCTTTTGGTCCTTCTCCTGGTTCACGGGATTGGTTTGGATGTGTACTCCTCACAATTCTACTCCTTCGTTTTTGCATAGGGTCCTTTTGTCCCCCAATATCTCATGTTCTGGGACTAAGAAAATGTTAACTGCCTATTCTCTAATAATATGTGTATAAAATGCATCACCAAGTGACAAACTTTACTATGGAAATGGTGCTGCTGTTTATAAAAGAAAATGATGAGTTCTTACAGTCCTGATTTTGTCACTGACAGCACCTTAGCCAACCTGTGCGTTTCTCCATCTGACGTGGAGGTGCAACAGGCCTGGGCTGCATGCTGAATCACCTGGGGAGCTTTCAAAAAATTCCCCTGCCTCGGTCCCACCCAGAGATTCTGGTGCCATATGTCTGGGTGTGGTGAGGGCGTGGGAAGGTTAAGGCTCCTTAGGAGGGTCTAACAATGCTCAGCTCCAGTTGACAATGACTAAACCAGAGGACTTCTAAAGCCTCCTCCCACCTGCCCCTTTGTGATTTCTAGTCTGTGTCATACATAACTAATGGCCAAAATTCAGAGTAAAAATTTTTCAGTGGTTCATGTAACGATCTCATCTAGTCAGACATGGTGGCTCATCCCTGTAGCCCAAGCTATTGGGAGATTGAGTGGGGAACCCGATTGAGCCCAGGAGTTTGAGGCTGCAGTGAGTCGTGACTGCACCACTGTACTCCAGCCAGGGCAACAGAGTGAGACCCTGTCTCTTAAGAAAAAAAAAAAAATCAAAAAAACTCATCCAGCCCAAAGGATTAAATAGTAGAGTACCTCTTTTGCCACATGTAGTGGATTTTATCAGTTCTTTTGTGGGATGCATTTACCAGATTACCCTACTCCTACCTAACTCTTCCGTTAGAATAGCAAACCCAACAGAAGAGGCTGTCATTAATAATCTCCTACTTAATAGACACCTGATGAACATCTTCCGCATTTGGTATAAATTCCATTTCACCGTGTGAGCCACCCACATCCTGTCTATCTGACTGCTGGGAAATTGGTTTTGTTATTTTTGCTTCTCCCTGGAGGACTACACAAAGTTTTAAAACAGGCTGGGCACGGTGGCTCACGCCTGTAATCGCAGCACTTGGGGAGGCCAAGGCGGGCGGATCACCTGAGGTCAGGAGTTTGACACCAGCCTGGCTAACATGGTGAAACCCTGTCTCTACCAAAAATACAAAAACTTAGCTGGGTGTGGTGGCGCACACCTGTAGTCCCAGCTACTCAGGAGGCTGAGGCACAAGAACCGCTTGAACCCGGGAGGCAGAGGTTGCAGTGAGCTGAGATCATGCCTCTGCGCTCCAGCCTTGGGGAGAGAGCGAGACTCTGTCTCAAAACAAAAAAGAAAAAAGAAACAAGTTTAAAAACAAAAAGGCAAGACTGAACAAAAAAATAGAGGGCAAATAAAAGAAAGAAAACAACATTCTCACGATGTTGAATGTGTTCTAAATTTTCCAAGCAAGAGAAAAGAACAGCTGTGATTCTGCAAGTTTGCCTGAAGGTCAAGGTCAGGCTTAAGAGTTGAGTGGGTGTCAGGCTGAGGTTCCTCGCTCTCATCTCTTACTTGCCCAGACTAGTGATTGCAGAGATGAAATAGTCCTGCTATAGGAAATATTTTCTTTTTCTTTGCCGTATCAGTATGAGCAAATTATTTCTAAAGCTAAACCAAATGACATATTGGCTTGCAAGGATTACCCACACCCTTGCATCAATAAAAAAAGAAACAAACTGAACTGCCTGGAGGGAGTGGAGAGAGGCTATTTTGTGCTCTGAAAGATGCCCAAGGCAGCTGTAGATAGCATTGTTTTCATGAAACGCTGGCTGGGCTGGCCTGTGCATTAGCTCATGTTCCAAATCTGTCACCAGAAGAATGTAGTGAGAATCTTGTTTCAATCTTCTTTTCTTTATCACTTCACTCTTTCCTCAACCAGAGTCCAGCATCTGCACAGCCACTCCGGCCAAGGTTTGAAAACAGCAGTTTTGAATAAAACCTAACAGGCTTTTCACATTATTCTAAAACAGGAATGGAGGCCCTTTGATACCCATTTCCAGGCCTTATTTCCCCACTCAACCCCTAGACAGTTGCTGCTGAGTTTTCAAACATATGGATTATCCTTTCCCTGAGGAATCTCCACTGTAACTAGAGATGGCAGAGGGAAAACTGGGGGCAGTCTTAACTGCATGCCGGCATTTGCAGCTCAGGTTGGTCATTTCTGTCCACAGGGACACAGGCAGCAATCCAGAGATTTTGTACAAATTTCAGGGACCAAACAGCCTTTTGGTCCTCAGTCCCACACCCACAGGTTCAGAACCCACCTGTTAACCCTTCATTTTTTCCTCTTACTAGCCCTGTGGGGCTTTTTCCCTCAAATTTTTTTTATTGTGGTAAAATACACACACCATAAAATGTACTATCTTAACCATTTGAAGTATACAGTTTGGTGGTATTAAATATCAGTACATTCACATTGTTGTACCACTATCCCCATCCATCTCCCAAATTCTTCTCATCTTGCAAAACTGAAACTCTATTATACATATTACACTTCTCATTCCCCCAGGCCCTGACAACCACCATTCTACTTTCTAGCTCTGTGAATGTCACTACTCTAAGTACGTCATTATGTGGGATCATACAGTATTTTTTTGTGACTGGCTTATTACACTTAGCATGATCTAAGTTGTAGCAGGTGTCAGAATTTCCTTCCTTTGAAAGGCTGAATAATATTCCACTGGGTTTAGATACACCACATTTTGTCGACCCATTCATCCATCAAGGGACCCAAGTTGCTTCCACATTTCAGCCACGGTGAATAATGCTACTAGAAACATAAGGGCACAAAGCTGGGTTAGCGGTGGCAGAGATGTGAGTTACCCTGAGTTACTGGCTGTGAATATGTAAGGGTCCACAGCAACTTCAGTCCTTGCCTCTTAAAAAGAAATAATTCAACTGAGGGGCATCAAGCAGAAAGAGACTAAGGCAAGGTTCACAGCAGGAGTGGAAGTTTATTTTAAAAGGCTTTAGGCCTGGTGTGGTGGTTCACACCTATAATCCCAGCGCTTTGGGAGGCCGAGGCGGACGGATCACTTGAGGTCAGGAGTTCGAGACCAGCCTGGCCAACATGGCAAAAACCCGTCTCTACTAAAACTACAAAAATTAGCTGGACATGGTGGTGGGCACCTGTAATCCCAGCTACTCCTGAAGCTGAATCCAGGAGGCGGAGGTTGCAGTGAGCCAAGATCGCCATTGCTCTCCAGCCTGGACAACAGAGCAAGACTCCCTCTCAAAAATAAAAATAAAAGGATTTAGAACAGGAAAGAACCCTTGGAAGAGATCCAGGTGGACGTCTGAAGGCCCAAAAGAGAAAAAAGGAGATGTTTACCCTTGATCCTGGGACTTTATAGACGCCCTCTCTCCCATGATTCTTCCCTTAGGGTGGGATTTCCGCATGCGCAGTGCCCTCTTTCCCCTTTGGCAGTGAGCAGTGCAGCCCGTTTAAGGAGTTATGCACATGCCCAGAACATCATTCTTCGCCATTTTGTCTCTTAACGTGTATGCCCAAGGGGTTGCTTCTCCCTGGGGTCTGCATTCAGTTAACACTTTTAATGTTAACAGCTGTGCACCATCAGGAGCCCGTCTCTCCCTGGCTGCCGGATTACCGTTTTTGAGAGGCAATGCAATAGTTGCCGGACCATCACCAGACATTGCTGGTAGGGAGCGGGAGAGGCCTCTCCTGCCCTGCCATGCCTACCTACCTGTAGCCGCTGGAGATCAGTCTCCTCATTGCAGCAATGGGGACGGTATACACCTAACTTCGTACTAGCAGGATGACACGAAGCTGCCTTGATTAAAGCCCTTTTTAAATTATCAGACACTTTACCATTGTCCATTTGTGCGGTGTGAAGATTAAACGAGATATGGAAAGCATTCTGCATGTAGTGGAATGCTGCACAAATGGACAGTATAGTGTGACTCATTTATGCTAACATCGGATTGGTTCTGTACTTGACCCTGGGTGGGAACTTGGCTTCCATACTTGAGAAAGTAACAAAAGGGAGGTGCAGGAGGGGATGGGGGTCCTCCATGTAGCCCAATGCCCCGTGGGCTACAACCTGATACTCCTTGAGTTGTGGCATCATCCCCCACCCCCACATTCTCCAAACCTCTTAATTCCTCTATTGCTGGATGGCTTACTGAAATGCTCTTCCCATGATCTCTGTGGGCAAAGGGAAATAATTTTTTTTTTTCTTTTGGAGACAGGGCCTCACTCTGTTGCCCAAGCTGCAGTGCAGTAGCGCAATCACAGCTCGCTGCAGCCTTGAACTCCTGGACTTAAGTGATCTTCCTGTCGTGGCCTCCTGAATAGCTGGGACTGTAGGTGCGTGCCACCATGCCCAGCTCATTTTTTTTTTTTTTTTATCTTTATAGAGACAGGGTCTCACTATCTTGCCCAGGCTGCTCTCAAACTCCTGGCCTCAGACAATCCTCCCACCTCAGCCTCCCAAAGGGCTAGGATTATAGGCATGAGCCACTGTGCCCATCCAGGAAAGGAATTTTTAAAGGACAAATTATGGTGGTGCATAGCTACAGAGCCCATTAGGCACAGTTCTCCCTGAAGAAGGAATCCTCGTGAAGGAGAGGGGGCATGTGGTGCTTCCCGTGCTCTCATACATGACACCTGCTCACATGCACACAGGCTGGCCTCATCATGCGTGACCGTAAAGACATTTTGGGTAACACTGCAGAAAAGAAAGTGTTGGGACTGGTCTCTAAGCTTGTCCTGCAGAAACAGCGAGCTGTCCTAGCTGTCCTGGGAATGATGGGGCCATAGACTACATGGCCAAGAGCAGGCAGAGCAGCTACTGTTTCTCTAGGGCCACGTGTGGAATGAGTCACTCATTAGCTCACCACAACTGCTGGCCTGGCACCTGGGTCCTATGGTGAGGGCATGGGAGGTAAAACGCGATCACAGAACCACCAGAAACTGAAGACCGCGTTGCCTGCTTGGAGGATATGGGCCTGGCTCACTGGGCTGGAAGCAGAAGAGAGGCACTGATGCTAGAGACTTTCCCCTGGGCCATATGTATTTTTGTCTTGAAAGATGAGTTGTAAGGGTTTGCCTGCCCAAAAGCTATTTTGTTTCATATTTACATTTTTAATTCTTTCTTCATCAAGAAAATGATTAGTGAAATGAATGGAATTCCTCTTCTTTGCTGCTATTGCTCATGTGCTCCTATTTCACCATCTTTTGTAAATAACAGTGTTTTTGCTGTTAGGGCGCTTCTCCCTCACTGGGCACGTGCCTTTCTGTGCTGTGGCCAGCCCACCATCGCCTGTCCTCACCTTCCATCCATAACCTAGCAGAGCCGTGCTGCCTCTGAGGGTGCCAGGTGGGGCTCCGTTCTCACCCTAGCAAACTCACGGGAACAAAGCCCACCTGCTCAACCCTGTCCCTGTCCTTGTCTCATTTCCCAGCTTCCTGGGGCTTCCTTCCACGCCCACAGAGGCGGGACTGCTAGCGCCCCACTCATGAGAATCACAGGTTCCACAGGGAAGACTGATCGAGTTTGGACTGCGGGTTCCTGGTTTTGCAGATGTAGAGTGATGGAGGCCTAACCGAGGAGAGGAAACAGGAGTGTAACGGAGCCTCCATACCAGTACCAGTGTCCCTTCCCCTCCCCTTCAGGGGGTTTACCTTCCTGAATTTCTCAGTGTATGAAACACAGCAGGGACTGGGGAACTATACAGCCCAGAGGTGTGTGCATTTCAAGTATTTTTTAGAGCAGTTTCAGTTTCAAAATTGAGCAGAGGCCGGGTGTAGTGGCTTACGCCTGTAATCCCAAAGCTCTGGAAGGCTGAGGCAGGCTGATTGCTTGAGCCCAGGAGTTCAAGACTGGCCTAGGCAATATGGCGAAACCCTGTCTCTACTAAAAGTACAAAAATTAGCTGGGTGTGGTGGTGCACACCTGTAGTCCCAGCTACTCAGGAGGCTGAGGTGGAAGGGTCACCTGGGCTCAGGAGGCAAAGATTGCAGTGAGCCGAGATTGCACCACTGGACTTCAGCTTGGGTAACAGACAAAGACCCTGTTTCAAAAAAAAAAATTAAGAAGATACAGAGATTTCCCATAAACTCTCTGCCTCCCACTTGCACAGCCTCCCCCACCGTCAGCATCCCCCCTAGAGTGGTGCATATGCTACAGTTGATGAGCCTACACTGACACATCACTATCACCCAGAGTCTATAGTTTAATTAGGGTTTACTCTTGGTGTATAGCCTGTGGGTTTGAACAAATATATAATGATAAAATCTATTATTATACAGGTTGAGTATCTCTCATCCGAAATGGTTGGGACCTGGGAGTATCTCAGATCTCAGAATTCTTTTTTTATTTTAGAATATTTGCATGTGCATAATGAGATGTCTTGGGGACAGGACCAGTGTCTAAACACTGAATTCTTTTGTTTCATGTACACCTTATATACATGGCCTTAAGGTTATTTTATATAATGTTTTAAATAATTTTGTGTATGAAACAAAGTTTGTGTACATTGAACCACCAGAAAGCAAAAGTGTCATTGTCTCATGTCAAGGCTCAAAAACTTGGTGATTTTGGAGCTGAACCAATTATGGATTTTCTGATTAGGGATGCTCAACCTGTAGTACACTACAGGGTATTTTCACCACCTTAAAAATCCACTATCCTCCACCTATGCATTCCTCTCTCCCCTCCCAACCCCAGAGAACCACTGATCTGCTGTCTCCGTAGTTTTGCCAAGTTTCTTAAAATTGGGTGTAAATTAAGAATAAAAGGGCATTTCTCAGTCTCCAAGGATAAGGGCTTGGGTGCAGTCCATTTAACAACATTATTGTCCTTTTGAAAAATTATAGGATTGATTTATTGACTATTTCTTAACATGTGTGTGGTGTTAAATATTCTTAATAAGTTTTGGCACATTGTCCAAAATATTACATTGCCAGTTTGGGAAGTTCTATAGTTCTTTTCCTTAGAAGGTTTGAATTAGAGGTGAATTGCCCAAGCTCTGAGAAGAAGGAGGCCAGGAGGCAGAGAGTGGAAGGCATTTGGTGTATTTGGGTTTTGATAACCACTCTGGTCAGGTTTTAGTGAAGACCATCTTTGGCTTCTAAGGACTTGAGTCTGACAAATAGGCAACTGGGGGCCCCATGTGTGGGTTTCTCTTGGTCTGGAATCTTCCTGATGGGCAGATGGGGAGTGAGAAATGCTCTCGATTCCCCAGTTGAAATATTTGGGAATCTTTAGTGACCCAGCCTATATCCTTTATGTGAAGGTCTGAGAGTGAGTTTCAGGCACTTAACAGTTAACATCCAACTGTCCGCTACTCTCAGAGCCTGCAGGGGACCGTGGGACAGCCTATGTCTTGTGTGTACTTTTATAATAGTGTAAAATGTTAATGAAGTACTGCGTTGTAATATGATTTCACTATAAAATGACAGAATCTCTTTTCTTTTTAAACAAGTATTCTCTAACTATACAAATATCGATGTGGCTGCTATCAAAAAATTTTAAACATAGTACAGAGATTAGGGCCACAGTCTTCAAGGTAATATTTAAACCTGGATCACCATATTTGATAGCTTTCAATGTGACCTTGAATATCCAAGGTCCTGCTTTTGTTTAAAACTTCCCTTCAACAATTCAATACATTAGAATTTTAGAGACTTTTTTCCTTTAAATTTAGAAACTGAGTTGAAATTGAACTTACTTCCACTGCCCTTTTACTAGCCCTAAAGAATGAGATAGAACATTAGTCATTAGAATGAACTTTAATCTAGGCCTTGATCATGAAGGAAATATTTAGATAAATGATTTGAATTTTGTTTAGAGTCAGTGTAATTATAGTCACACAGATTTTGCTTGAAAATCAGCTAGGCTTCTTTTCCGCCAAGAGAAGATTTTACCTAACGAAGTTCACTTTGCATGTTTTAACATTGATTGTTTATGGTTACTTTACTGTTAATTGGGATCAAATATTGGGTCTGGCAAAATGCTCCTCCCCTTCCTACATAACTGTCAGAGACTGAGCAACGGTGGACGTCTTGACATTGAAACCTCCATTACGGAGGTCTCACTGTTAACTGGAAGAATTGCAGCTGCAAGAAACTGAACAGCACCTGGGCAACTTAGGTAGAATTTTAAACAGAAACGAGAAACCAATATGTATTCAGCTTTTGTGAAATTATGTGCTTTTAGAAGATTTTTCTTGCCCCTTGTGAAATATCAAAATGGCTTTATTTTCTTATTCAGAAATAGGTAACATGTTGGAAAATAGAATATGCAAATGTTACACTTAGATACTTAAAAATGGTGACGTTGTTTCAGAGAAATCTCCTTTTTTCTTTCTTTTTTTGAGAAAGAGTCTCACTCTGTTGCCCAGGCTGGAGTGCAGTGGCACCATCTTGGCTCACTGCAACCTCCACCTCCCAGGTTCAAGCAATTCTTCCACCTCAGCCTCCCAAGCAGCTGGGATTATAGGCGTACACCACCATTCCCAGCTAATTGTTTGTATTCTTAGTGGAGATGTGGTTTCGCTATGTCAACCAGGCTGGTCTCAAACTCCTGACCTCAAGTGATCCGTCTGCCTCAGCCTCCCAAAGTGCTGGGATTACAGGCATGAGCCACGGCACCCAGCCCAGAGAAACCTCTTTATGTCCCATGAGCATTACCCAGGACCATATAAGGTACTAGCAGTGGTAAATGCCTGGCAGGCTCTTTGCTCATCTCCCTCCTGAGCCAGGAACAGGCATCGGCCCTCACCCAGAGCACTTGGATCTCCCCACATGTGCTAAGATCCCTTCGCAGCATGGAGCTTCATGCAGCAAGGCCAATGACATAAGCTGGCATGAGTTCTGTCTGCTGCCCTGGTATATTCTATAGCACCTAATGTGCTGGAAGGACTCACGTACTTAGGAACATGATCGTTCTTAGGCTGTCAGTTTTTCAAAAAGGTGGAGGGTGCAGAGTAGGAGAATCGGGGAGTTATTATTGCTTTGTCAGAGGTGAGATTCTGAATAAAATGTTCACACAGTTGCAATGTTTATATACAGAATTTTTACTATGGCACAAGATTGCATCAGGTTTTATAGAGAGAGCTATTACTTTTTTACAAGACTGCTTCACTTTAATAACTGTCAATATATTAGCTTATAATACAGACTATTGAAAACAGCAAAAGCCCTTTTATACAGCTGACAATAAAGCCTGTTAGTTTGGATTCCCTGGGTTTCAATGCCATGGTCCACAGTCATTTTATTCAACAGATTCTTCTTGAGGGCACGGGGTGGAAAGTTCTGGACCTGCCTGGGAGGTCAAGGTGAGAATGACAGCCAAGGTGCTGAAGAGAGAAACCAGCAATGCAGAAGCACAGGTGTTCCCAGAGGATTTGAGATTTCACGCATGTAAACACATTTCATGTCATGTATATTAGAAGAGAAGGCCAATAAGTGTGTGAAACATTATTCTTTATTTGGTTATTACTAGAATATAAGCTCCTGTGATCCACAGCCCCAGAACCGGGCTTGGCCTCTCGGGTGCTCCATAAATATTTGTTGAGTGAATGAATGAAATAATTTGCTAACATTTAATTTATTGCATGTCTTGGAGATATTAAAACTACTTGAAACAAAGATGTCCTTGCTTCAGGGTTTCTATTTGGAGTGTTTCATAAAATTGGCTTTGGGAAATGCATCGATTCTTTTCTGCCACCAGGGGGCGGTATAGTGCAGTGCAGGAATCAAGTTTTTAAGTTTTTTCAAAGAGGGGTTAGTAGTTCAACTGATACTCTTAGATGTGGATAACTCTGACTAAGTTAAATCAGCACTGCAGGATGAGGTTTAAAGCTATGTCAGCATATTTCAAGCTTAACACAAGCATGTGCCCGGGTTAAAAATAATATCCGTAAATACAGCCTGATAATGTGCTTAAAAATAAAACATAAATAGGTTGCAAATGATGATTGAATCTTTCATCATTTTATGATCACTTTCTGCCACCCAGCCAGATGGCATATGTGATCTACTAGCCAGAAGGTGTAAAGTACATGTTAAAGTGAACAAATACTCTTTTTTTCTTCAGAACAGGAAAAGATCTCATAAAAATCTCATTCTGTCTGCGCGGTTGACACCGTTTTAATGTCAGGGGGAAAATGCAGTGGTTCTAGTTCTGCTTCATAGACAGTGACTAAATATATACCGTCAAGGCTGAGTGTCCGGGGCTGGCTCAGTACAATCAAGCATGTGAGTAGCTCTTTTGTGCTGGGAACCTGTTAGGCAGCCTTACTTAACGTGGGAGCCATAGGACGGGAGGTCTGTCAATATCTTTATTATTAAGGAGACAGTCCCAGGGGCTGGAAGGGAGGAATTTTCCTTTACAACATTTTTTTTTTTTTTTTTTTTTTTTTTTGAGACAGAGTCTCACTCTGTTGCCAAGGCTGGAGTTCAGTGGCGCGATCTCGGCTCACTGCAACCTCCGCCTCCCGGGTTCAAGCAATTCTCTGCCTCAGCCTCCCGAGTAGCTGGGATTACGGGTACATGCCACCACACCCAGCTACTTTTTTGTATTTTTAGTAGAGACGGGGTTTCACTGTCTTGGCCAGGCTGGTCTTCACTCCTGACCTCGTGATCCACCCACCTTGGCCTCCCAAAGTGCTGGGATTACAGGCGTGAGCCACTGCGCCAGGCCAGCAACATTATTTTTAATGAGAATAAACTTAATATTAGTTCAGTAGACATTGCCTATTATATGGGAAATTAGTGTATTCTTTTATTACCATCTTCAGTTTGCGATTCCTGAGGTCTTGAGGTTTGGCCATATAAGGGCATCCAGGTAGATCCAGGTCTCTCAGCAGCTCCAGACCCCCTCTTCCAGGAGTCTTGATTGACAGAGCTTGCTGCAAGAGTCAGTAGCTAAATTGTCTCACCTCCTTTTCTTTACTTGCCTGGTCTCTGGGTAGAAGTTCTATTTAGGACTCGAACAGCCCCCAAAGCCAGCAGCTGAAGAGGAAAGGGGGAATACGATGGTGCTTCAGTGCCATCTAACTTGGCCTAAAACAGTAGGAAATTAGCTGCGTGTCATTAAAATAAACAAATGCCAGCCTGTTCCTTGGCTGCACGCTGCAGGCGACTTGCAAGAGGACTGGTGAAGTCCCCACAGTTTCTGGGGATCGCAGTGGGCCCAGAGCCACTCTCCTCCCCTCCAGATTCCGGCCACACTGTTAGTCAGCTGTGGATCCTCTCCTCCTTTGCCTAAGTTAGAGGAGACAAAGGTGAGTGTGAGCTGAGTGCTTCAGTGTCGAGGCTGTGCGGGCGACGATGTGACAGGGGGGCATGGGGTTGGTGTTACTTTTTGAAGCTCCATTTCCCAACGCTGCTTTCCACAGAGCTGGAGGACAGGCTTTTGGTGTCGAGTGTCTCACATCCTTGTTTTTTTTTTTCCCTTTGCCATGAATATCTAGACAGGAGTTTCTGATAACCTCTTGTGAACCGAAAAGTCACTGAGACGTCTCAATCGACTTAAAGGTTTATTTTGCTAACATTCAGGATGTGCCTGGGGAAAAAGGGACACAAGTCCCAGTGGGATCAATGTCCTGTGCTTTTTCCAAACTGGGTTTGGGTTTGAGGACTTCAGTATTTAAAGGACAAGAAAAAAAAGTGCGGTGGGGGAGGTAGGCAGTGAGGCAAGTGGTCACATTCTTGTGAGGCTCTTGTGAGCATTCTGTGAGTCTACATTTTACATGTGAAAACAAAGGAGGGGGAAGTCAGTTACGTGTTTGTCTCTTGCACAGTAAATCTACATTTTACATAAGGTAACATAAGCCTGTGAGGGCACAGCTATCTTTTTGGGAACAAAAGGAAGGCAGTTTTTATGTGACTTGGTTCCTAAGCTTAATTTTCCCTTTGGCATGGTGAGTTTGGAGTTCCTAAGATTCTATTTTCCTTTCACACTCTATTAGAGAATTCCCTAGGGACTATTTTGAGTTGGTAAATGCTGGATTAGTGTAAACTAAAAATCAATCCTCTATTTACATCCCCAACATAATATCCCTTAATAGGCAAGCATTTTTCATAAGTCTTGTTTCAGATGTCTCAAACTCCATTCCCCAGAGAAGCAGAGAATGAATGGGTGCTGTATGTTCACTGAGGGTGTCCGAGAAGCTGCACAGGAATTGTCCTAACATGAAGAGAGTCCACACTGGACACCAGCGCAAAGAGCAGAGTGAAGGCATGAGGCGTCAGATGCGTCTCTGTTTGCCACCGGCACACGTTTCAGCTGTGCTAGATTTGACTAGGCGCAGGACTCTGAACTAGTGGTTTGGTGACTATTACCCTCCACGGTATTGCTATCACATGCTCCCTGACCCCCTTCCTAATATTGCTGCGGTTCAGCAGCTCCAGTCTGCTGTTGAAATGCCGGTAGTATTCAAAACTCCGTTGGGACATATTAAATTCTGGTGAGCCAGTGGGTGGGATACCTTCTGAATGACAAAGGGGCCCCGTGGCTAAAAGCTGAAGGAAATCTGTGCAATGATGAATGTGCTGCAATTAATCACCAGAGATCTGTTCTTTTCTTTATATGCATAGTACAGCGCAGGGGCCGGGGCCAGGAGAGTCTCTGAGCCCAGACCCTCATAGAATTAAAAATAATGAACGTTTGTTATCAGGCATGACTTGACCAACAACTCTGCCTCCATAGTTGGAAATACAGACGTCCGCTTTTCGCTGGCGTGTAATTATTTTCTGGAATGCTGAGAATTGTTTCCCTGACCTATGGCTTCTTTTTAAGCATCTGGAATATGCAGTCTCTTTGCAGGTTGCTATTTTGAAGTGAGGGAGTCTCAGGGAATTGAATATATGCCGCATAAGTTCCTGCAAGATGGACTTTCTGGGTCCTCTGATGAGGTTGGGAGAAGGCAAAGAGGAGAAGTTTCCGTGTAGAGGCCGAGCAGGCTCCAGGCCGCTGCCGAAGTTCAGCTTTCTTCAGCTCTGTAAGCTGGACCCTGTGGCTGGAGTCTGGCCAGCTGCAGTGACAAGTTTCTATTATTATGTAAATGGATCCCACTGCAGCCTTGGAAGAGTTTTTGGCACAGGGTAACCCTTTGTCTGCCAAAAGGTAGCCTCTCCCTTTGCTTCAAGCCCAGAGTGTGCATTTTGCAGTGGTGACCTGTAAGCCACCAGTCAACCTGCAGATTGCCTTATTAGGCAGACTGTGGAGAATGGCGGCTGGGGACTGGCTGGCAGAGGCGGTGGCAGTGAGCTTGTGTCCTGTACGAAGCCGGAGAACCCGAGCCCTGGAGACGTGGCCTAGTACTGTTCTATTAATGATAGTGCTCCGTGATGACAGGAATATGCCCTCTCCCTGGCAGGCATACTTTATGGGTTGGTTGGAAAACAGGAGGTTTATAGGGGGAGGTGACTGCCTGAAGGACAGAATGGTATGGGGCTTTCTTCACTGCGTAGCTTGTGCTGTTCAGTCCTGTATCAGGGCTGATTCAAGAGTATGGACTTTATCAGGAAATTTTTTTTAAGTTCAGCAGTACATGTGCAGATTTATTATACATGTAAACATGTGTTATGGGGTTTGTTGTACAGATTATTTCATCACCCAGGTTCTAAGCTTTGTACCTGTTAGTTATTTTTCATAATCCTCTCCCTCCTCCCACCCTCCAGCCTCCGAAAGGCCCCAGTGTGTGTTGTTCCCCTCCATGTGTCTGTGTGTTCTCATCGTTTGGCTCCCACTTATAAGTGAGAATATGCGATATTTGGTTTTTCTGTTCCTGCATTAGTTTGCAAGGATGGCAGCCTCCTGCTTCATCCATGTCCCTGCAGAGGACATAGTTTCATTCCCTTTTATGACTGCATAGAATTCCATGTCAGGAAATGTGGAATGTTTTCCTTTTAATGCAAGATGTTTTACAGACTCTCAGAATCTTACGTTTTATAATAAACTTTTTTGAACGGTGAGGTCATGTGTGTAGTAGGAAGGAAATACCACTAGATAATAAGGTGGTACAATGGAAACAGCAGAGTTTTAGGAGGCAGAGGACTTGTGTTCCAGGGCTGCCACAAGTGAGCTAAGTGGATAAGTCACTTGCATTGGGGAGGTGACTTCCCCAAGAACAGAATGGTAGAGCTCATGTATCTAGGGCTTAGTGGCCCATCACTAGTGACCACTAGTGAATCTATGACCACTATATATTAAATGTATTCAAACATCACTATGTATCCCATAAATATGTACATTTATTATTTGTCAATTAAAAACCAAAATAAAAATGTAGAGTAGACTGAATGCACTCCATTACCTCTCCATCGTACATTTCTCTCCTCAAATTGCATTAACCAGCCTCCCCTCTCCTTTGTGTTCTCTTCAGAAAAGCTGTTTAATGAGTGTGTGGGGTTAATAGCCACAGCCGAGCATCCACGGGGACCGTTTCCCGATGGAACCTGTAAGGCTGAATCCATCTTTTCTCTTTTGAGTTTCTTCCAAACTTGCTACAGTAGCTGAAAGTTAGTGAAGATGGCACTTTCCTGCACTGAAATGCTCATTCAGATGCCTCAGGTTCCATGGGTTATGGCTCATGGACCAAAGCTGCAGGTGAGGCAAACGAACACCTGGAGGAACCTGTGTTCAGGATGCGGCAGTGAACATGCTCAGAGCGCTCAGGCTTACATCCCTTGTCTAAGCGGCTTCTCATTCATCGAGCTGAGGCGTTGGACAGCCTGCAGGGAAGACACGCGAACCGCGGCTCACACTGACTCCTGACTGCTCGGGACCCAGCTTCAGTTCTCCTCTCCCTCCAGAGACCTTGGGACAGCAGGGCTCATAAGCTGCTGCATGAGAACAGGGACAGCTTTTACTGCTGGAGTCAGACTTAGAGCATGTGTGTGTGTCTGTGTGTCTGTGTGTGTGTGTCTGTGTGTGTATGTGTGGATTTTTAGCACAGTTGGGAAATGACATCTGAGGTGCTGCTGGCTCAGCTCTGCTGGTGTCTCTTTTGAGCAGTGTCCTTGTCTTCTTTTCACTGCTTATATCTGCTGCTTGCTGTTCAGGGAAAGCACACATTCACTTTTCTCCTCTTGTTAAAAAAGTAGTTTGGCTGGCGTGGTGGCTCATGCCTGTAATCCCGGCACTTTGGGAGAATGAAGTGGAAAGATTCTTGAAGCCAGGAGTTCAAGACCAGCCTGGGCAACATAGTGAGGCCCCTGTGTCTATAAAGAGTAGGCTGGGCATGGTGACACACTCCTGTAATATTTGCACTTTGGGAGGCCAAGGCAGGTAGATCACTTGAGCCCAGGAATTCAAGACCAGCCTGGGCAACATGGTGAAACTCTGTCTCTATAAAAATTAGCCAGGTGTGGTGGCACACGCCTATGGTCCCAGCTGAGGTGGGAGGGTCACTTGAGCTCGGGAGATCAAAGTTGCAATCTGCCATGATCATGCCATTGCACTCCAGCCTGGTCAACAGAGGGAGACTCTGTCTCAAAAAAAAAAAAAAAGAAGAAGAAGAAGAAGAAGAATAAAAATATTATACTCCCAGCTACTTGGGAGGCTGACGGGGGAGGATTGCTCGGACCTGAAGTCGAGGCTTCAGTGAGCTGTGATTGCAGCACTGCACTCTAGCCTGGGTGATGGAGCAAGACGCTTAATGTATTTTCTTATCACCTGAAGACCAAGCAGCGTGATGTATCCCAGCTTGATGTCTGGGTGTGACAAGTGTCTGAATTTTCTTTTTCCACTTGGGCTTCAGGGATGGCTCTGATGCTTCTTCACGGGCTGTCCACGGCCTCCCTCCCCACCTCCGAATGCCCTGGCTGGGCCCACGGCACGTTCCGTCTGAATGTGGATGGGTGTCATGCCGAACCCCTGTCGACTCCATGGGAAGGCAGCAGGTTCAAGAGGCTGAAGAAGAGACCCAGAGCCAGCGAACGAGACATAGGATTCTGTTGGGAGTTTGCATACAGGGGAGGGAGTCCAGTGGCAGCGGGCTGAGCAGGAGAACTGCAACAGCTTTCAAAAAGCATGCAGTTTATATAGCAATAGCATGTCCACTTGGCACCTCCCCCGATAATCTCCACCTGGCAGCCTTCACATACCCCAAAACAAACAACCCTGATCCCCTGTGCATGCAGTGGCGGGGGCGGGGCAGGGAAACTGTTCAGATGTTCCTCATAGATAAGGAACAAATCTCCAATTGGCTTCTCCTGGATTCCTTAGCTTGGAACCCTGAACCCCATGCGGGTGCCTCTGTCATACAGGGCCATTCTCAGCGTGTGCCTAAGTGATTGCTGTCAGGTGCATTTACCATACAGAGGGACGGGACCATTTAAGCCCATGCCCCCATTAGGCCTCTCCAGTTCCAGCTCCCATGCTGTCTGCTTTTCTTCCTGGCACAGAGGTGAGGGCCCTTGGCCTCCCCATTCACCTATTGCCATCATCTCCTCCACAAATAAGCTCTCCAGCCTCCTCCTCCAGGAAGCCTTCCTTCATCACACTCACCCCATCTGATTATGCTGTTTCCCTGCTTCTTCCTGGGCTTTATATCATCAGTGGCTTGTATTCACGGTTTTCTAACTCTGTGGGCGTGTCCTAATCATCTGGGGTGAGGGGTCTTTCATTTTAAACAAGCACCACATGTGGTCTGAGGGCCACCCAAGTTTGATATCTTTTGCTTAATCAGATGTTACACCCGTGCATAAGCGTAAATGTGTCTTGAGTCATTTCAATGGACAGTGTGGAATGTGCCTTTGATTTGTTCTGTGTCATGACCTCCCCATGGCACCTGCACTGTGAGCACGGGATCTGCTTTCCCGGTGCAATAATATGACCATGAAGAAAGTCAATCATGAACGTGTGAAATTTCATGAACATGCCCTCCTCCGCCCCGTATCAATCAGCAAAGGGCTGGGAACTTGTTCTGAGAGCCTGGTAGGTCTCAGGTACCAGTTAATACAACCCGTGGAGGCCGGGCGCAGTAGCTCACACCTGTAATCCCAGCACTCTAGGAGGCCGAGGTGGGAGGACCGCTTGAGCCAGGAGTTTGAGACCTGCCTGGGCAACATGTCAAGATCCCATCTCTACAACAAATACAAAAATTAGCTGGGCGTGGTGGTGTGTACCTGTAGTCCCAGCTACTCAGGAGGCAGAGGTGGGAGGAATTGGCTTAAGCCCAGGAGGTCGAGGCTGCAGTGAGCTGTGATTGTGCCACAGCACTGCAGCTTGGGCAACAGAGCCAGACCCTGTCTTAAAAAATAAAAAATAACCCATGGAAAACAAGGGTGACATTGGGGATCGCAGGTTGATGGGCTTTTCTTACATTTTGATACCAATTGTTGTTGCTGAGTTTGTCATTGTTGTTAGTTTATTAAGATGTCCTTCCAAGAACAAGGAGAGCCAGAAATTACTTTATTTGAAACTTTCCTTCAAATCATTCAAGTCTAGCTCTAGAACAGCTATGATCTATCGGGTAGCAACAGGCATTTTTTATATACACTTGTCTGCCATCTGGACTTTTAGACTCATAAGAAATTCCCCTCTGTGATGAGTCAGTGTTTCCCTGCTTTCTGTTCATGTGAAAACCATCAAGTAGTGAGCATGGAATGACTGCATTTGGCAGAGCCTTCTCCGCCCTCCCTGGACGGCTATACCCGAGTCAGCCCCTTCCCCTCTGCATGAGGTCTTCTCACGAGAGGAGAGGCGTGGGCCCCCGCAGCTCTGAAGGTGTGGTACATTGACCTCATCATGTCCTGGGATGTAGCCACAGACTTCATACAGTGAACACCTAGGTTTACTATTAGTAGTAGTAGCAGTAGAGACAGGGTCTCACTCTGTCACGCAGGCTGGAGTGCAGTAGCATGATCAAAGCTTACCGCAGCCTCAAACTTCTGGGCTCAAGTAATCCTCCTTCCTCAGCCTTCTGAGTAGCTGGGGCTACAGGTGTCCACCATCATGCCCAGCTAATTTAAAATTATTTTTTGGTGAAGAAGGGGGTCTTGCTATGTTGCTCAGGCTGTTCTCTAACTCCTGGTCTCAAGCAGTCCTCCTGCCTCAGCCTCCCAAAGTGCTGGGATTACAGGCATGAGCCGCCGTTCCTGGGAACGGTTAGTTTTGTCTATTCATCACATCATTGTTTAAGAGCCCTTTGTGGGTTAGAGCTTTGAACAGGTCAGAATCGGCCTTGGCGTCTCCTGGCCTCCTGCCTGTGGTGGGCCGACCATGTGCCCCTCACAAGAGCTGTTCTCCAGGTGCTCAGCATGTGCCTGCATTTTACATCAGCTGTGATTTGCCCTCAGCGTGCATTTTGTTGTATATTGTGCTGAAATATACATACCATTCGACCATGTTTTAGTGAACAGTTCAGTGGCGTTTAGGTGCATTCACTCACAGAGTGTGTAGCCATCACCACCATCCCTCTCCAGAACTTTTTCATCATTCCAAACTGAAGCTCTACCTCTTCAACAACTCCCCAGTTTTCCCTCTGCCCAGCCCCTGATCACCACTGTTCTACTTTCTGTCTCTGAATGTGACCATTCTAGAAGCCTCATGTAAGTAGGATTGTACAGTGTTTGTCCTTTGATGACTGGCTTATTTCACTTAGCATAACGTCTTCAAGGTTCCTCTACATTGTAGCAAGTGTCAGAATTTCCTTCCTTTCTAAGGCTGAATAATATTCCATTGTAATTATATTTCAGTGTGTAATTTAAACACAGAACAGACCTATGTCTTTTTTTCTGAGAATCAGCTGACCACCCTCTCTTCCTCTGAGGTAGCTGGATTTTTCTCTCCAGGAGCCATTAGCCATAGATTTGGAATGAACCAGAAACTAAAATGATTGGAGATAATTTCATTGTAAATGTTAACATTACTCTTTTGAACATTTACTTTAAAGACACTAGTAAGTCTTTTAGGTGATTGCAATAAACCTTTTCTTTAAAAAAAGATTTCTGAATTACAGAAAGGCTGGCACGGTTTTCTTTCAACACATCTGATAAAGAAAACATAGCTGTGACTTGTAACATTTCTTATTGCACGTACTTTGCCTTTTCATCTCTACCTACATGGTCTGTTTTAAATTACCTTATGCAGTGATGTAACGCAGCATTTTATTTGCAGGCTTGTCCAAAATATTACCACTAACCAAAATTCACAGAGCATCTCACAGTGCACACAGGAGGAGAATTAGACTAAAATAAGAAATCTGGAAAGTCTGACTGACCAGTGAGATGCGATCAAAGGGAAATGAAAGGGCCTAAGTGGGCTTTTCCCAGGGGCAGTTTTCTCAGGTCAGGCAGTTCTGCCTCAGATTAAGGATCTGCACACGTAAAGAAAATCCACCAAAGATGATGAGAATACCATTTATGGCTGTTGCTAGCATACAAAATGCTCCTTTACTGGGCTATAAAAATACATTCTTCACTTTGGAATTTCACTCCAGCCATCATCATTAGTAGCTTATAGTAGATTTCATTAAAATCATTTCCATAGCACTTCTTGATTTTGGAAATGTATTGGTAAGTCACGTCAGTATATATTCGGACGACTGCTAGTCGTAATATCACACTCCCCTCTACTGTCCATTTAAATTCCAGCTCGTGGTTGGCTTGGTGGCTCACGTCTGTAATCCCAGCACTTGGAGAGGCCAAGGTGGAACAATCAGTTGAGGTCAGGAATTTGAGACCAGCCTGGGCAACATGGCAAGATCCCATGTCTACAAATTTCAAAACATAGTCGGGCGTGGTCCCAGCTACTCGAGAGGCTGAGGTAGGAGGATGGCTTGAGCCCAGGAGGTTGAGGCTGCAGTGAGCTGTGTTTGTGCCACTGCACTCCAGCCTGGGCAACAGAGCCAGACCCTGTCTCAAATAAAAAAATACATACATACATTAATTAGTGAATTCATTCATTCCAACTCATTTTCCTGTAGACTGAGAGTGCTTTCATTGATGTTCAGTGAGCACAACAAGGTGACATGAGGTGACATCATACGGAGCTCTGGAGGAGCGTGTAGCGCACCTGAATCTCTTTTTGATACAGATTCCTTGTGTGGATTAAATGATGCAGTCCATTTTCAGAGTGCTTCTGTCTGTGTTCTCTCATTTTATCCTGACCTCACCGTCCTATTTCCTTCTTTGATTTTATTGTGGCTGGCCAGGGAATGGCTGTTTTGCCTTTATTAAAAAAATTTTTTTTGGAGACAGAGTCTTAATCTGTTGCCCACACTGGAGAAGTGCAGTGGCGTGATCATAGCTCACTGCAGCTTTGGCCTCCAGAGCTCAAACTATCCCTCCACTTCAGCCTCACAAGTAGCTGATTACAAGTAGGGATTGCAGGCGTGTGCCACCATGCCCAGCTAACTTTTTTTTTTTTTAATTTTTTGTAGAGATGGAGTCTCACTTTGTTGCCCAGGCTGCTCTTGAACTCCTGGCTTCAAGCGATCCTCCTGACTTGGCCTCTCAAAGTGCTGAGATTACAGGCATAAGCCACCACCAGGCCCTGTTTTGCCTTCAGAGATGTATTTTAAGTTGTTGGTCTAGGCTTGATGTATCCATCCTAGGTCACGCGCTATCCTGGTTTTCTCATCTGCATATGAGGATAAGTCATAACATCTCCCCAGCAGGCACGGAGAAGACTAAAGGAGTTAAATACTCCAGGACCCTCAGCCTTGCATCCACCCCCTCCAGCAATGAGCTAGGGGAGGTTACAGGCGCCATCCTTTTCAGCCCTGGTGAGAAATGGCTGGCTGCAGTGGAGGTGCTGGCTACTTCCCTTTTCCTTGGCTTTGCCCTCATTTTCTCCCCCAGGACGATGGCCCCCAAAGGAGAGTTGCCCCAAAGGACAGCGTTGCAGGGGTTCTTGCGGGTCATCAGCCAGAACAAGTGACAGGGTCTGGCTCCCCAAATAGCCTACCTATAGTCTGAGCTGATGCTGTGACCTGCGTTACACAGTCCCTGAAGGTTTAATACCGTGACTGTCATCTAATGCCTTATCTTTTGACCTTGTCAGTTTGGGAGGTGACACTTCTCACCTGGACTCATACTGAGACATTGTCAATAGTTGGACGGCAGGAATCATTGTCCCTGGTTTATTTGTTTTTTTCTTTTTTGGTTTGGTTTGAGGTGGAGTCTCACTCTGTTGCCCAGGCTGGAATGCAGTGGTGTGATCTCGGCTCACTGCAACCTCCACCTCCCGGGTTCTCGCCGTTCTCCACCCTCAACCTCCAGAGTAGCTGGGACTACAGGTGCACGCCACCACGCCCGGCTATTTTTTTTTTTTTTTTTTGTATTTTTAGTAGAGATGGGGTTTCACTGTGTTAGCCAGGATGGTCTCGATTTCCCGACCTCATGATCTACCTGCCACAGGGCCTGGCCCATTGTCCCCGTTTTTACCTTTGCCTAACTCAGAAATCCTGTTAGATGCCCAGGAACTCAGATGAACACATTTTTCTGAAGAAAACTAAGAATACACATAGTAATGAAATAGATGAAATAGAGAATAATAAGATACTTCCAGTTTCCCCAGCGAATCTTTAGCATGTTCTCCCTGATTCTCCCTACATGCAAATATTTCTGTTTCACATCACGGCTTCAGATTTTAGGAAAGACAAGAAGACTTTAAGTAAGAGTCTCAAGCTGAGGAAAGAGAATTAATGCTTTTCCTGTCTGCAAAGTATTCACGAAATGAGGTTGGCTAAGAATGGGAAAAATTTAAGGATAGAAGTAATTTCATTGCTTGCCTGCTCGTTTGATTGATTGATCCATTCAACCAGTATTGTTCTGAGCCGGGCTCTGTGCTAGAAATGCACCCGGAAGTGTGCATCACGTGCTGTCTCTCCAGTTTTTATAATCCTTTAGTTAGGAGACAATAAAGGCTTTTGAGCAGGAAAGGTATGATTGGTAATAAAGAAAAGCATTTATGAAGGGGACTTAATAGGTGAATTCAATGTTATTAGGCAGGGCGAGGTTCTTCTGTGCACGCCTGCTGTCAAAGTTAAGCAACACTGGCGCCTGTTATCAAGGATCTTGGTGGCCGTCTAGGTCAACTCCTCAATTTTGAGCCAAGAATATGCATCTGCTGGAAGAAGTGAGCAGGCTGATTTTGTGCCATAGGGCCATAGGCGCCATTCATTCACGCCAGGATCTTCTCCTGGATTTTTAGCCTATGTCTAAGCTTTGGGGATTTAAGAGGTCTTATTGCCTTCATCTTCATTTGTATTTAATTGTTTTGCAATTACAGAAGGAAATCATGCATACGGTGGATACTTTGGAAACAGAGAAGTTACTTAGGAAAAAACATCAACAGAGTTATCTCTGAGTTGTGAGAGAATTAATGTCTTGGTCTATTTCCTGTCATTCTGATTAGGTGTGTGTGCATCTCTAATATAATATTTAAAATTTTTCAAATCAGTAATGGAGTTTCAACCCTGGTTTGCTTGTGTAATTTATTTACCCAGTCTTCTATATGCATCCCAGGTAGACTAATTCCCATTTTATACATGTATAAATGTATACACAAATATACATTTATAAATGTATACACAAGTGGGTCCATTAATTTTACCAATATTAATTATTTCAATTCATGGACCTATTTATTTGAGTATCTATAATTTCTTTCATCAATGTTTTATAGTTTTCAGTATACAGATCTTTCATCTTCTTGGTTAAATTTACAACTTTTTTTGATACAGTTATGAATGGGATTGATTTCTTAATTTCTTTTTTAGATAGTTTGTTGTTGGTGTAAAGAAATGTTATTGGTATTCCTTAAGGAACCAAAAGTAAAACTACTATTTAATCCAGCAATCCCACTACTGGGTATCTACCCAAAGGAAAAGAAGTCATTATATAAAAAAGACACATGCACCCGCATATTTATAGCAGCACAATTCACAATTGCAAAGATATGGAACCAACCTAAGTGCCCATCAACCAATGAGTGGATAAAGAAAATGTGGTATATATACACTGTGGAATACTACTCAGCCATAAAAGAATGAAATAATGTCTGTTGCAAGAACCTGGATGGAGCTGGAAACCATTATTCTAAGTGAAGTAACTCAGGAATGGAAAACCGAATATCGTATGTTTTCATTTGTAAGTGGGAGCTAAGCTATGAGGATGCAAAGGCATGAGAGTTATCTAATGGACTTTGGGGACTCTAAAGGGGAAGGTTGGGAGGGAGTGAGGGATAAAAGACTACATATTAGGTACAGTGTACTCTGCTCAGGTAAGGGTGCACTAAAATCTCAGAAATCACCACTAAAGAACTTATCTGTTCAGTCCAAAACCACCTCTACCCGAAAAACTACTGAAATAAAAAAATCATTTGCACTCGGGCGTGGAGGCTCATGCTTGTAATCCCAGCACTTTGGGAGGCTGAGGCAGGCGGATCATGAGGTCAGGAGATCGAGACCATCCTGGTCAACACGGTGAAACCCCGTCTCTACTAAAAATACAAAAATTAGCTGGACATGGTGGTGCGTGCCTATAATCCCAGCTACTTGGGAGTCTGAGGCAGGAGAATCGCTTGAACCCGGGAGGTGGAGGTTGCAGTGAGCCTAGACCATGCCACTGCATTCCAGCCTGGTGACAGAGCAAGACTCCGTCTAAAAAAAAAAAAAATCATTTGCATTGTTAAAAAATCAAGTAAAAGAAATGCTACTGGCAGGGAGCGGTGGCTCATACCTGTAATCCTAGCATTTTGTGAAGCCAAGGCAGAAGGATCACTTGAGGCCAGGAGTTGGAGATCAGCCTAGGAAACATAGTGAGACCCAATCTCTACCAAAAAATTCAAAAATTAACCAGGCGTATTGGCACATGCCTGTAGTTCTGGAGACTCAGGAGGATGAGGTGGGAGAATTGCTTGAGCCCAGGAGTTCAAGGCTACAGTGAGCTATGGTCACATCACACAAAAAGATATACTACTCATCATTGTATTTAATTTAATAAATGATGGGATATGTATATATTAGAATTAGAACATGTCGCCATAATGCCATAGTCTTTATGTTGTGAGTCATCATCAATAAACCACAAACATTATAAAAACATAGCAACCTGACATATAAATTAGATGTTAATAGGTTAACTTCTGTATTTAGACCAAATGAATATCACCTCTTAGAGATGATACCAATAATCACAAATCTTGTCAACATGATATCCGTGCAATTTTAGTAAAAAACCAAGTTTCCCTCTTGTAGATCCCATCAAGTATGCTAGTCACTCATTGAGAAGAAGAGTACCAAGGGTGATCATGTTGCCTGAAGGAATGGCCCTTATTGTCATTCATATGAGTGTCCATAAAGGTCCTATTTACCATTGACATCATTCACAGCACACACTTTCATCGTAACAGAAATGAAGCCAAACGTACTCGGGAGAGGAAAGTCAGGTACCAGAGTGCTCGTCAATTTATCCAATTTTAAGTTTCATGGGAAAACACATATTATTGTAACTCACATTTTTACCCCAATTGCAAGGGTACTTCAGTCATAAAGATTCATCAGTGATCAAAACATATCCTAGCACAGGTAGAATGCTATACTAATATTATAGAAAATTTTGTCTGTATTTAGACGTCAATGACTATAATGCATTGAGGAAAATTGCAATGTGTTATATTTCTCAACCCTCAAAAAAATCAATCCTAGGTAAATAGTAAGGATTTTCTCATGAGGATTGCATCACATGTGTCAGTCAGTTATTGAGAAAACCCTATCATGATACTCACGTTGTCTGAATGAATAATTCTAATTATTGTAGAGCTCAGTCTTCACTAGTTCAATGATCTATATGGAATTTTTCAGCCGGCAAAGGCAGCCTCTCTCCTTCACTCAATAGAATAGCACCAGTAGGGGCTTACTAAATCATCCAGTGAGAGAAAGAGAGCAAGGGTCTTAGTGCCAAATATACAAGAAAATTGGAAACTATAGGAAAGTTAAACACTTAAAGAATCAGAATTTATAGTTTACTTAGAAGCACACAGATAGAAGTGTGCACAACAAGTTTCACAGAACTATGTCATTGCCAAAATCCCGAAATAAAATCTCCATAGAAGGAAACTAAGAAATCCAAACTTCTTGTCTCACAATTGTTACCTGGGCCTGGCCTCAGCGTAATCCAACTAAGCTTGATTTTTACGTCATCATTTCTCATCAAGATAATAATGGCCCAGCCCGTGGCACTCATATGCATATGCACACTTAGATCAAATATGCCTAACAGAGATGGTTTCCTTAAACACTGGTGGTAAAGTGGACCGGATGCCACATCTTCAGTGCCATACAGTTGCGTGGTATCAGTATACAAATGGTAAACCCCCTTGAGTTCATTCATAGCGATTTCCTTGTGTGCATTTTTAGAAATAGAATTAATGAGTCTTTGCTTCCTACACACTTCAAAGTAGCCATGTCCACATCTTATTCCTCTCCAATATGGTGGGAGAATTAGGAAGAAAAGGAAAAATCATAATCAATTACTTCTTTTTATACACAACACCCACACCCCACCAGGGACACTGACTTCTCTGAGCCTTACGGCCTTAGCTATGCCCTAGTTACTCATATCTCGGGGCACCCCTGGTTTCGAGCAGTGTCTTTGAGATTAGACTTAGACTTAGAAATCATATAAGGTTTATGAAAGACAACTGCAACTGGCCTGATGTCTCCTTCTGGGCTCAGGCTGGCCCCTTTACCAGCAACATCCCTGTGGGCCAGGGCTGGGAGGCCCTATGACCTCAATCCAGGACAAGTTTACAGCAATGGCCCCGGTTCTCTTGTGTTCAGGCTGATCAGGGATGTGGGAATTGTCCTGGGGAGAGTCAGAGCATGTGGTTTTTTAGCCTGGCACTTCCACGCCACAAGCTTTGTGACCTTGAGTGTTCTATAGGAGTCATCTAACATTTCACTACATGAAGACCAGGTGATCAGAAAGGCCCCTTCGGCTCCAGTCTTCCCAGGGTCCGCCCGGGCCTGATTCACTTGTTCCAGTGATACCACTGTGGGGTGTCAGCATCACAATGGCTCACTCATAGATCCTTCAGGTCTCCTCCAGCCACCGCCCATGTACCATGACACAACATGGCATGTACCACGGCCCGATGTCATGTGTACCATGGCATGGTGTGAAGTGTACCATGACATGACCGTGTTCCATGCCATGCTGTGACAGTGACCTCCCTCAGCCTCTCCCAGGCACACGGTTTTACCCCTTCTCCTAAAGCAGGTTTGCATGCCCGTCTAAAGGCAACTTAAACAGTTGCTTTTATTTCTCTTTAAAGATTACAACCTTAAAAATATCCAGTAAAATATTGTACTTCCATAAAGCATTGCCCTGAGTAAGATTAGTGCTTCTCAGTGGACACAGCAGCAGGGAACTTTGTGCATTCATGCTCAGCTGGTGGCTGTGTGATGCTATTGAAGAGGGAATACAACACTATCAGCACTCAGTTAAATCGTCTTCTTCCTGAAATTTGAGAAAGCCACAGGCTGGGCGCGGTGGCTGACACCTGTAATCCCAGCACTTTGAGAGGCCAAGGTGGGCGGATCACCTGAGGTCAGGCATTCTAGACTAGCCTGGCCAACATGGCGAAACCCCATCTCTACTAAAAATACAAAAATTAGCTGGACATGGTGGCGCACGCCTGTAATCCCAGCTACTCAGGAGGCTGAGGCAGGAGAATCACTTGAACCCGGGAGGCGGAGGTTGCAGTTACCCAAAAGACGTGCCTTTGCACTCCAGCCTGGGTGACAGAGTGGGGGAAAAAAAAAGTTACAATCACAACTTAGAATTTCTCTGCAAATAAATATGTTAACCTACAGAATGATGTGAGGAAATGTTTGGGTATTTTGTAGCTCTCCTGTGTGAATGAGCTAGCCTAAAACAATAATGATAATAATAATAGTAATAATTTTTGAATGTCAAGTGGAAAAATTAAAAATAATAATAATTCATTATAATTATTGGAGTGTAAATGAAAAGTTTTCAAAGATACTTTCTATTAACATAAAATAGAGATTTTTCTTCACAATCTTACTTGGTTTCATGTTGATAGAATGCTTAAATAATAGATTAAATTTTATATCCATAATTTCATGAAGAATGTTGTGCTTTTTCCTTTCAACAATTATGTCATGTTTAAATCAGTTTGCTTTGTACCATAATCCATGGGTGAGGCAAAGAATTCTGGTAAGACTCTGTTACCAACTTAAAGAGAACACCCAACAATTAAGAAAATTCTGTACTGGAATTTTACTTTCAAAATTTCAAATAAGGGAAGGGGGCGAGGGCTGGAAAACAAACACTTGGGTACTAGGCTCAGGGTATTACTACACTAATACCAGGGTGATGAGACCCACCGTACCCCAAACCTCAGCATCACTCAATGAACCCATGTAACAAACCTGCACATGTACCCCTTAATCTAAAATAAATGTTGAAAAAGAAGAAGAAAAGGAAAAGCAAGTGACAGGAAAATTTGAAAAAAAAATTAGAATAGACTTATTCCTTAACAATAATTCAAAATAAGCCTTTAGATTCTTTTAGGATAACTGTAATTGAGAATTCTATAGGAAGAGTAATTTTTAGGCACAAAAAGGGTGATGAACAGTGACACTGTGTTCCATAAACTGTTACATTCTTTATAAAGGATTATTTATCAACATGTCAACATGTATATTATTTCATCCTATCTCTCTATTCTTCTTTTTTCTTTCTTTTTTTTTTTTTTTTTTTGAGATAGGATCTCACTCTGTTGCTCAGGCTGGAGTACAGTGGTGCAACCATGGCTCACTGCAGCCTCGACCTCCCGGGCTCAAGTGATCCTCCCGCCTCAGCCTCCCAAGTAGCTGGGACTGTAGGGGTGCACCACCACACCCAGCTCATTTTTCACTTTATTGTAGAGACAGGGCCTTGCCATGTTGCCCAGACCAGTCTTGAACTCCTGGACTCAAGTGATCCTCCTGCCTTGGCCTCCCAAAATTTCGGGATTACAGGCATCAGCCACCATGCCTGGTTCATCTCTTTATTTCCACATCAGTTGCTTCTGCTTTTTCCTCCTCTTCCTCTTCTCCTCCCAATACTCTCTTTTTCCTTTTTGTTGCTAATTATCTATGACCTTACCATCAAGTTTCTGATTTAGTTATCCAAGGTACGTTGCTCCTCGCTGAGTTTTTTTTAACTATCCTATTTGCCATAGTTTTTCCTGATTGTATAACTACAATGTAATAAGTGTAGAGAAAAATGGCAAAAATGCCACCACTGACCCTTCTAGTACCCAGGGTTGATGTACCTTGTGTTTGTGTATCTTTATTAATTCGGCAAATGAATCTTCATTTTCACTTTAAGTGTGCTTGTATTTTACAAATTAGTCTAAGTCCACCTGATTTGAACACAGGATACTAACTCCACGCACCCATTTTAGAAGGAGATCTCTAGCTTTTAGAAGAGATTTTCTCATGATTTCCTATGTTCATTCAGCAAACATTTCCTGCAGACCTACTGTGCACCAGGTAGTGTCCAGAACTAAAGATACAAAGACAAACTCAAGAGTCCCTGCTCCTAGGTGGGGATGTGGTGAGGCACAGTCTTGAACCCACCTCCCCAAGATCCCGTAGCTCCATCACCAAACAGTTGTCTATCCAGGAGCAAGCTACTCATCTAGCCCTATTTCCTTAGCTTGCAAATGAGACCATTTCTCTTGGTTCTCTTGAATGTCCCATTTTTCTGTACAGTCAGTCTGTGATTATTGCGAATTTTTCTTGGAATTGCATGAGCACTGCTTGAGCTCACCAACTACATATTGTGGTTAAAATTAAACAAGGGGCAATCTAATAGGCAAAGCTGAACTTAATAGCTTCTACCTCAGATTAAAATTTTGAATCTCTAGTAATATCTGTCCTTTCTTTTCCCACAGTTTCACTCATATGTTGTTCATAAATCTTAAGTATGGGTTTTTGGCTCTCTGTTAGGTGAAATACTTCATTTAACTTAGCCAAAGCCAGACTTGGAGCAGCCTGGAAACACTCAAGTGTCCCTTCTTCCCAATACATGAGGGTCTCTGTAGGTTTTTCTGTGTGTGTGTGTCTGTAGGGAGAGGAAGTTGTATTTGACTCCTCCGATGATGGTTAGGTTGCAGCACTGTCTCCTTAGCCGGAGCAAATGCTGGGATGCGCCATGGCTTTGCCTTGGTCATCTACATCACGCACGTCCCATCACTGGGCTCCAGTCTGTTGCAGCGTCTCCAGGCTTAATTTCTGTCCGTAATCTGATTATGGGGTCTGAGCTGTTCCAGCCAGCGGCCTCTTGCTTCTCGTGTACCACAGGCTCAAAGGCACAAGTGCCTGGTCGCTCTAGTCCTGCACTGTGAAAAATCTCAACCCAGTTTTGCTTAGACCAGAAGGTCGTTGCTGGCTGAGAATTAGCTGTAGAGCAGGCTGGTGACTGAGCCTTCTGTGTGCAGCCATGTTCAGAAGCCCAGGTTTTTCCAGCTATTTGGGAGCTTTCAAATTCTCTGAGAAACAAGGTAAGGCAAGATAAACATGAAATGCTCTTATGTATGGATTTTATAACATAATGAATGCTTGGGGTCCTCTATTTTGCCCTATGTATTCTGTGTTCAGTTACTTATATACATTTCTCAGAAGATACTTTAAATAGCTAATTGAGTTTATAACTGAGCTTATCTTGTGACTGTTGATAATGTGAATTTTTTTTCCCTTAGTAAGTTAAAGTTACTAGTAAACCAGTGAAACCTTTATGTAGGAAAAATTGCAAATGCAATCAGAATGCCCACACTTTGGATCAAATTCTAGATGTGCTGCACTTTAGTTAAAATATTTTTCTAAATCAAATGCTATGCATACTAAATTCTTTCCAGTAGGCAGTGGTACGTAGTGTCTTTTTATTAACTCTTCATGTGAGACAGTTTGGAAGAAGATACTGTCTTTTCAGTGGCTTTCCTCCAGCCCAGAGGAAAATACATGCTCTCAATTTAACTACCAAAGTGGTGTGGCATGTTCAGTTTACTGACTGAACGCAAATGAAATGCTAAGGTTATTTTGAGTATCGTATTTGAAACTCAGCCATGATACCTCAAAACTGTTTTCCAGCTCAAATGCACTATTGGGAAGTGACTTGAACAATTCAGACCTCAGATTCAGGAATTTTCTCCTACAGTGCTTGATAGTTTTGTGAATTGATTTCTTTTTTGTTAATTACATAACAAGAAACTTGTATAGTTAGGAGAAAAGCTTAGATGTTTTACTGGCATTATATCTTTCATTTTATTGTATTTCTTTAGTTGGCCACAGTTCCAAATTCCAGGACTGAGGATGTATTTTGATGGATAATGAAGTGTCAACATCTGATATATTTTGTACTTATTTTTCCTCGGGCTTCTACCCCTAAATATTAAAGAGCAAAAGGCACTTCCTTAGGGGAAGAATTTTCTGTAAATGGCCTATTTGTGGTTTTCTTAGTGAACAAATGCTGTAAGCCAAAGGCTGTAAAACAGATTACATGCCATTAGACTGGTTGTAAATTTTATCTGTGCCTGGTTTTGATTAACCTGTTCATTTGGGATGTGTTTTTCCTGTATAGAATTGTTACCAGCTGTCTTTAAATAATACCTATCTTGTCTTCAAAATACAAATAAATGGTTATTTTTATTAGTTGTTATTGTTTACATTTTAATGAGAGCAAAAGACACAGCTGAGTTGTCCTTTGCTCTTCAGACCCCACCCCCATGCTTTAAAGGCATCTCAAACATTTCTCGTTACCTGGACCAAAATTGCTTTTTTTCTTCTCTATTCCTGAGTATATAGCTGTGTTATTTAGTATTTAATTGCTTTGAGTTATTCTTGCTGCCATAACAAATGTAAATGATAACATTGAACTAACTATGTTAGAAGTATTATTGTTATTATTGTTGTTATTATTTTCATTTACCCATGGAGTATGTTGGCTGCTTTCTGGAAGAGAAAAGCAAAACTTGCCTATGTACATTTCCATGTGGAATTTGATTCTTAGAAGGTGTCATTTTTGTATTTCTATTTTTTGTCTGGTTAACGGTTTTCTTTTTCTTAAATTACATGTTCAAAAGGAGTTTGGAGAGTTTTTTCTCATTGAATTTTTAACAATTTGCGTAACTACTTCAATGTTACATTATTTCTTTTCCCTTAGATTTCAACAAGAAAAACTTAAGTTTCGTTGGATTCCCACGTCAAAGGAAAGTTTCAAGGTAAAGTAGCCTTGTCTCAACGACTGTGAAATTTTGAAGATTTGTTGTAGCTTTTAAAATTATTCTCTTGAATGTCTAACTCATGAGTTTAAATGTTTGGCAAGATGTTTTCTATTGATTTATTAAAATTTATGAAGCAAAAGAATCTTTGTATTTAATTCTGTTTATGGAAACTGTTTGGAGAACAGAATCTTGGTGTCTGCTGTCATTGCAAACTTTTAAAGGACTATTATCTTTTCTTTCTCACACCTGCCTCTAAGCAGGCACTGTCCTTTTGCAATCTGTCCATCAAAGAAGGGAGCTAGATTCTTTTTAGAAATGGTTTAAACTTGTTTCTCCTCCCTCTTCCTTCCTCCTTGCTTCCTCTCCTCCCTCCCTCCCTTCCTTTTTCCATAGGCACACACACACACACACACACACACACACACACATCCATCCATCCATCCATCCATCCGTCCATCCACCCATTTGAGTTATTCTTCCCTGGTCTTTCCATCTCTCTCTCTCTTAACCTTTCTGTACTTCCAGTCCCCTTGGCCCCAGAATATTATGGGTGCTAATTTGATTGACCTAATGTGCTACAACTCCATGACACATCATCGTGGATGTAAGAGAACGTGGAAATGAATGCCTGTGCCATTCACAGTAGCTGTATCTCAGGTGCTTTTTAGTAGATTGTTGCCTATATTAATAGAGTTTGATATTGTCAGATGGAGGCACAAAGTTGTCCCCTACACAGTCAGGCAAAGGTCTCAATCTGTGCTTCACTACAGTGGAAGGGCCCAGCTCCAATTTCCACACAGTTGCTCTTGTGCCTCAGGTATTATGACATTGTTCCTTGACCAAAAAGGATTTGCATTTCAATAACGTTGGAATACACAGGGGTCTAACTCCTGTCCTCCTCAGGCTGAGGTGCTCTGCATTTGAAAATGCCAGTTGATCTTGCAAACACACTGGATGGGACAAATCCTTGGTGTATTTCATCCGCATCTTTTAAATGTTTATGCTTTATTTAATTTTCACACACAATATCATCAAGCAGCACATCTAAGTATAAGGTTAATTAGAGCAGTGATGATCCAGAGTCATCAGTGAGGTTGTCTTTACTGACTCACGAAACGTTACTTTTTTAATGGGATGCATCCATCATCCATGTTTCTCATCTTGGCCGTGTTTTAACAGGATCTGAGGCTTGGTTTCTTTCTTTTTTGTTTTTTGTTTTTTTTTTTTTTTTGAGACGGTCTTGCTCTGTCGCCCAGGCTGGAGTGCAGTGACGTAATCTCGGCTCACTGCGAACTCTGCCTCCCGGGTTCACACCACTCTCCTGCCTCAGCCTCCCGAGTAGCTGGGACTACAGGTGACCGCCACCACGCCTGGCTAATTTTTTTTGTATTTTTAGTAGAGACGGGGTTTCACCGTGTTAGCCAGGATGGTCTCGATCTCCTGACCTCATGATCCACCTACCTCGGCCTCCCAAAGTGCTGGGATTACAGGCATGAGCTACTGCTCCTGACCCCGGCTTGGTTTCTAATATGTCCCTAGTAGGTTGATTTAACTGTCATGGAGCTAATAAGTGATTAAGGAAACAAGAGACAGGAAGGCATTCCTTATTCAAGGATAGGAAAAGCACGCAATGTGAAAGTCACACACATCAGTGGACAGAGACTCAAAGAGACACAGCTATTCTCAAATCATGGGTGTTATGGCATGTATACCTAGTAAAATGACAGCCTATGTGCTATGGTGCTAAGTGTAAAATGGGCTGGAGGTACAAGATCCTGCTTCCTTAAAAGAAATCTAGTCAACCAGACACCAGCTAAAAGAGACGAAAATATGAGCTAATGGGGCTTCATCTCCCGTATCTTATAATTTAAACTTCAGTGGGGGAATGAACAGATTGTGGAGGAGACTTACACTGCGTGGGTGCTGCACAGTCCTTGTAATAGTAGCATTTCCACGTTGTGAAAAATAGAGATGATAACAGCGGAGTATCCTGCTCTCCCTTTAATAAAATTCCCCCTGTTGCTACGGGTAGGCATTTAAGTAGGTTAATGGGACACATTTAAAAGAAAAATTGTCACGGAAGCAGGGGGCATTCTCTTCTTAGAAGCACAGGAACGGGGGTGGTGGCACAAACAATCAGTCCTAAAGAATGAGCGCTGTTTCAGGGGAGACAGAGAGTTGGATAAAAATCCAAAAGGTGTTTCTCACTGTTAGAAAGTTAAAATCAAAATACGGAAAATGAAGTGGATAGCACTAACTTTAGTATCTATGGAGAGATGCCTCCCTATTGAAACATAGGCTCTTACTTTTGGTTGAGCTCTAGTGAGATACCAAGGCCTGCAGAGGTTGCCCCTGCAGGCACCCCTTTGTCCCTGGGGGGTGACTGAGGAGGAAGGGCGGGATCCAGCATCTGAGAACTCCATGCTTTTGGGGTCAGCGGTCCATGTGCGTTAGTAATGGGCCCTACCAGTCTCCCTGCTCTGGAGCCTCTGGGTCAGAAGAAGCAGAGAGGAGAGGAGAGTCCGGACCCTCACAGGTGCTTGTGTTTCATCAGCATTAGATGAGCCAGAAACGTGCTCACCAATGAACCGTCCTGAATTTTACAACCACGTCTTACCTGTGTTTTGACTGATGATCGGTGCCCTCGGGTAGATAAAGTTCAGGGAAGAAACATGATTTTTTTTAAGGAGAGAAACTCGATTTCACATGTTGATTTGAGGGGTCTTGCATCAGTCACAGCTTGTGGCACCCCTTGAGCCAGAGCCACACTTTGCAGCCCAGTCTGCCTGCTCCCGCTCCTCCTGCCTGCTCATCCGCTTTCTCAGAACCCCCCAGTCATTTAGCGGAACCAGGGGAGAGAGTCAGGGGAGAGAGGCAGCAGAGACAGGACCAGAGGGTGATGACAGCCGTGTGGACTCAGTAATAAATGTTTATCTGGAAGCTGCAGATTCTAAAATTGATACTTTACAAACACGTGCAATTACACCAGTTTTTCACACATGTATGCAAGGTGAGCGAAGGTGCTAAGGGATGATGTGTTCCAAATTATGTCCTGTCCAAAGATGAAAGAAGGAAAGAAAGGAAGAAAGGAAAGGAGGGAGGGTGAGATGGAAGGGAGGGAGGAGGGGCTTATGACTGATGTTATTGACTGTATGCTCTTATAGTTATTCTCAATGTTTGTAATGATTTTACCCCTGGCTGTCACATCAACGTTGCATAAAAGGTACACAAAAAATGCTTCAGGGTGAATTATAGTATTCATTTGAAGTGTTTTGTAGTAGTCGTTCATTCATTCAACATATTTTAATTTTTTAAAAATAATTTTTTTTTTTGAACATAAACTCAAGATTTTATTGTCTTCATAATAAAAGATGACACTTAGAACTGGATCACTTGGCCCTTTCTCTTCTTATCTCCTCCCAGTTCAAAATGCTTGCATCTTTTAATAGCCAGCATTCTCTTAGATCTGCAGTTAGGCTCAACGCACTCAAGCCTTAGCACAATCTTCTTTGTAGTTTTAGCCTTTTTCCGGAAAATCGGCTTAGTTTGCCCACCATAGCCACTCTGCTTCCTGTCATAACGCCACTTTCCCTGGGCATACAGAGAATCCTTGCCCTTCTTGTACTGTGTCACTTTGTGGGGTTGGTGCTTGCCACACTTCTTACAGAAAGTCTGGCGGGTTTTAGGGACGTTAACCATGCTTGCAAGAGCGATATCGGCACGGGAAGAAAGACAAAAATAATTTTTAATTCAATCATTTAATTTTTTAACAGACAGGGTCTCACTCTGTCTCCCAGGCTGGAGTACAGTGAAATGATCATAGCTCACTGCAACCTCAAACTCTAGGCTCATTGGATCCTGCCACCTCAGCCTCCTGAGTAGCTGGGACTACAGGCTTATGCCACTGTGCCTGGCTAATTTTCCTTTTTTTTTTTTTTTTTTTTAAGAGATGGGATTTTGCTCTGTTGACCACGCTGGTCTCAAACTCCTGGGCTCAAACAATCTTCCTGCCTCAGCCCCCACAAAGTGCTAGGGTTAATGAGGTGTGTAATATACTTTGGGTTCTGGTCAGGATAGGCAGTGGGTCCAGGTGCTCTGCCCTGAGGACATGACCAGTCAACTGAGGCCCAGATGAGGAGCGAGATGAAGCCGCAGGACGGCAGGAGGCTGGAGAGGAGAGAGCCCGGGGTGAGGAAATGGCATGTTGAGTGAACCACATCAAGAAGCATCAGAGACTTTCCTCTTAGAACTTGGGTTTTCTTTGGTTTCTGACCTGCCATCAAAAGGCTGCACTTCACGTGGTGCTGGCACTATTTGTAGTGTGTTTCGAGAAAATAAGTGCCTGTGGAGCCAGGGAGTGTTGGGTGATGACTCGTAAAGTTCACTCTGTAAATTCAGCAGAGTATTTAACTCAGGGACACTTTCTTGCTTTTCATTAGTGGCTCCATTGAGCTTTCTGAGAAACAGAAAGAAAGAGGAAAATAAAGGCACACAGATGTTTATTTTTGAAAATAAGATATAGCGGCCGGGCGCGGTGGCTCAAGCCTGTAATCCCAGCACTTTGGGAGGCCGAGACGGGCGGATCACGAGGTCAGGAGATCGAGACCATCCTGGCCAACACGGTGAAACCCCGTCTCTACTAAAAATACAAAAAAAAAAACTAGCCGGGCGAAGTGGCGGGCGCCTGTAGTCCCAGCTACTCGGGAGGCTGAGGCAGGAGAATGGCATAAACCCGGGAGGCGGAGCTTGCAGTGAGCTGAGATCCGGCCACTGCGCTCCAGCCTGGGCGACAGAGCAAGACTCCGTCTCAAAAAAAAAAAAAAAAAAGAAAAAGAAAAAGAAAATAAGATATAGCATTTGTACCCCAAGTCAGTGCCCAACAAGCTAAATATTTCAGGGATTACATTATTTCACTTTAATGTAGAATTTTTTTTCCTGAAAATATTTTAGTTTCCCAAAGATAGAGCTTTGTCAAGATGTTTAAATTGGCAATTAAATAATCAATTAAAATAATATGCCATTCCTTAAGTCGAGTACATTTCTGCCATTATTTAATTTTTTGAGGTTTCTACATTGACAGCAGTAGTTACTGCCTTACAATTCAGTGTTTAGAAGTCAGTGCTAATTCCAAGTTTCTGACTAGGCAGGTGTCCTAGGCTCTTCCAGCCAATCTGGAGTGTGGCTTATGAAGCCTAATTATTCTCTAGACTTTTCATTAAATAATGTGAACACACTTACCTGTGGAATATAAGCTTTGCTACATTGTATATGGAAAGATTTCAGATGGGCTTGGTTCTAGGAGTGGGGGATGGCGGCCATGCTTTGGACTGTGTGGAAGTTCTTTCTGTGTAGTTTACACAGGGGGTAGAGGTTATTCAGCTGTCCCACTTACTCAGTACCCACAGCGGCTTCCTCGGTCTCTTCCTTGGTCTCTATGGAAATGTACCCGTACAGTGGAAGGTCAGCTTCACAGTGAGTCTTTTTCAAGCCCATCTTTTACCCCTCTGGAGGTCACACTGACCTTGAGGAACCACAGTTCCCTGTTTCCACAGGTTTGTTTTCTTCCTTCGAGGCAGCAGCAC
>NC_045442.1:101912842-101953963 GCF_002776525.5 Piliocolobus tephrosceles
TTAAAATAGATGGGTAAGTCATTCCCTTTTTATTTTTTTCATTTCATTATGTTCTTATTGGCAAGCGACAATTCTTTCCCCCCCTCCCCCCCTATTCCATTTATTGCATCACATCTTTCTGGAAACACCAAGTTTATATTTGAAAATTTTCAGCAACGGAAGTTGACTTCTTTATTAAATAGGCAATAAAGTGCTGGTAAATCAGTTCTTTAAAATAGCGGTCCCCAACCTTTTTGACACCAGGAACTGGTTTCATGGAAGACAGTTTTTCCACAGATGTGGGGTGGTTTCAGGATGAAACTGTTCCACCTCAGATCACTGGGCATTGCTTAGATTCTCATAAGGAGCATGCAACCTAGATCCCTCACATGCGCAGTTCACAACAGGGTTCGTGCTCCTCTGAGAATCTAGAGGCGCTACTGATCTGACAGGAGGCCGAGTTTAGGCAGTCATGCCCACCCACCACTCACCTCCTGCTGTGCAGCCTGGTTCCTAACAAGCCAGTACCAGTACTGGTCCGCAGCCCAGGACTTGGGGACCCCTGCTTTAAAAAACAGCCCTTATGTGTTAGTGTTTCCCAATTTCCACAATGTAAATATTCACATCATGGCTAGTTTTAAACTACCACAACTGCAAATTTCTAAATGTGTAACAATCAATGTTCATGACTTATAGAAGGTGGATCCAGGGTACCACTGGAAACAGCCCACCATGGTTAGTCCTGCTCCATTTCTGATTAAGTCATGCCTTCCAAGGTGTCTGAAATTTGCTTCTCAGTACTTGGGAACTACCCAAGACTCCATTCTTCCCTTGGCAGTTTCAGACAATAGTTTCACTCCCTCTTGCATGTTTTTTTTTTTTTTTTTTTTTTGGAGACCTTTTTTTACCTTTTCTTTTCAAAGTTCACTTTTTTTTTTTTTTTTTAATATACTTTAAGTTCTAGGGTACATGTGCATAACGTGCAGGTTTGTTACATATGTATACTTGTGCCATGTTGGTGTGCTGCACCCATCAACTCATCGGCACCCATCAATTTGTCATTTATATCAGGTATAACTCCCAATGCAATCCCTCCCCTCTCCCCCCTCCCCATGATAGGCCCCGATGTGTGATGTTCCCCTTCCCGAGTCCAAGTGATGTCATTGATCAGTTCCCACCTATGAGTGAGAACATGCGGTGTTTGGTTTTCTCTTCTTGTGATAGTTTGCTAAGAATGATGGTTTCCAGCTGCATCCATGTCCCTACAAAGGATGCAAACTCATCCTTTTTTATGGCTGCATAATATTCCATGGTGTATATGTGCCACATTTTCTTAATCCAGTCTGTCACAGATGGACATTTGGGTTGATTCCAAGTCTTTTCTATTGTGAATAGTGCCACAATAAACATACATGTGCATGTGTCTCTGTAGTAGAATAACTTATAATCCTTTGGGTATATACCCAGTAGTGGGATGGCTTGGTCATATGGTACATCTAGTTCTAGATCCTTGAGGAATCGCCATACTGTTTTCTATAATGGTTGAACTAGTTTACAATCCCACCAACAGTGTAAAAGTGTTCCTATTTCTCCACATCCTCTCCAGCACCTGTTGTTTCCTGACTTTTTAATGATTGCTATTCTAACTGGTGTGAGATGGTATCTCACTGTGGTTTTGATTTGCATTTCTCTGATGGCGAGTGATGCTGAGCATTTTTTCATGTGTCTGTTGGCTATATGAATGTCTTCTTTGAGAAATGTCTGTTCATATCCTTTGCCCACTTTTTGATGGGGTTGTTTGTTTTTTTCTTGTCAATTTGTTTGAATTCTTTGTAGGTTCTGGATATTAGCCCTTTGTCAGATGAGTAGATTGCAAAAATTTTCTCCCATTCTGTAGGTTGCCTGTTCACTCTGATGGTAGTTTGTTTTGCTGTGCAGAAGCTCTTTAGTTTAATGAGATCCCATTTGTCAATTTTGGCTTTTGCTGCCATTGCTTTTGGTGTTTTAGACATGAGGTCCTTGCCCATGCCTATGTCCTGAATGGTATTATCTAGGTTTTCTTCTAGGGTTTTTATGGTATTAGGTCTAACATTTAAGTCTCTAATCCATCTTGAATTAATTTTCGTATAAGGAGTAAGGAAAGGATCCAGTTTCAGCTTTCTACTTATGGCTAGCCAATTTTCCCAGCACCATTTATTAAATAGGGAATCCTTTCCCCATTTCTTGTTTTTCTCAGGTTTATCAAAGATCAGATGGCTGTAGATGTGTGGTATTATTTCTGAGGACTCTGTTCTGTTCCATTGGTCTATATCTCTGTTTTGGTACCAGTACCATGCTGTTTTGGTTACTGTAGCCTTGTAGTATAGTTTGAAGTCAGGTAGCGTGATGCCTCCAGCTTTGTTCCTTTGACTTAGGATTGTCTTGGCAATGTGGGCTCTTTTTTGGTTCCATATGAACTTTAAAGCCGTTTTTTCCAATTCTGTGAAGAAACTCATTGGTAGCTTGATGGGGATGACATTGAATCTATAAATAACCTTGGGCAGTATGGCCATTTTCACGATATTGATTCTTCCTATCCATGAGCATGGTATGTTCTTCCATTTGTTTGTGTCCTCTTTTATTTCACTGAGCAGTGGTTTGTAGTTCTCCTTGAAGAGGTCCTTTACATCCCTTGTAAGTTGGATTCCTAGGTATTTTATTGTCTTTGAAGCAATTGTGAATGGAAGTTCATTCATGATTTGGCTCTCTGTTTGTCTGTTACTGGTGTATAAGAATGCTTGTGATTTTTGCACATTCATTTTGTATCCTGAGACTTTGCTGAAGTTCCTTATCAGCTTAAGGAGATTTTGGGCAGAGACGATGGGGTTTTCTAAATATACAATCATGTCACCTGCAAACAGGGACAATTTGACTTCTTCTTTTCCTAACTGAATACCCTTGATTTCTTTCTCTTGCCTGATTGCCCTAGCCAGAACTTCCAACACTATGTTGAATAGGAGTGGTGAGAGAGGTCATCCCTGTCTTGTGCCAGTTTTCAAAGGGAATTTTTCCAGTTTTTGCCCATTCAGTATGATATTTGGTATGGCTGTGGGTTTGTCATAAATAGCTCTTATTATTTTGAGGAACATTCCATCAATACCAAATTTATTGAGCGTTTTTAGCATGAAGGGTTGTTGAATTTTGTCAAAGGCCTTTTCTGCATCTATTGAGATAATCATGTGGTTCTTGTCTTTGGTTCTGTTTACATGCTGGATTACGTTTATTGATTTGCGAATGTTGAACGAGCCTTGCATCCCAGGGATGAAGCCCACTTGATCATGGTGGATAAGCTTTTTGATGTGCTGCTGAATCCGGTTTGCCAGTATTTTATTGAGGATTTTTGCATCAATGTTCATCAGGGATATTGGTCTAAAATTCTCTTTTTTTGTTGTGTCTCTACCAGGCTTTGGTATCAGGATGATGTTGGCCTCATAAAATGAATTAGGGAGGATTCCCTCTTTTTCTATTGATTGGAATAGTTTCAGAAGGAATGGTACCAGCTCCTCCTTGTACCTCTGGTAGAATTCAGCTGTGAATCCATCTGGTCCTGGACTTTTTTTGGTTGGTAGGCTATTAATTATTGCCTCAATTTCAGAGCCTGCTATTGGTCTATTCAGGTATTCAACTTCTTCCTGGTTTAGTCTTGGAAGAGTGTAAGTGTCCAGGAAATTATCCATTTCTTCTAGATTTTCTAGTTGATTTGCGTAGAGGTGTTTATAGTATTCTCTGATGGTAGTTTGTATTTCTGTGGGGTCGGTGGTGATATCCCCTTTATCATTTTTCATTGCATCTATTTGATTCTTCTCTCTTTTCTTCTTTATTAGTCTTGCTAGCAGTCTGTCAATTTTGTTGATTTTTTTCAAAAAACCAACTCCTGGATTCATTGATTTTTTGGAGGGTTTTTTGTGTCTCTATCTCCTTCAGTTCTGCTCTGATCTTAGTTATTTCTTGCCTTCTGCTAGCTTTTGAATGTGTTTGCTCTTGCTTCTCCAGTTCTTTTAATTGTGATGTTAGAGTGTCAATTTTAGATCTTTTCTGCTTTCTCTTGTGGGCATTTAGTGCTATAAATTTCCCTCTACACACTGCTTTAAATGTGTCCCAGAGATTCTGGTATGTTGTATCTTTGTTCTCATTGGTTTCAAAGAATATCTTTATTTCTGCCTTCATTTCGTTATGTACCCAGTAGTCATTCAGGAGCAGGTTGTTCAGTTTCCATGTAGTTGAGCGGTTTTGATTGAGTTTCTTAGTCCTGAGTTCTAGTTTGATTACACTGTGGTCTGAGAGACAGTTTGTTATAACTTCTGTTCTTTTACATTTGCTAAGGAGTGCTTTACTTCCAATTATGTGGTCAATTTTGGAATAAGTGCTATGTGGTGCTGAGAAGAATGTATATTCTGTTGATTTGGGGTGGAGAGTTCTATAGATGTCTATTAGGTCCGCTTGGTGCAGAGATGAGTTTAATTCCTGTATATCCTTGTTAACTTTCTGTCTCGTTGATCTGTCTAATGTTGACAGTGGAGTGTTGACATCTCCCATTATTATTGTATGGGAGTCTAAGTCTCTTTGTAAGTCTCTAAGGACTTGCTTTATGAATTTGGGTGCTCCTGTATTGGGTGCATATATATTTAGGATAGTTAGCTCTTCCTGTTGAATTGATCCCTTTACCAATATGTAATGGCCTTCTTTGTCTCTTTTGATCTTTGATGGTTTAAAGTCTATTTTATCAGAGACTAGGATTGCAACCCCTGCTTTTTTTTTGTTCTCCATTTGCTTGGTAGATCTTCCTCCATCCCTTTATTTTGAGCCTATGTATGTCTCTGCATGTGAGATGGGTCTCCTGAATACAGCAGACTGATGGATCTTGACTCTTTATCCAGTTTGCCAGTCTGTGTCTTTTAATTGGAGCATTTAGTCCATTTACATTTAAGGTTAATATTATTATGTGTGAACTTGATCCTGCCATTATGATATTAACTGATTATTTTGCTCGTTAGTTGATGCAGTTTCTTCCTAGCCTCGATGGTCTTTACATTTTGGCATGTTTTTGCAATGGCTGGTACCGGTTGTTCCTTTCCATGTTTAGGGCTTCCTTCAGGGTCTCTTGTAAGGCAAGCCTGGTGGTGACAAAATCTCTAAGCATTTGCTTATCTGTAAATGATTTTATTTCTCCTTCACTTATGAAACTTAGTTTGGCTGGATATGTAATTCTGGGTTTAAAATTCTTCTCTTTAAGAATGTTGAATATTGGCCCCCACTCTCTTCTGGCTTGTACAGTTTCTGCCGAGAGGTCTGCTGTTATTCTGATGGGCTTCCCTTTGTGGGTAACCCGACCTTTCTCTCTGGCTGCCCTTAAGATTTTTTCCTTCATTTCAACTTTGGTGCATCTGGCAATGATGTGTCTTGGAGTTGCTCTTCTTGAGGAGTATCTTTGTGGCGTTCTCTGTATTTCCTGAATTTGAATGTTGGCCTGCCCTACTAGGTTGGGGAAGTTCTCCTGGATGATATCCTGAAGAGTGTTTTCCAACTTGGTTCCATTTTCCCCCTCACTTTCAGGCACCCCAATCAGACGTAGATTTGGTCTTTTTACATAATCCCATACTTCTTACAGGCTTTGTTCGTTTCTTTTTCTTCTTTTTTCTTTTGGTTTCTCTTCTCGCTTCATTTCCTTCATTTGATCCTCAATCGCTGATACTCTTTCTTCCAGCTGAAGCTGTGGATTTGTCACGTATTTCTCGTGTCATGTTTTTCATCTCTGTCATTTCATTTATGACCTTCTCTGCATTAATTATTCTAGCTATCAATTCTTCCACTCTTTTTTCAATATTTTTAGTTTCTTTGCGCTGAGTACGTAATTCCTCCTTTAGCTCTGAGAAGTTTGATGGACTGAAGCCTTCTTCTCTCATCTCGTCAAAGTCATTCTCTGACCAGCTTTGATCCGTTGCTGGCGATGAGCTGCGCTCCTTTGCAGGGGGAGATGCGCTCTTATTGTTTGAATTTCCAGCTTTTCTGCCCTGCTTCTTCCCCATCTTTGTGGTTTTATCTGCCTCTGGTCTTTGATGATGTTGACGTAATGATGGGGTTTTGGTATAGGTGTTCTTCCTGTTTGATAGTTTTCCTTCTAATAGTAAGGACCCTCAGCTGTAGGTCTGTTGGAGATTGCTTGAGGTCCACTCCGGACCCTGTTTGCCTGGGTATCAGCAGCAGAGGTTGCAGAAGATAGAATATTGCTGAACAGTGAGTGTACCTGTCTGATTCTTACTTTGGAAGCTTCCTCTCAGGGGTGTACTCCACCCTGTGAGGTGTGGGGTGTCAGACTGCCCCTAGTGGGGGATGTCTCCCAGTTAGGCTACTCAGGGGTCAGGGACCCACTTGAGCAGGCAGTCTGTCCGTTCTCAGATCTCAACCTCCGTGTTGGGAGATCCACTGCTCTCTTCAAAGCTGTCAGACAGAGTCGTTTGCATCTGCACAGGTTTTTGCTGCTTTTTGTTGTTGTTGTTGTTGTTGTTGTTGTTTAGCTGTGCCCTGTCCCCAGAGGTGGAGTCTACAGAGACAGGCAGGTTTCCTTGAGCTGCTGTGAGCTCCACCCAGTTCGAGCTTCCCAGAGGCTTTGTTTACCTACTTAAGCCTCAGCAATGGCGGGCGCCCCTCCCCCAGCCTCGCTGCTGCCTTGCGGTTAGATCGCAGACTGCTGTGCTAGCAATGAGGGAGGCTCCGTGGCCGTGGGACCCACCCGACCAGGTGTGGGTATAATCTCCTGGTGTGCCCGTTTGCTTAAAGCGCCATATTGGGGTGGGAATTACCCGATTTTCCAGGTGTTGTGTGTCTCAGTTCCCCTGGCTAGGAAAAGGGATTCCCTTCCCCCTTGCACTTCCCAGGTGAGGCAATGCCTCGCCCTGCTTCAGCTCTCACTGGTCGGGCTGCAGCAGCTGACCAGCACCAATTGTCCAGCACTCGCTAGTGAGATGACCCCAGTACCTCAGTTGAAAATGCAGAAATCACCCGTCTTCTGTGTGGCTGGCGCTGGGAGTTGGAGACTGGAGCTGTTCCTATTCGGACATCTTGCTCCGCCCCCCCAAGATCCGGCAAGCGACAATTCTTATTCTCTTTTTTTTTTTTTTTTTTTTGAGAAAAGGTCTTGCTCTGTTGCCCAGGTTGGAGAGCAGCGACACAATCTCACTGCAGCCTTGACTTCCTGGGCTCAAGTGTTCCTCCTGCCTCAGCCTCCCGAGTAGTTGGGACTTAACAGGTGCACACCACTATGCCCGGCTAATTTTTGTATTTTTTGGTAGAGATGGGGTTCCACAGTGTTGCTCAGGCTGGTCTGGAACTCCTGGCATTAAGCGATCCACCCGTCTTGGCCTCCCAAAGTGCTGGGACCGCACACGTGAGCCACGGGGCCTGGCAGACAATTCCTATTCATTGGACTAAATATAAATATATCTCCCCAAACCCTAGCTACTATGTACACTAGCTAAAAACTCAAAGGTGTGTGAGATTTTAAATGGAAAATTTTGTCCTTGAGCCTGTGTCCTTGCAGATTTTGTACCTGTGCGTATCTGCAGAACAGTCATTAGCAGTTTTTCCAAACAAGCAACTTTTAGCAAATTAACTGTTAATTTTAATGAGATTCAGAAGTTAATAGCCATTCTTAACGTTTTATAATTAGAAGCTGGTATATAATTAGAGGTGGACACCCACATGATGAAACTAATTTGACTGTGCTGGATTTGACTTCACTTTGGTAACAGGAAGCACTTTTTAGTCTGTAGACCCTTGGGAGTTGTAGGGAGCTAAAGCTGATCATTATATACTATTATATACTTGGGGATACAACACAAGCGCAACCCCTGGCCTTTATGAAAACTTGGAGTGAGTTATTATTTCCTGGTAATATAATTCTCTGCCGGCCAGTTGCTGCATCAAAACAGTTCTGATACACCTGAAGTCACCACTTCATTGTTCTGGTCTCCCATAACCCTGTAAGCCTCTCCCCTTGTAGGTGACCTCTGCCCTGTGAAGGGTTGGCTCACCCCAAGATTCCACAAAATAAATTATCTGTTTGTTTATGAGAACAAGGCTTTTTAAGCACCATATGTAATACATGCATATAAATGCATGTATTTAGATCGGATTTCTGGAGGAGGGATTGTAAGTAAGTTTGATGACTAAAAGAGAGGGATGAGGACAGAGTTGGAGGGGGAAGAAGGGGAAGAGAAGTAAGAAGGAGGGGGAGAGAGAGAGAACAGGATCATGTAGGCAAGAGAGCACATGTACCTGGAACAATGGTTAGAAACTAACAAGGTGAAATTTAATAAAGTCCTGTATTTAGATGGAAAAAAAATCAGTGCACAAGTTCAAGATTGTGGAAACCTGATTTAACAGCAGTTCATGGGAAACAGACCTAGGGGTTTTAATTGACAGCAAGTTCTTTATATGACTGCCAAAGTGATTACTCCCATCTTGGGGGACATTAATGAAAGTGAGTCGCCAATAGCACAGGTAGGCAATGGTTCCCCTGCGTCCTGCAGTGGTCAGATTACATCTGGGTATCTCTTTCTAATAGGGCCACTGACAAATGTGTCCAGAAAAGAGTCCACCTTCCCATCTGCCCTGCTTTCTTGACCTTTCCACAATGTTTTTTGTTTTTTGGTAACTTCTCTCTCCTTAACCCATGTATGCCTGAGGTTGCAATTTTTTGAATTTTTGCAATCAGACCTTGGTGATGTCCTTGAGCAGTAGAATATAAATAACTCCCACATGCTTAGCATTCCAGTAAAGGAACACTAGGCATAAATGGGCTAATAGAAACTGGGACCATTTTTGGAGTCACTTCCACTTTCTTTGGTGTTTAGACTCTCGCACCAGTCTGCTTTCATTATCGTATTGTGAGTTTTCCAGAGACAGAGCTGGAGCTTGGCTCAGGTTGGCAAAGGGAGCCCCGATGTTATCAGTTTGGCTTCTGGGTTGCTGATGATTGTGCTAGAAGGGAAAAGAGGAGAAAGAGGTCATGAGCCAAATGAGGAGTCCCACAGATGCCACTTCACACCCACCCTATATCATAGGAAGGATAGTCAAATGTCCAGCACCTAACGGGTACAAAAAATAGTTAGAAAGAACGAATAAGACCTGCTTTGTGATAGCACAACAGGGCGACTATAGTCTAATAACTGTGCATTTTAAAATAACTAAAAGTATAGTTCAATTGTTTGTGACACAAAGAATAAATACTTGAGGGGATGGATACCCCATTTTCCATGATGTGATTATTACACATTGCATGCATCAAAACATCTCAGGTACCCCATAAATAATACACTTACTATGTACCCACAGAAATTAAAAATTAAAAAAAAGACACCAAATGCTAAGCACCCTAGATCATGGCTGTCATATCCAGAAGAGGACTTTAGCAATTTCGTAAGGGTTTTTCCAGACATGGCACTGTGAATTTGGTATTAAGCTCTTCTGTAAGTCTGGTAAGGATGATTGCAGTGATAGCATTACTTTAGTCGAAGTTTTAAGAGATGGGCAGATACCTTGCCCTAGTCATTTTCGTATCTCCTTCACTGCAACTGGGATATCCAACAATTTCAAGTGACCTAGAAAATCATTTTTGAATGAATGTTCTGCTGTTTTCTGTTTGCTTAAAGTGTCATCAAACTATAGCAATGCTGTTCGACATAGCCAATCTGCGAACTGTTTATTAGCATACAACCTATGAGACACTTGCGCCTGAATGTAAATTATGTACGGTTTCCTTCATTGAGAAAATCATGCTGTGAAGAAAATGTCAGCTGAGCTACACAGCAGGCTTAGTGATGTTGTTAATTTCCCTTCTGGTGCAAGCCTTTTATCTAATCATGGAGCAGGGACACCAGTCGGCGGAACACACTGTGAGCAGCACTTGTTTATATGACAAGGCTCTTTCTACTTTGTCTGGGATTGGGGTTCTTGTATGTGGTCTGAGTCAGGCTGCTCATAAATATTATTAAACAGTAAATGCGAATCGTGATAAGTGAGCAGAAAATCATCGGCCACTTGTGGAGCATTGTGAACTGAGTCCACAGCCCTGAAAGGCTGATTCTAGTCTAGTCTCATGATGAAAGCTGTCAAGTCCCTATTTACCTTGTTCTAGGAGTGGTGGCTCAAATCAGGAGATGAGGGGATGCCAGTCCAGCCTCACACCTTCCTCAGATTCCAGCATTTTCTGACAATTGTGCATCTGCACATACCTCCTTCCTCCCTCCTTTCTGGACTGTGGTTATAGCATTCGGGCCTTCACTGAGATGAGCTCAAAGGGAGACTGGAAGAAATTGGTTATCTCACATGTTTCTCCTGTTTCTGCCCCGAGAAAATGCTACATTTTCAGTACTAAAGAAGTCCTTACTCTGTAACCCAGTGATGATATATTTTTTAAATGAGGTATAATTTACATCAGATACACAGATTTTAAGGATGCAGGTTGGTGAGTTTGGTAAATGTATAACCATTATCCCAGTCAGGATAGGAAACATTTCCGTCATCCTTTGTGCCTCTGTCTACCAGAATTGAATCTTGACTCCATGTGCAAAGACTGGTATAGCCTCACAGTATCCTGTGTTCAGCTCATTAGGTTGTATAAAGCAAATCTCCCACTGTTAATTTCTTAACCAAACTTAATTTATCAAAAATAATTAAGCAAGACTTCATGAAATAATGTCACACAAGATTAAAAGAAATGAAGAGAAAATAAAGGAGAAAAATAACCACCATAATTCAGATGTGATCTCTCTTTTCGTTCATGTTTTTTTAAAAAAATTCACCTGCTATTTTACTATCCTCCAAAACAATGCCCTCTGGACCCCTGAAGTAAGTTTTGTACTTTGATGGATGATATATTTTAAAATCTGAGTTGGGCATCACTTTGCCAACCCCTCAGTATTATGATCAGGCTGTGCTGCTCCGAGATGGAAAGCTCAGTCCACAACCTTCCACTGCCTGACTCCATTGATTTTTATGTTGTTCATTGGAGAAACAAAGGAAGAAAGTAATTGGGTTCTGCAGAATTCGTAGGTAATCGGGTAACTCTGCTGACGGTGGAACCAGCACTAGCGAGAGAGCCACATCCGGTCAGGGTTGTGGCTGTGACCAGGAAGTTCTTGGTGTCTTCCTTGCTTACCCTTAGAGTCCATGAACACTGGCATCCCAACCTCATTCTTACCCATTCAAGCCAAGGGAGCAGCCATTTTCCAGAAGGCTGGTTGCTCTGGAAGGCTGGAAGGTGCAGGCTGGGGGTTCCTGCTGCACTGGGTACAAGCCCCATCATTTTGTTACCAGTAGTGTGATTGCAGGCAGTTAATGTCCTTTTTCCCTTGCACCTCACCGTCTGCATCTATAAAATGGGAACAAGAAGACCTCATAGAGTTGCTGTGGAGAGTATCATGCACCAGTTCATCCATTCCACGAGCATCTGAGACCTGCTGTTCGCCACACATAGCTCTGAGTGCCGAGAGATGAACATGAACGAAGTCTCTCTCCAGAGGCTGTCACATCCTAGTGAGGAGAGAGGGCTGTAACGGAGTGGGCGGTAGGGATGATGTTAGTGAGACCACAGATCGGGGAGGGCCTCAGAGCCACCGCAAGGGCTTTGGGTTTGGCGCTACTTGATATGTGGAGCCATAGGAGGGTTTGAACAAAAAGAATGACCCATCTGCCTTACATTTCAAAGCATTACGCTGGCTGCTAAGTGGAAGATAGACTTTAGGGGGCCAGGATGAAAACAGGTGGAATAATGAGGGGGTCATCTTGGTGACATAGGTGAGAGACGGTGGTGGCTTGAACTAGAATGATGGCAGCACAGGTGGTGGAAAGAGGTTCTATTTTGAAGGTAACCGGGAGAACGTGCTGATGAGGTAGGGGTGGGGTTTGAAAGAAACAGTGGAGTAAAAAGTGAGTCTCAATTTTTTGGCCAAGGCAACTCGAAGCAGGGATTTGGCATAGGGAAGACTCCAGTACAAGCTGGGACAGAGGGAAGTTAAGAGTTCATTTTCTGGGCCTGTAAATATAAGACGTCTATTAGACATCCACGTTGAAATGTCAAGAGCACCTGGGGCTCTGTATAGTGGGGGTGAGGAGGAGAACTCAGCTAAGAAGTCTGATGGGGAAAGTGGGAGACGGAAGAGGGGAGTGACCAAAGTATAGATGCTGCTGCACGACTCAGAAGTGGCTGCATTCTGTGAGATCATCACTTCGCAGTGCCCAGGACAGCCTGTGCACCGTTGGTGTCTGATTTAGACCTCACCTCATCCCTCTCTCATTTTCATTTTGTATGGCAGATAACCTCACCCAAATACGTGTCATAGCCAACCTCAAGGATCCTGAAACCCTTACTTGGAGAAATGCTTTTCTAGATCACTTCTGCTTTAAATGTACAAAGACAAACTCAGGCCCTCCTAGTGAGGCTGTACTCACCCTGCTGAAAATCGCATAACTTCTGAATTGGGTCTCCTTAAGTATTATGTCTTCAAAACATAAAAAGAGAAGTTTGTGAACTTTCATTGCTGTGTTGACTATGAAGAAGGAAGAATATAAGAAAAACATTTAAAAGGCTTATTATGTCCTAGGCATGATGCCTTCACATACATTTGTTTTTTGTTTTTTGATTTTTTTTTTTTTTTTTTTTTTTTATTAGAGGCAAAGTCTCACTGTGTCTCACAGGCTGGAGTGCAGTGGTGCAATCATAGCTCACTGCAGCCTCAAACTCCTGGGCTCAAAGGATTCTCGTGCCTCAGCCTCCTGAGTAGCTAGGTCTACAGACACATGCCACCACCCTTCATTAACTTTTTAATTTTTAAAATAGAGACAGAGTCTTGCTATGTTGCTCAGGCTGGCTCAAACTCCTGGCCTCAAGGGATCCTCCCGCCTCAGCCTCCAAAAGGGCTGGGACTACGGCAGACGTGAGCCACCACACATGGCCTGTTTGTTTCTTATTACATACATTTGGATTTATTTTACAGATGTTCCTCAACTTATGATGGGGTCACATCCCAATAAATGCATCATAACTTGAAAATATTGCAAGTCAGAAAAACAAAGGAAACATTAAGTCAAAAAATGCATTTAATACACCCAACCTACCTCAGATATGCTCAGAACACTCACATTAGCTTGGATTTGGACAAAGCCATCCGGCCACGCAGCACACTGTGGGGATGGGTCGTTCCCCTCACGGTTGTGTGGCTGGTGGCAATCTGGGAGTGGCGGCTCACCGCCTCTGCCCAGCATCGCAGGGGAGCATCACACCACACATCACCAGCCCAGGAAAAGAACAGAATTCACAGTTCTAAGCACAAGCGCTCCTGAATCCCTATCGCTTCCACAACATCTTAAAGTCAATAAATCTTACATTATAAGTCGGAGACTGTCTATATACTCAGATTTCGAGTATTCTCCACCCTGGCGGTAATCCTTTGGTTTTTGGCTGGTTCCATATCTCAGGTGTAACAAGTAAGTGGAGCCCAGCAAGTCCCCTGTGTCTGTGTGGGATTTCCGTTTTATAAATACTGACCCAACATGTTTCCACAAGCCCCTGATGGAGTCTGATGGTGATGCTGACCAAGTTTTATTCTTGCCAGTGAAGGTCATGTTCAAAAAGTTGTATTGCACTTCGTTTACAAAACCCTCTATTATACGGAAAGCATTCAGCCTAAACATAACCCTGTGAAGGCGGCAGATTCGTTTTAGGAACTTGATGTCATTTCCAACATCAGATGTCTGCTGGCCCCTCTTCCCCTCTGCACGCTGGACTGAGTTGCGCTGCCTTCGTTCCTGGCTGCAGGTGATGTGCCAAACTCTTCCCATCAAATAAAAGTTGAGAAATTGGACCCTTTATAGTTGGAAATGAAATGGCTCTAGATACATCTTAACTTTTTATTTGCTGTGGGCAAAATTGATGTGATGCAGAGGATTGGGAGGTGGGGTGATAGTTTTAGGAGTAGCAAGACCGGAGGATCTTACTGGAGAAATAGATCAGTCCAAGCCCTAGACTGAGACAGAGGCCAGTGGTTACAGCAAGATGTACAATAGTGGTTCCCGATACCTGCCTGTCCCCTTCAACCAAAACTCAAACCAAAATGATTTTAGAAAATTAAGTTGATTATAACTCTTATTTTCTTTTAGAAATTGCTTTTTGAGCTGCAATGTGTTTCCAGCCTGGTGCTGAAAAATTCTTGCAGATGGGCTCATAAAGTTTTGAGCTGGTAAACATTGTAACTAGCCTGTAGAATTTCCTTTTTTCCCCTACATTGTAAGAGGAGGCAGGGCAGTAATCTGAGTGTTCCTCCTGTGGCTTACTTGCTTTATATTGTTAAAACAAGGTTCTTCTTACCCATGATGTTTCTCTAAAATACCTTCAGCCTAGTGTAATTACTCATTCACATTCTGCTTGGCGTCATACTCAATCCTGTGTTGAGGAATGAATGTGTGGATTATATATGACCTTGCCTACCTGCGGTATAAGGTTTTTAACGGCTATGTTGATTTACGATTCATTTTCGTCGTTCCTTAGCTCATTACTTGGACATACTAGGAGCTCAATAAATATCAGCAGAATGGACCTGAATTCGTACTTGTAATTCTTGTGTTGGTCACATTATTCAGGGATAATTATAAAAGGAAAATGTGTAATAGTAACTAAAAATGTGATCTCATTGATTTTTTTATTTTTTTATTTATTTTAATTATCTTCTTTATTTGAAATGTGTTGTTTTACGTGGATGCTCTTTTTATATTAGGCATTTTACCAATGTGCCATTGCAAAATTTATGGAAATTAAATTACCTTTTACTTTTAGTCAGCTGCTTACAAGACAATTGCCTGGTATTTGTGGTCGGAGTGTGACTATAACAGACTCCATTCTTTTTTTTTTGAGACCGAATCCTGCTGTTGTCGCCTGGGCTGGGGTGCAATGGCACAATCTTGGCTCACTGCCACCTCCACCTCCTGGATTCCAGCAATTCTTCTGCCTCAGCCTCCCGAGTAGCTGGAATTGCAGGTGCACACTACCACATCCGGCTAATTTTTTGTATTTTTAGTAAAGATGGGGTTTCAGTATGTTGGCCAGGGTGGTTCGAACTCCTAACCTCAGGTGATCCACCCACCCCGGCCTCCCAAAGTGCTGGGATTACAGTGCGTGAGCCACTGCACCCGGCCAACAGACTCCTTTCTAATAATTTAAAATTACTTGTGAAAACACGTGATTTAATGGCCTTAGATACATTTATTTTTACCTCTTGATTTTAATAGTGAGCCACATGTCCTGGAAACTCCATGAAGTGAATATAAACTCTGTAGCAAAATGTGCTTATACATTTTCAAAACCCAGAATTATTTTTTTCCTATAATATTTCTATTTGTTTATTTTTTTTAAGTTTTAATTTAGGTTCAGGGGTACATGTACAGATTTCTTATGTAGGTAAATTGTCACAAGGCTTTGGTGTATGAATATTTTGTCACCCAGGTAATAAGCACAGCAGCCAATAGGTTGTATTTCAATCCCTGTCCTCCTGCCTCTCTCCTCCCTCAGGTGGGCCTTCGTGTCTGCTGCTCCCTCTTTGTGACCATGCATACTCCATGTTTAACTCCCACTTATAAGTGAGGATTATTCTTACTAAAAATCAGCCTTTAGGTTTTAAGTTATGGTAAAGTCTGTGTATATGTTGACATTTTAATAGAGATTATCTGGTTTTGTTTTTTGTACACGATAGTACAGGGAAACCCAAACATGAGTGGTTTCTCCAGAAAGATTCCGAAGGGGACACACCTTCACTTATCAACTGGCCGTCCAGGTACCCGCACACCGGCCTCTAGGGTGTGCGTGCATGAGTGTTGCTTCTTCCCGCCTGACCTGCGGTTCCACGCATCAGCTAACACCCACTCTCCTCTTGCCCTTTGTAATACCGGTGCACTTGAAAATCATGTGGAAGTTATTTTCAAATCATTTGCTTTTCTCCTCCACTTGCCCTAATCCATGCTAATAGCATCTCTCCTTCCCCTTCTTTTTCAATCTTTCTTGATTGACAAACCTTTCCCTTGACCTTTTGCTTTTCCCTTCTCACCAACTCACATAGGACTGGCCAGTGAGGGGCAGTAGTGAGCACCCAGCCAGGCCCTGGGCTGCTTTCCTGAGCTGACTCACCAGCCCGCGTCCCGTCTGCTCAACTCCCCACTGCTCCCCGCCCTTCCAACCTCCTTGCTTTCATATCTCCTCATCTCTAAACCAGAAGTTAATTTTCAACAGTTAAATTTAGGGCATGTGGTTTTAAAAGCAAACAAAACCCCCTATCATTTCATTTTTAAGACTGGGGGCAGGGAGAGGCGGAAGGAGTCAGAATGAGTAAGTCATGGAAGGACAAAGCTCCCCACACAGAGTTTGTGACAGTCACTTTGTTCTCGGCTGAGGACAACATGCAGATTGTCTCCGATCAGAAGCACGCATTCCACAGGAGAACTGGAGCCGCGCTTCAGTCTCCTTTTGGTTAACAAACGTTTTAAGTATGAAAACCTCCAACACGGGCTCATCTCCGGGAAAAAGAACAACTCAGAATGTTTTCTTTTCCTGAGTTGTTCATAGTCACCACCTATGTGTGTGTCTGTCTGGATTGTCCTTTAATGACGCATATATAGATGCCCTGCCTCTTACGTGTAAAAAAAAATAGGAGTTTTTATCAAATTTAGCAGGGTGCGCTTGTCATTACATAAACTATTCTTTTCCATACAGTGCGCATCATAAATAATTTCTTTTGCCAATTAGGCTTAAGTAAAGGGTCTACATTCCTCTGCCTGCAAGAAATCCCTTTTCCCACTCCAAAAGCCCCCTTTACTTCGTAAAGCTGAGCCCTAATCAGTTTTCCATTCCCAAGTAGTTGGAATTGTGTCTCCTTTCCCACTACATGGTACTTCAAAAAGCAAAAATAAGAACTAGATAACACTCTTAAATGTTTACTCTTTGCTAAGCACTAAGCCATGTGCTTTGCAAATGTCACATTACACTATGTCACTATTATTTCCATTTAAAAGGTGAAGAAACTGAGGCTTACTTCGGGCAGGTGAGTTGCCCAGCACCACCCAGGCCAATCTGACTGAGCCGGGATCTGAGCGGAGGCCTCTTCCGACCCCACGCTCAGAGCTCTTGGTTTCTTTGTTTTGCAGTAATGGAAAAAGGTCTGTAGCTTTTGAAAAGGATGCCAGTTTTGCTCTCAGATGTTTGAATAACTTTAGAAACAACTGGAGCAATCTCTCTTTATTTTTTATTTTATTTTTGTTTTTTAGGGACAGAGCCTCTCTCTGTTGCCTATGCTGGAGTGCAGTGGTACAATCATAGCTCACTGCAGCTTCAAACTCCTGGATTCCAGTGGGCCTCCTGCCTCAGCCTCCTAAGTAGCTGGGACTACAGGCACACGCCACTGTACCTAGCTATTGTTTTTCACTTTTGTAGAGACAGATCTCACTATGTTGCCCAAACTGGTCTCAAACTCCTGGCCTCAAATGATCCTCCTGCCCAGGCCTCCCAAAAGGTTGGGATTACAGACATGAGCCCCAGGGCCCGGCATCTCTTTTGGGATTCGTTTTTGACTAAGAGCATAACAGCAGGAGAGGGGGATGGTGGTGGGAAATGTTCACTTCATTAATTCTGTCAGGAACTATCTTTTCTCTAACATTCTTTTGGCGCTAGAATTATTCATAATGATGCCCAAACTGGCCACGTGCCTTCTGAATGAATGAATATACTCTGCATTGCATGAAAAAGCTTGTGAATGTCTAATTGAGTGCTTTAAAAGAGAGGCGGTTGTTGTATCTTGAACTAAATGAAAAGCGTAAATAATCGTGAGTGCTCTTACATTTTCAGGAGGCAATGAAATTACCGCGTTTGGTCATTAGGTGTCTGTATGCCAGGAACCTTCCCCCACAGTCCGTGTTCCGGGCCTGTGCGTGAGGAAAGCTTCCTGATTCAAGACACCAGCCTCATTGTGCCCTAATGCATACTGGTGGTGTATATTAATGCATTTTTCTGTGGCTTCTGGGTATTTATTTGGTCAGAAGGGACCCATTCTCCCCCAGGATGGCATCTGACCCCTGCCAGCTTTTACAAGGGGTTAGAGTTAGTTTTGCATCACCTGGGCATACATATGCAAATTGGAAACTCAACTTAGGATCATCTGACAAGTAGTTGACATTAGACTATTAGACACCAAAATCCTTTTTCACAAGTTATTCTCTCTTGGGGTTGGTTTCCATTCGCTGGTAATCTGTGATCACGCATGCTTTCCTCCTGTGAGGCCGTTACTGCACTTTGCAACTTAAATCCTTTTTCTTTCTTAAAGAGTTAAAGTTAGAGAAAAATTGGTGAAAGAGGAAAGTGCTCGAAACAGCCCTGAACTCGCCTCAGAGTCCATAACTCAGAGGAGACACCAGCCAGCGCCAGTCCATTACCTGTCATTTCAGTCCGAGCACTCGGCCTTTGATAGGGTCCCCAGCAAGGCAGCAGGCTCTGCACGACAGCCAATCCGTGGCTATGTCCAACCCGCGGATACCGGTCACACCGCCAAGCTGGTGACGCCAGAAACCCCAGAAAATGTATCTGAGTGTAGCTGGGTAGCATCAGCCACCCAGAATGTGCCCAAACCGCCTACCTTGAAGGTTCTAGAAGGTGATGGAAGGGATAGCCCAGTTCTCCATATCTGCGAGTCAAAAGCAGAAGAAGGAGGAGGAGAAGAAAAAGAAGAAGAAGATGTGCTCTTCACTGAAGCTCTCGAGCAAAGCAAGAAAACCCTACTGGCTTTGGAGGGGGACGGGCTTGTGAGAAGCCCAGAAGATCCCTCCAGAAATGAGGACTTTGGTAAGCCTGCTGTGAGCACAGTCACCTCAGAGCATCAGAAGGAACTGGAAAGCATGGCACACCCCTCTCCAGCTCAGCACCAGCCCACTGAGAGGACAGGCAGGAGCGAGATGGTTCTCTACATTCAAAGTGAGCCTGTGTCCCAAGACGCCAAACCAACTGGTCACAACAAGGAAGCCTCGAAAAAGCGCAAGGTCCGTACCCGCTCTCTGTCAGATTTCACAGGCCCCCCTCAGCTCCAGGCCTTGAAGTATAAGGACCCAGCTTCCAGGAGAGAGCTAGAGCTGCCCAGCTCCAAGACTGAAGGGCCCTATGCGGAGATCAGCATGCTGGACACAAAGGTCTCTGTCGCCCAGCTCCGAAGTGCGTTCCTGGCATCTGCCAACGCCTGCAGGAGACCTGAACTGTAGGTGATGCTTCACACGCCCTCCAGCTGCGTCACTTGCACGTCCCTGGTAGAATGATTCACTCCTCGACCTGTGTTGTGTTCTGCATTGAATCATATTAGCTTAGCTCACAAGTGTGTGCAGGGCGACTATGCAGAAAATGGCTCAAAAGCTACCACTCTGCTTCTGCCTACTAATGGGGAACCAGCGGATTGGGTCTCTGGAATGTCTCCTTCCTTACCTGCATGGTAGAGGCATGAAGAGGGGTTTGGCGGTGTCTGTGCCTTGACTCACAGAGATGCATAATCCTTTGCTGTCTTCTCTTTCTCTGTCTTCGTTTGCCTTCCTTATACTCTCTGCCCTTTGATTCTAAAAGCAAATCACGGGTGGAGAGGTCGGCCGAAGGACCTGGCTTGCCCACCGGTGTGGAACGGGAGAGAGGGTCCCGGAAACCAAGACGCTATTTTTCTCCTGGTGAAAGTAGAAAAACTTCCGAGAGATTTAGAACCCAACCTATAACTTCAGCAGAACGAAAGGAATCAGATAGGTAGGCACGCGTATGTGCGGTTTCCTGCAGGAACATGGCAATGACACGGGAGTTTTAACACACTGATGGCCTTGGTGTCATTTATATAGAATGCTGGCGATTCCATAATTCTTCCATCTAATCTATAAGCATTATTTATTTGGCTTATTTAAAAGTCTTTTTAAAGAACGTTAGCCTTTACAGTGGCATTATGATACATACACAATTTTACGTTGCATTCAGATGATAAGAAGTAAGAAATATTGTTTTTCTTCATTCAATGTTTTTAATATTTTTTATTTTCTTGTTAAATTAGATTCCAGATTGCATGTTCACCAGATTTTACAGGGAAAATAACTGAGGAATTCTATATTCATTTTCTAAATGTTCGTCTACTTGTTGTATTTGAGTTTTAAACTGAAGTATCATATACTATTGCATAAAAAATGGTAAGATTTGTCTAGAAAATTGTCATCAATGGTGTTTAATAAGTTGTTCTTATGCCTGGTCTCTCTCCACGGGGTGTGTACTTGGCTAGGATTATGTGCACACACGCTCCAGTGTCACTTCACAACTGTATGTGTGTTTTCACAACTAGAGTTGCTACCAGGAGGTTTTTTCTTAAAAGAATTTAATTGCATTTTTATTTTTACTTTCAATATGATGTTTTATTTCGATCTTCTGCTCCCATCTGCTAATTTATTATTATGTGCTAATGTCTTTCCTAGGTGCACTTCACATTCAGAAACACCAGCTATCGATGGCAAGTACTTGTTTCCCTGTTTTTCCTTCTTCTTTATTGTCTCATCTAGACTGGATTTAATAATAAGGTTTTTGGCTTTTTGAGAGAATAACATGATGGAGCATCTTGTCTCCCTTTGCTGCAGGTTTTCATTCTATGAATATAATAAAATCTAGTTGAAATTTTCAGATGAGCTTTCCCTTCTTTCTGAGTGCAGTTAGAGAATCATACAGTGACCAGTATAAAAACAACTAATTCAAACCAAAGGAGCAGGTTCTTCTTGTTGTGCTGCTGCTACTGTTTAAAAATAAAAGAAATTCCCCCCATAAAATATATTCGTGAAATCTCGATTGGACTAACGTTAGAGTAGAAATCCTTGGACAGAGTTTGCTTTGGTTTGGCTGGGTTGAATTGCAAGGGAAATTAGTACCTTTTCACTGAGCAGGAAGAATGGGCTCCCTGCAAGGGAAAACTACCACCAATTATTGTTTTGGTGCACCTATTCTTGTATTTAAAGATTTCTAGGTTAGCCCTGAAAGATTTTTTGGAGACCGAACTTAACCTTTTCTAATGATGTCCGGTTTTTAATTTGTGGCTTTTTGCAGATGAAGAAAAGGTGGATGAACGAGCCAAGCTAAGTGTTGCCGCCAAGAGGTTGCTTTTCAGGGTAAGCTGTGCTGACGTGCTTGAATAGAGATCACTACTGGATGCAGTAATCCCAACTACTTGAGAGCCCAAGGCAAGAGGATCACTTGAGGCCAGGAGTTTGAGACCAGCCTGGGCAACATAGTGAGACCCGGTCTCAAAAAAAATAAAAATTGTCAGCCTTAGGGGGGGAGAATTTTGTGGACCCAGCCTACTTCATGCGCCTCTGGGCATGCTAAGGCCCTCCTGGCTTTGGCCCACCTGTTGTTTTCTTTCTAATCTTTGGCTGGTTGTGGCCACCTCGTGGACACAGCATGAGTGTACGCTTCTGACAATGATACGAGGTGCTCATTAGTGACCCCTCCTGTAGGTCCTGTAGGAGAACAAAGACTTTTTACCACCCTCATTTCCTTTCCTTGAATTTCTGTTATTTTAAAATTTTTTTTAGAGATAGGGTCTCACTCTGACACTCAGGCTTGAGTGCAGCGATGTGATCATAGCTCACTGCAGCCTCAACCTCCCAGGCTCAAGTGATGTTCTCACCTCAGCCTCCCAAGTAGCTGGGACTACAGGCCTATGCCAGCATGCCTGGCTAATTTATGCATTTTTTGTAGAGATGGGGGGGTCTCACTTTGTTGCCCAGGCTGGTCCTGAACTCCTGGCCTCCAGCAGTCTTCCTTCCTTGGCCTCCCAAAGTGTGGGATTACAGGCATGAGCCACCATGCCCAGCTCTTTCCTTGAATTTATAAGGGTTCCACAATGTTTCTAATCTTAGGAGATGGAAAAATCTTTTGATGAACAAAATGTTCCAAAGCGACGCTCAAGAAATGCAGCTGTGGAGCAGAGGCTACGCCGTCTGCAGGACAGGTCCCTCACCCAGCCTATCACCACCGAGGAGGTGGTCATCGCAGCCACGTAAGTGCCCTCGGGACTTCTCAGCCTTGGCTATAATGTCTTTTTTTAAAAAAAAAAAATATATATATACATTTAAAGAGTATTCAATGAAAATGAGGCATTGGGGAGGTGGTTTAGCTAAAAGCCACAGGGAAGTTAGTACTAAGGGGTTTTGTTTACTGTGGTCTCTCTAAACTGTAATGGGATGTGTATCTTCTAGAAAAACTTGAAAGGAGTTTTGTTCTATTTTGTTTCTGGCTCTGCATATTGGTGTTTTAAAAATCTCTTTGACAACGGAAAATAGAAACATGAAACTTGGTGGATTCCTGTGATGAAACCCAGCTTCCACGGTCACCCGCTCCTGGCCCCCTCCTGGCCGGCGACGCTCAGCCCGTGTCCCATTCACTTCCCCTTTCCTCCTGTGCTATGTTCAAGCAAACACTAGAGGTCTTACCATTTCATCCATAAATATCCCAGTATGCCCTTCTAAAAGATAAGGGTTTGTTTTGTTCTTAATCGCCAGAAATCTCTTTTCTTTTTTTTTTTTTTTTTTTTTTTTGAGACAGAGTCTCGCTCTGTCACCCAGAATCGAGTGCAGTGACAGGATCTCGGCTCACTGCAACCTCCGCCTCCTGGGTTCAAGCAATTCTCCTGCCTCCACCTCCCGAGTAGCTGGGATTATAGGCATGTGCCACCACACTCAGCTAATTTTTGTATTTTTAGTAGAGATGGGGTTTCACCATGTTGGCCAGGCTGGTCTCAAACTCCTGACCTCAGGGGATCCACCTGCATCAGCCTCCCAAAGTGCTGGGATTAATTGCCAGAAATTTCTAAAAATTAAATTGCAGTTTGAAAACTTTCTAAACAACCAGAAGTTTGTTTTGAATAATATGTTTCAATAAATTCAGAATTAATTTCCCAGAGTAATTCGTTCAGAGATCATTGCTTCAATCAAGTGAAAATTTTTATTATTTTTTGAGGGGGCGTTGTTTGTTTTTTTGAGACAGTGTCTCACTCTGTCACTCAGGCTGGAATGCAGTATGCCATCTTGGCTCACTACAGCCTCAACCTCCTGAGCTCAATTGATCCTCCAACCTCAGCCTCCCAAGTAGTTGGGACTACAGGCCCCACCACCACACCTGGCTCATTTTTGTATTTTGTGGAGATGGGATTTTGCCATGTTGCCCAGGCTGATCTTAAACTCCTGGGCTCAAGTGATCCTCCCACCTCAGCCTCCCAAAGTGCTGAAGCTACAGGTGTGAGCCACTGTACCCAGCCGAAGTTGTTAATTGGTTTTGTGCTTACCTTGGACACACAGACACCCTTCCTGAAAAAAAAAAAAAGTTCATCCCATTAGGTTATTGACATCCCAAAAGGCCTTTTTGTCAGTGCCCCGTTCTGTGGACCTGCTGTTAGATCAGCTGCCTGCAGTTCCTCCCCAAGTTGTTCCTCAGTTTCTTGGTGCATTTGTAGCTAAGTATATCCTTGCACTCATTAGAAACTCTTTGCAAATCAGTTTGTTTTTTTAAAAAGAAATATCTGAATGGCTGGTGTAAAATAAGAAGCAGACACCCATGGGAGCAAAACAGTAAATATAAGAAAAATTAATCCCATTTTAAGGCTCAATAAATCTACCTTGATGTGCCTATAGATTGTATAAGAACACTGATATTTTTAAAAAGTAGATTGAGGCCGGGCGCAGTGGCTCACACCTGTAATCCCAGCACTTTGGGAGGCAGAGGTGGGCGGATCACCTGAAGTCAGGAGTTAAAGACCAGCCTGGCCAACATGGTGAAACCCCGTCTCTACTAAAACATACAAAAAAATTTGCTGGGCGTGGTGGCGCACACCTGTAATCCCAGCTTCTCAGAAGGCTGAAGCAGGAGAACTGCTTGAACCCAAGAGGTGGAGGCTGCAGTGAGCCGAGATCTGAGATCACACCACTGCATTCCAGCCTGGGCGACAGAGTGAGACTCTGTCAAAAAAAAAAAAAAAAAAAAGAGGCCATGCGCAGTGGCTTATGCCTGTAATCCCAGGACTTTGCTAGGCTGAGGCAGGCGGATCACGAGGTCAAGAGATTGAGACAGACCATCCTGGCCAACATGGTGAAACCTCATCTCTAATAAAAATACAAAAATTAGCTGGGCGAGGTGGCATGCACCTGTAGTCCCAGCTACTTGGGAGGCTGAGGAAGGAGAATTGCTTGACCCTGGGAGGCGGAGGTTGCAGTGAGCCAAGATCATGCCACTGCACTGTAGCCTAATGACAGAGTCAGACTCCGTCTCCAAAAAAAATTTTTTTAATTAAAAAAAATAAAAAACAGAAAGAAAAAATTTAGATTGAAAACAATATTCTAAAACACAGACATAATCTACTGATTTTTTGATGGCTAATATTTGCTTTTTTAATTTTTTTTTTTAACACCAAGACATATATTCTCGAGACAGAGTGAATCCTCCCAGCTCTGAGCACCTATTCCTACCCCATTTGCTTTGGGTAGCTGCTATCTCTTATTTCCTGAGTTTGTATTTGCTTTTCAAGTTCTTTCGTGATATTTTCTCCCCAAAAATAATTAGCAAAAAATTCTGTTAAAATTTTTGATTTAACGTTTCTGAATTGAAAACTATGCTGTCCTTAATGCTTCTTTTCTTCTCTCTCCTTATGAATGTTTCCTCTTTGGCAATTCCTTTTAAAGTGAACCTATCCCTGCTTCGTGTTCTGGGGGCACCCACCCTGTAATGGCGAGACTTCCTAGCCCCACTGTAGCTAGGAGTGCTGTGCAGCCTGCCAGGTACTGGACAGATACAGATGCATGTGGCACCCGGTGCAAAGGTGCCGAACAGCAGATGCATCCTAAAGTCTTGAATGTCTGTCGTTTGTTTGACAAATAAGTCAGTGACGTGAGTTGTTCAGAATGTCTGGCATTTTGTTTTGTCATAGCGCAAGGTGCTGATAACTACATGCTGGCATGCGTGGGAAAACATTTCGTCTCTCTGCATATGTTATGTGTTAGAACTAGAATCACACTAACTCACGTATTCAGTTGCTTTGTTTGTCTTTCATAATGATGGTCATCCCTCAAAAATTTTGTTCTTCATCTAAACACTGTTGTAGCACTTAATAAAGATTAATAGAAAAATGGGACATTGGCCGGGCAAGGTGGCTCACACCTGTAATCCCAGCGCTTTGAGAGGCTGAGGCAGGTGGGTCACAAGGTCAGGAGATCAAGACAATCCTGGCCAACATGGTGAAACCCCGTCTCTGCTAAAAATACAAAAATTAGCTGGGCATAATGGCATGTGCTTGTAATCCCAGCTACTTGGGAGGCTGAGGCAGGAGAATCGCTTGAACCCGGGAGGCAGAGTTTGCCATGAACTGAGATCGCACCACTGCACTCCAGCCTGGTGACAGAGCGAGACTCTGTCTCAAAAAAAAGAAAGAAAGAAAGAAAAAGAAAAGAAAAATGGGACATTAATCTGAATGTTGAAATGCTGATAAGACCCAGTCTTTTTCAAACACCTGTAGACACAAATACATGCTGAAAATAATCCTCCCTCTTTCTAATTTATAGAGAGACAATGCCATTATATTTTGGGACTGGGAAAATAACAATTTATACTGTCTAAACGTAGATGTTTTACCATCGTGTTTTAGATTGTGGTGCTTTAAAATTATGTCCTTACACCAGGTCACATGCCTTCATTTTACTGTTATGTGAGCCAAACCACAAAAGCTAAAAATAATGGCAGTGCAGGGATAAAGCTGGCACACCCAAGGCCGGGCCCTCTCGGAGAAGTGGGTTTCCCTGCCCTCCTGGTTACTGCACAAGGTCCACGGAGGACTCTGAGGCTCAGGTGGCTTTTTTGTCACTGGCCTCATTATACACCTGGAACATGGAGGCTGACTGCTCTTTGGCCTGGGACAGCCTGTGCATTGGGGATTCACAGGAGTCAAGGCAGAATATCTCCTTTACTAGATCTGAGAATCGGATTGGTCAGGGGCAGAAGGTATATTGCATTAAAACCCTCTAGAGATTCACAGTGACGGTGAAGACTTCAGACTTTCCTTCTCTTCTAGCTGGAAGTTGGAGGGAGCTATTTATTTGTTTACTGATTTATGTATTCATTTATTTATTTTTGAGACAGAGTCTTGCTCTGTCACCGAGACTTGATCACTGCTGACTGCAGCCTCAACCTCACAGGCTCAAGCGATCCTCTCACCTCAGCTTCCCAAGTAGCTGGGACCACTGGTGCACACCACCAAGCCTGGCTAATTTTTATATTTTTTGTAGAGATGGGGTTTCACAATGTTACCCAGGCTAGTCTCCCACTCCTAAATTCAAGTGATCCTCTTGCCTTGGCCTTCCATAGATATGAGCCACTGGACCTGGCCAGTTGGAGGAATTTATAATCACCTGAAATTTTCTTTACTACTCTGGTTACTGGAAATTGCAGATTTAAGTACCTTTTAGAAAACTGGTAGGAACCTATAAGAGTAAATGCTAAAATGAAGCAGTGACTCTTTAAGAATTAAGCCGTTTGTCTTTAGCAAGTGAAAATCAAGACCTTCTGTTATTACATTGTTGACAGATGACTATATCATTTCCTAATTATTTAACATGAAAGACCACCTTCTGAACCACATCTTTACATGAGGTCTAAATACACCATAGGTAATGCTTTACGACTCCCTTTCATTCTATTTATTAGGATACTAACAATGCCACATGTCTGTCTACGATACGGTATAGCCAAGCTGACTTCAATGTCTTAAACAGGAAATTCATTTTGTAGAAATAATTCAAAGCTCAGAGCCTGCTCTTTGTAGAAGCAATGATCCTAAGTGTCCTGTGCTGACTCTGCTTGCTGAATAGCTGAACAGCTGCCTGCCTGTGTCCTAGATGTGTTTAGGGAAAAAGAAGCCCTTTGCAAAATGATGTGACACTTGGCAGAAAGTTAACATAGAAACTTAGCAGTGGGCTTTTGTTTGTTGGTACCTTTGTTGCTGACATTTTATTGTTTTCAGATTACAGGCCTCTGCTCACCAAAAGGCTTTAGCCAAGGACCAGACAAATGAGGGCAAAGAGCTTGCTGAGCAAGGAGAACCTGATTCCTCCACTCTAAGCTTAGCCGAAAAGTTGGCCTTGTTTAACAAATTGTCCCAGCCAGTCTCGAAAGCGATTTCTACCCGGAACAGAATAGACATAAGACAGAGGAGAATGAACGCTCGCTATCAAACTCAGCCAGTCACGCTGGGAGAGGTGGAGCAGGTGCGTGTGCTCTAGTCTGATTGCAGTTTGTGTGTGTGTTCTTCAATTATTGCACTGCAATATTCCTCTGAGGTCAGTGATGTAATTAAGGTGCTCTGCCAGGAAACTGCTGCCTGTAGGTGATGTGGTGACAGCTTTCTTCCTAAAAATGATAACTCTACCATGTATGTTGCTCTTTTTCTGTTTTCATACCTTGCTTGCGGAAATATGTAGAATGAGTCCATTTTGGAGAGAAAAAAATAGTATGCACAACTGCATTTCACCCAGAGGATTTTGTTTAATGAATCGTATTATATAACTATGTCCAGGAATGGTTTTCCACTAAGAGAAACAGTGAAACCGCATCAAATCAAGTATTTCAGCTTCTGTCAATTCATAAACCAGGATTTATATAGGGGATATTTTTCAAGCAGCTTTTTTACTTTTTAACTGTGTCGTTCCAGGTGCAGAGTGGAAAGCTCATTCCTTTCTCACCTGCCGTGAACACATCGGTGTCTACCGTAGCATCCACGGTTGCTCCAATGTATGCCGGGGATCTTCGCACGAAGCCACCTCCTGACGACAATGCAAGTGCCACTGACTATAAGTTTTCTTCTTCAATAGAAAATTCGGACTCTCCAGTTAGAAGCATTCTGAAATCACAAGCTTGGCAGCCCTTGGTAGAGAGTAGCGGGAACAAGGGAATGTTGAGAGAATATGGAGAGACAGAAAGCAAGAGAGCTTTGACAAGTCGAGACAGTGGGATGGAGAAGTATGGGTCCTTTGAGGAAGCAGAAGTGTCCTACCCCATCCTGAACAGAGCCAGAGAAGGAGACAGCCATAAGGAACCTAAATATGCCGTTCCCAGAAAAGGAAGCCTGGAACGGGCGAATCCTCCCATCACCCACCTTGGGGATGAACCAAAGGAATTTTCCATGGCTAAAACGAATGCACAAGGAAACTTGGACTTGGGGGACAGGCTGCCCTTTGAAGAGAAGGTGGAGGTGGAAAATGTTATGAAAAGGAAGTTTTCACTAAGAGGTAATGACTAGTGCCCCTAAAACTTTACAAAGCCACTGGGTTTTAGTTTCTGCTTGATTTGTCCTGTGTGTCTATGATTGCTTTTAACAAAGTTCTAAAAGCAGTTTACAGCTAGCATTGGTTAAAAGTTCAGTGGGAATCCTGTTCTACCCCGGATCTGACTAGAGGATACATCAAGTTTTCAGCAATAAAACCACCGGAAGCGCTTTCACGCATCTTCATAGGGTTTCTGTTGACTTTGGTCACGTCACTCACACAATGGCCTTCTGAGCTGGTTCGTTCTGGTGGCCCCTTTTAGAAATAGATGACCCCGAAGGTCCAGGCTGAGTAAGCACAAGGAATTGGGAAAGGCTTGACCCCAGTGTCCGAATCGCTAGAGTGTTTCTTCCTGCGCGCCTGTTTTGCAGGCTAGCAAGCCACACTGCATGGGCCTTTCATCCTCCTTCTATTTTTTGCGTGAAACAGTACAGCGTAAGTTATAAGAGGGGTTTGCATTTGTGAGTATAGCACATTTGAATGTTAAAGTATTGTTTTGGAGATTAGAATAGTTCGGGAGTAAATGGTTAAAGCTGACTTCCTGTGTCTCGCACACAGGAGAGAAACCAATTGCCACGAAGCATTTTGCCCTGTGGGTAACCCTCCGGGAAGTTTGGTTTTCTCAGAGTGTAGCGTGCTGCAGATTTGCATAAATCCCAGTGGATTGGGTCACCCGCCATGTGCCCACGGCTTGAACTCCCAGAGCTGCGCTGTTGGGGGCGAAGCGCTGGAAGAACGTTCGCCTGAGGAGTTCAGTGCTGATGCTGCTCTTTTCCTTCCCAGCGGCAGAGTTCGGGGAGCCCACTTCCGAGCAGACGGGGACAGCTGCTGGGAAAACTGTTGCTCAAACCGCAGCCCCGGTGTCCTGGAAGCCCCAGGATTCTTCGGAACAGCCACAGGAGAAGCTCTGCAAGAATCCATGTGCGATGTTTGCTGCTGGAGAGATCAAAACGCCGACAGGGGAGGGCCTTCTTGACTCACCCAGCAAAACCATGTCTATTAAAGAAAGGTAATGAGATTCGGTGAGCGAAAAGTAATTCTCTCAGGGAAGAGCTTACAGCTTGCTTTAGAAAACGATCTGGTTGATGGGCAAAGATATGAAATCACACATTCAGCTTCTAACAGGGCTGTGCTGTTGTCCTGGAGTAATTCTAGGAAGCTGAGGTGTTTGAGAGTGAACTGCCTTTGCTCGTGAGCCTGGTTTGGTAATGACAACAGGGCCGGTTCCAGACTCAGATGAGAAAACAAACAGAAACAGACTTTTGCTTTATTTATTTGCTTCCACTGTCCCAATGTCTTTTATAATATTAAATTCTTGGACTGTCTAGTGACAGGAGCTGAGATTTTGACTCTTTTAGATACACAGGGTTCATACTGAATGCACAAACCACTTGTGACTTGTGTAAAATTTGTGTAGAGGGAGTGAAGATAAATTTACTTACAGGGTATACGTCTTTGGGCTTAGAATCCAAGTTTTGTTTCCTTTACAGATTGTAAAATGCATGACTTTTCTGAACTGCGTTTAGAAATTGTATGTCAGGTAATAGCTTGAAAGATTGCATTTCAGCATCAAATAACACAGTAGCCTAATTTCTTTCAAAAGAATGACGTAGGGTGCAGAGGAATATATTTAAATGAGGCAGATACAGAGAATTGGAAGTAAATTACCTTGGGGATGTGTTTTCCTTATTAACCCTTAACATAGATGAATTAAGCAGCAAAAGATGCAATGGGGGAATAAATTCAGGGTTTGATAGCAGAGTAGGGTGACTCAATAAAAACGTATTGTACTCAGGTGATGGACGTTCTAAATACAGACTTGATCACTATGCATTTTATATGTGTAACAAAATTTCTCATGCACCACATAAATTTGTACAAAGAAAAGGAGAAAGTCTTCAGTAGGTAAAAAATATGATGCAATAGTGATAGGAAAACTGGGTGAAGAAAAGTCTTGTCAACTCCATATTAGGAGAACCATTTCCAATACCTTTTCCCACAGTTCTGCCAACCTCCACCCTGCCTCAGCACCTCCCACCACACAGAAGTCTGCATGCTTTGTTAGGCACTGACCACTCTTATTTTTCTAGATACATTTCAGACTGCCTAAGAGTATACCAAACCACAATGAAAAGTCTTCTTTTCTTTTCCTTCTTTCTTTTTTTTGTTTGAGATGAAGTCTTCCTCCGTCACCCAGGGTGGAGTGCAATGGGACGATCTTGGCTTACTGCAACCTCTGCCTCCCGGGTTCAAGCAATTCTCCTGCCTCAGCCTCCCAAGTAGCTGGGACTATAGGCGTGCACCACCATGCCCAGCTAATTTTTTGTATTTTTAGTAGAGTCAGGGCTTCACCATGTTAACTAGGATGATCTCCATCTCCTGACCTCATGATCCGCCTGCCTCAGCCTCCCACAGTGCTGGGATTACAGGCGTGAGCTCATGCCTGGCCCCTTCTTTCTTTGTTTTTCTTAGAGGCATGGTCTTCCTCTGTTGCCCAGGCTAGAGTACGATGGTGCTGTCATAGCTCACTGCAGCCTGGAACTCCTGGGCACAAGTGAGCTTCCTGCCTCAGTCTCCCCAAGTAGCTGGGACTGCAGGCACGTACCACCATGCCTGGCTAATTTTTTCAAAAAGATTTTTTGTAGAGTTGGGAGGTCTCACCATGTTGCCCAGGCTTGTCTTGAACTCCTGGCTTCAAACAGTCCTCCCACCTCAGCCTTCCAAAGTGTGGGGATTACAGACGTGCACCACCATGCCTGGCCCTTCTTTCTAGTTTTAAGCCAAGCTTCTTGAACATTATTTATAAAATAATAGATGCCATCTTTTTCAACTGATGAATTAATAAGATTGTTAAATCTGATTGACTTTCTCCTTTACTTACTTAAGATTCATGAAAACTTAGACCTGGCAGGCTGAGGGGCCTAGGGAAGGGGCAGAGGGGTCAGTGCAGTGAGGAAAAGGATGTCTTCAATCGGGGAAGCAGTTGGACCTACTGAGGCTTGAAGTTCTTTTCCACGGAAACGGGGCTCGAAGAGAGTTTCATCCCAGAAACCCAAGTGTTGGTAACTGGTTTGGTGAGGAAGAAGAGAGATCATTTAAGGAAATTAACAATAAATGTCACTCATACACAAGTTCTGATGTTTTACACATGACATAATATCTCTGGGGTATTCCCCAGTGGAAAATACTAATATTATGCCCCCTTCTTTCAAAGGCTTTTAAAGGAGACTTCCCATCTTTGGGACTATTCTGTCCATCAGGACTTAAGACTTTTGATGAAGGAGTCCTGTGTCTACCCACTAAGCAGTAATTCCTGATTTACTTGCCTGTTTTTGGTAAATTCTAGTTGATCTGTATTTTTCTGAAAGCTTTAATCCTACTGTAAAATTCTCATTTTTAAAACTGAGATACTGGAAAGATGTAGCTTCTTAGCTTGGGCTTTGTGGACATCTGAGGCTTTCAAGGGCGGCTGTAAAGTTTCCGTGAATGGCCCGGAAATGTATTCAGAATTGAATGTGTGAGCATGCACACCTGCTGGCCACAAGCTCCAGGTTCTGACTCTGTAGCTGGGAAATTTCAGCCACCAGAGGGCCCTAGATTTATGTAGGAGTATGAAGAGAGCAGCAGTTCCCTTTTGCTCCCTCCTTTTCTTTTTCTTCTTCTCTTTTATTTTTCTAGACAGGATCTTGCTCTGTTGTCCAGGCTGGAGTGCAGTGGTGTGATCATAGCTCACTGCAGCCTCAGTCTCCTGGGACTCAAATGATCCTCCCACTTCAGCCTCCCAAGTAGCTGGGACTACAGGCACACACCACCATGCTCAGCTGACTTTTTATTTTTTATTTTTATTTTTTTGTAGAGACAGGGTCTTGCTCTGTGGCCCAGGCTGCTCTCCCACCTCCTGGCTTCAAGCGGTCCTCCCACCTCAGCCTTCCAAAGTGCTGGGATTACAGGTGTGAGCCACCACACCCAGCCCACTTTTTCCAATGTTTGATTTGTCTCTCATTTAAAAAACACTTTAGTTCGTTCACTTATCCAACTTGTGAACCAGCAAAGACCAAGATCAAATATAAGTACTTATGTGTGTTGGTTAGCCCTATCTGAGATCTATGGGGTGCCTATAATTCTCTAAAATGAAGGGAGAATTCTAAAAAAGAGAGAGAGAAAACACACCTTATTTAATATTAGGGGCACATGGTTGTCGTGTCTCCTGTTTGACCCAGCCCTGACCGCTCTGAGTCTGAAGTCCTTGTTCTCACCAAGCAGGGCTCTCAGGCCAGCATTCCCTGCTGGAATAGTGTGAGGTATGGAAGAAGAGGCACTGTTTCCCCAGGTGGCCTGGCAGGCACCTGTCATGGTGGCCCTGGACCAGGCGTCGGGTAAGCGGGCCAGTGTCATGCCTCTCCCTGGATTTACACAGCCCCAGGCCAAGCTGCTGCCCAGGCTCCCAGCATCACAGTCCTGCAAACAGCACTTCGGCTTGGCAGTTGTTAGAAGCGCTGACATTTGTTTGAATTGCACCAGCAGGAATTTATGTCCTGTGTAGACCCAGACGTCGGCTCCTCGACCCTCTCAGAGCCTGGCGGTCTGCGGTGAGCCGGAGGGCTGTGTGAGCTCACAGGAGGAAGGAACACATTTGGGAAGATCTCCCTCCCTCCTCAGCGTGGTGGACACTAGTGAGGAAATCTAAAGGGACAGGAAGAACCCACTCAAGTTTTAGTGTGTGTTATTTACGAGTTATTCATCATGTGCTCCGTAGGCTGGAGGCAAGGGCTGGCTCCAAGGGCCATGTGGGCTCCATGGAAGCACAGTTTCTTCCAGATTATTCTGGTTACTCTGTAGTCTTCGGAGTCCCTAATGGTAACTCTGCCAGCACATGTAGAAGCAAAATTTCAGAGTTTTAGAATGGAGGAATTCTTTGGAGGCCTTCCCATGGTGGGAAAAGCCTTATAAGAAAGCCAGAATTCTATGCCATTCCTAAAACAGTGTGACAGAAATGTGTCTGGTCAGCTAACGTTCTACCACAGTGAAGCAAGCACAGGCAGGCAAGGGTTGCAGTCATGTCTCTCTGCCCACTAACATCCAGTGTGACCTCAGCCAATGGAATTCTTGACCCGGATGTTCCCACGTTCCTTGTGGGTTGGAATGGGGATAACAGTTCCCCGTGTCTCGGGTCGCCGTGCAGATCAGCAGAGTATGAGGTGGATGAGGCAGTGATCTCAGATGCCACAGCTTGGGTTTTTCCAAGTCAATTTTAGATACCACAAAGCAACCACCAGGGAAACCGTCCGATGACACAGGTGCTGGTGTCCTTGCCCTAGACTTTTGAGAGCTTCTTTTTCAGAAGGTCTTCAAAGACCGGAGCTCATGACTTCTAATAAACTCAGGAAGATGAATTTGATTTTTTTTTAATTTATCATTTGGATTCCACCTGATTAACAAGGTGGACAGTCAAAAGGAGCAGCTGCTGGCCTGGGTCGAAGGTGAAGTGAGAGAAGCTGGTTCTGAGGCCAGTTTGCAAGGAGAATATCAGTGAGATGAGTGCCTGGCTCCACGAGATGATGAACTGGAAGGACTTCTTCCTTCTCATTTGGGTATTAAAGTGCTGGCATGCTTACTTTTTGAAAGTCTCGTTTATTGATGCTTTGAAAGCTCAAGTACAGCATGCAAATATCAATTTCTTTTCATGATTTCATTTTGTGAGATTATTTTATTAGAATAAAACTGACTCATTCAAAATAATTGGAGAAAAGATGAATCATAGTCATATATATATTATGAAATGATGCAGATTAAAACTCTTGAAGGAATTTAAACTTCATGTCCAAGCCCACGAAGTAGCTCTTGTAGCGTGCAGGGTGTTGTTCAACGTTTGAGAATTACAGGAGTTAGGACTAAGTGAGACCTTGACCAAAGGGATCTGCATCAGATTGATAAGGCAGCCTTACCACAGTTCTAGAGAACGGGCATTTGAGATCGTATCTGCTGCCACTTAGCAGAAAGAGGAAAACAGAAGGGAAGTGGGGAGAAGGAAGAGATTGAGGAAGGGGGCAGGCCCAGAGTTCGAAGCTCCCGCCTCCTTTGGGGGATTCCTTTCTTCACAGCTTACTTCCCATTATTTGACTGAGTAAATAGACAAGTACAGGTGTGATTATGTACACATACATAGATGTCGCCGGATTCTTAAGTACAAAATTTGTTTTCTTATTAGCGTAACAAAACTTTTATCATAGGATATATCTCATCCCATCTCCAAAACATATATTTAATGGGAATCGGGAAGCTTGGAAAAAAGACCCTTAGAGATCATCTGGTCCAGCTCCTGATGTGGCAGATGCAGGAGGGAGAACTGAAGTACTCACAGGGAGTTAGTGGCCAAATTGGGGTCACAGCTGATGTGCTGCTTAAAAATACACTGTTGTCTAGGGGCGGTGGCTCGCGCCTGTAATCCCAGCACATTGGGAGGCTGAGGCAGGGGGATCGCTTGAGGCCAGGAGTTCAAAACTGGCCTGGGCAACATAGCAAGAGTCTGTCTCTACCAAATAAAAAATTTAAAAATTAGTCGAGTATAGTGGTCCACACCTGTCGTCCTAGGTACTCTGGAGGCTGACATGGAAGAACTGATTGAGCCCAGGAGTTCAAAACCAGCCTGGGCAACATAGCAAGAGCTTATCTCTGCAAAATAAAAATTTTAAAAAGTAACCAGGCACAGTGATGCACACCTGTCGTCCTAGCTACTCTGGACGCCGAGACAGGACTATTGCTTGAGCCCAGGAATTCGAGGCTGCAGTGAGCCGTGACTGCGCCGCTGCACTCCAGCCCTGGTGACAGAGGAAGACCCTGTCTCTAAAGCAAATTCATAAAAATAAAAAAAAATTAAGGATAAAAAATATTTATGGATAAAAAATATTTATGGATTTAATATTTATGGATAAAAAATATTTATACCATTTATGGATTATGCACTAGTGATATCAGTAAGACCTAGCCCATCAGGTGCAGCACAGAGGGAAAGGGATCTAGTTATTTGGTTTTTCCCTGCTCTTTAAATTATTTGAGCATAAGCTCAAATGAGTTTAATGATCATCACCTTTTTTTTTTTTTTTTTTTTTTACATTTTATCTTTCCCATGTTTTTTTGTCCAGCGTAAAAAGATTTTTTCATTCATGGCAATAGAGTTAGCTGAAACAACCTCATATTTGTGAAAAATAACCTTTCAGGATTCCAGTATTCAAGCAGCTTCCTGTCAAGTCACATCATCATTGAGCTAAAGTAGGTTAGGTAACAGTAACAGTTAATTAGATTCTTTTTTTGTATATATCCTTCCCCTGAGGAAAGTTGAAGTGATAATTTTAAAAAATGGGTTTGTAGAAAATAGTTTCTGTCTAAAGAAGATGGATAAGAAAGATCAAATTCATTTGTAGGAAAAAAACAGGGCTTAGAACACCTAAGGAGAAACAATCATAAACATCGAATTTTACCTCTAATTGAAAGGGATGATATTAAGAGACTGTAAGTGCTTCATGGCTTTATGGTTTTTTTTGTTTGTTTTTTGAGACAGAGTCTCACTGTGTCACCCAGGCTGGAGTGCAGTGGCGCGATTTCGGCTTACTGCATCCTCCACCTCCCGGGTTCAAGTGATTCCTCTGCCTCAGCCTCCCACCCAGCTAATTTTTGTATTTTTAGTAGAGACGGGGTTTCACCATATTGGCCAGGCTGGTTTTGAACTCCTGACCTCGTGATCCACCCACCTTGACCTCCCAAAGTGCTAGGATTACAGGCGGAAGCCACCAGGCCTGGCAAACTTTATGGTTTTTTTGGTTTGTTTTTTCTTTTTTTTGATAGCCTCAGAAACATTATTTTATTAAAACCCAGGTGGAAATAAAAGCAAACAATTAAAGGTGTCCTTGACAGAGTCTATCGCACAGTTTTCTTATGTAATAAAGCATTTTAAGTATTTTGATAAAATAATATTTACCTTTAAATATAGATTTGCTGATCCTAAATTCTATAGTATAATACATGACAATTTAAAAAAGAATAATCAAAATATTATCTTCCAATAAACCCTCTCTTCTAATTTTATTTTTGGCTTATCATTGATGAGCTCTCTCTCACCCACAATCATTATTTGTTTCAGTTGTTGCAGCTCTTTTGTCACACCTGAGAATAAGAAAGCTATATGTAGCCATGTCCTTTAAACAACACCAGAAAAATAAACTAGTAATAGAATATCTTTTATATAACGCTTTGTTTAAAAAACAATTTTTTAAGCCCGCGTCTGCATCATTTTCTGTAACACAGCTTTATTCCTTTAATGTTATTTCACCAAGTGACCAGAAGGCCTCGCTAGAAGACATTTTTCTCTGGGGACGGTTCTCTTGCTTTCAGCCTAAGGCCAAGGAACAGACATTCCTCGGCTGGGATGACGGTGCATCTTTTATCTAGCAAGTCACATTTTGACTCTGTGTTTCAATCAACTGTAAAGTCTTCGGGGCCATCTTAGAAAAGGGATTTTATTATTTTTCCAGACATGCTGTCTTCAGAATAAGTGAAATTCAAAATGTTAAAACGAGGTGGCTCTGGTCATGTCTTGGCCAAAGCCTTCTCACTTACCTAGATTATGGTTCCATCACAAGGAAGAGTTTGGTGCTGAACTCTTTGTGGCTGGCATGTTTTCCTCCTAGATTGGCACTGTTGAAGAAAAGCGGGGAGGAAGATTGGAGAAACAGACTCAGCAGGAGGCAGGAGGGCGGCAAGGCTCCGGCCAGCAGCCTGCACACCCAGGAAACAGGGCGGTCCCTCATCAAGAAGGTAACGTTCCTTGTGTTAGGAAAAGCCTTCAGACTAACACCACTCTTGGAAGTGCATCAAAGAGACAAGCATGTGCCACCTAATTCCTTCTCTGTGAAGCATTTGTGCATTTTTGCCCTTAGGGTACATGCTGAGAGCCTGTCACAGAGCAGCTAAAATTGGGTGGAAGGCTGTGCCTGGAGATGTTTTAGAACTGGGATCAGCAACACACACACACACTGTGTCAGCAAGCAAGTGCCTGAATTTTAAAGTGTGTACTTTTTCTTCAGTTTAAAAACCTTCTTAAATGAAGTCTGGCTTTAGAGTGTTATTAAAGCCTTTATAATGAAAAAAATTGGACATCTTTAAGTTGCATATAAAATATGGACTTGCGTTTCCTATGCAGAGATTTTAAACCTAAGTATAAAAAATAAGGACATAATTGTGGTTCATGAGTCTTGAGTTCATCATTTAAGCATGTTTCATGAGTGACTATGCCTTTTATTGAGAATGTACAGTAATGTATGTTATAAGTTGAAACAAAATTAGGTAATGCATGGTGATCAATACTAGCAAGCATTTCATATGCGAAAGTATTGATGAATTATTAAATTACAGATGTGATGATGACCAACTTTTGACCAGGTAGTGCACACTTTCAAAACTGATGGTAACTGACTTGCTGGCTGGCCCTACAATTGCAAATGCACCTTCTGGCTGGAGGCGAAATGATGCACCGGTGACTCACTCCCTCCTCACTTTCTAGGATCAGAAGTCTTCAAGTAGAAAAGAAAAAGAATGCTTTTAACCAGATGATCCCCAGGCCCCTTCTAGCTCTAAAATGAGTTAAGCATCTGTGGAAGGGAGAGATGATGAGTGTGACTTTCATGCATTAAGAAACTTACATAAAAGTGAGATGTGCCCATAGAAGGGTAGGTCAGGAGTTCTGACACTATTTCATCCAATACTTCTGTGTCTTCTTAGGTCACATTGTAATGGCAATTTGAATTCTCTTCTTTGAGACATACATGGTGTTAAAGATAATATAACTAAAGGCGTTTAACCCTCGGCCATTTGTAAAGTTCTCAAATATAACTAGATGTTTAGAAAGTATACCAACATGCACATATTTTTCACACACTGTGTCAAATTCAGGTTTCAAAAATGAGATCCTGAAATGAAAGAAAATCCATCTGTCAAATAATGTATCCCCACTACCCACAAGCTTTATTTAAAAGAATCTTGAAATCATTGCTTCAAAAACAATTTTAGGACGTTCCTCATTAGCAAACCTGCCAACTACTATGTCCTGGCACCAAGCAGCGCCTGGCCCTTTATCCATCATTTTGGAAGGTGCAGAGACTCCCCAGCCCATCAGGAACTGGGAGTCCCAGAGAGCCGGTGGAAATGTAAATGAAGCCAAAAAGCACAAAGCAGGAGAGGTTCCCAGTGAATAGTGAAATGGGTGTGTTACCCCCGTAGAAGAACAGAGGATCACCTTAGGTGTGGAAGCCAGAAGGCTTTGACTGGAGGATGAGATCCGAACTGCCTGAAGGCTGGCTAAGGTTTTTAGAAGGCAAGAGAGGCCAGTTGACTGCAGTTGCCCTTGAGGTAGAAAACCCAGTGACCTGAAGCCGTGGGGCTTCCAAGCAGGATGGGGCTGGAATGGGAATGCCGCCTCTGGGCGCGTGGAGGCCGCTGTTCCTGCAGCGAGGGTGAACTCTCCCACTCTTCCTCAGTGGCCTGCTTCCCTTTGGCTGGAGACAGTAAGCTCTTTGAAGTTAAAATAAACCGATCTGTCTTAGGCCCTTGTAGCCCACATTGGGCAATCTCAGGTTCTGTGGAGGTCAGGTGTTTCTCAGACGACCTCTGACAACTCCTCGGTTCATTCCTTCCCGAGGGCTGGCACTGTTTTCAGTCATCCCCTGGCTGTGCTCAAATGTGGTGGGTGAGGCACCTTAAACCTGGTCTGTGTTGAGGGAGTCCCCCAATAGCTGAGGAGGCTTGACATGCCCACTGTTTGTGGGGTGTCTGAATGCTGCCCCGGAGAAGGACAGACAGTCATGACACGTGGGGCCTGAACAGGGGCGCTTGCTGCACGAAGTAGCTCTAGCCTTGCTGATGGAGAGATACCTAGGAGAGCAGGTACGGGAACCTTCCATCTTTAGCACCAAGGGCAGAAAGGAGCCGGTGTTACGGTCAGCTCATCACGTCCTTCACAGTTCCTGCGTGCCTTTTGAGTGTGCAGTCTGTGGAAATGTAGAAGAGGCAGGAAACAGAGGGAACTCTAGAAGTTCCTTCCATTGTTCCTATGAAAATACATGCAGCACGGAAGTGAGCACCACCCAATAAAAATAGAATGTGTGCCACATAGGTCATTTTGAAATTTTCTTGGAGTCACGTTAAAAAATACATTAAAGGATGTCTTGTAAAGTCTATAACTGTTTTGTTTCTGTCAATGGATTGGTCTCAAAAGAAAACATCTTTGAGGTGCCCCAGCCAGCATCTCATTTTGGGTCTTTTGTTATGTTAAGATTTACTTTGGGGCCAAGCACAATGGCCGTGCCTGTAATCCCAACACTGGGAGGCCAAGGCAAGAGCATCACTTGAGCCCAGGAGTTTGAGACCAGCCTGGGCAACGTGGTAAAACCCCATGTTTACAAAAATTAACTGGGTGTGGTAGTACGCACCTGTGGTCCCAGCTACTTGGGAGGCTGATGCAGGAGGATCGCTTGAGCCCGGGAAGTTGAGGCTGCAATGAGCAGTATTTGTGCCACTGCACTCCAGCCCAGGTGACAAAGCAAGACTCTGTCTCAAACAAAAACAAAAAAAATTTTTTGGACCCATGAATAGATACTAAGCTGGAGTTTTCATATCTATACTAAAAGATCAGGCACATCTCAGGGAATGGAAAACTTACCGGCAGTTCCTTCTTTCCCCATTTTACCCCCCACCCCCCAAAATGAGGATTGATGATCTAGAGCTTAAGAACACTAGTTGTTTACCTAGCCAGCTCTGTCATTTCCTGTGCAAAACTGCTTAGGTATTCTCTCTCTCTTTCTCTCCCCCCCCCACCCCCCCAGCTTTCTCTTTCTTTCTCTTCCTTGCGGCCCTTCTTATCTTTCTCCTGTTCTTGGTTTAGTCTAGGCCAGGCTAACCTGACTTAAACATGTGTGAGTCTTGTAGCATATGTACTTGGTCTAAAGATGGTAAAGCTGTCTGTTTTGTGGATTTGGTCTGGTCTGCACGCTGTGGTTTATGTGCACTTGAGCATGACTTGTGTACACTTTCCTCCAGAGTAACTCATTCCACCAGAGAGAGAGAAATCAAATGAAGCAAAGTCTCTCAGAAGTGGTTTGGCAGGAGTCTCTGTTACAACTCGCTTTCAGTTATGTATTTATTTTCACCAAATAGTTATTTTCAATTCCAACCCTATTTCGGTTTATTCGACGTTAAGGCACACACGGTGGCTCCCACGTCTTTTGTGAAGATAGTCATCCAGCAAATCAGACCTTTTCCAAGAAGCAAAAACCCTTCATAGACTTGGCCATTAAAACCCTGCGTCTGTTTCTGAGTTCCAGATGGGAACTGGATATCCTACTGTGCTTCAGTAGCTGTGAGGTCAGTGCACCCAGCTCAGATCTATGACAGTCCCTGAAATTTCAAGAAAGGTGAATCTGGCACATTTATATTCTCCGTGTCTGCTGCCGTTGAAATTCCAGATCACAATTCAGGAGAATTTAAAAGTCACTTTAAAGTGCGAGGATGACAGGGAGAGAAAGGCTGGTGGAACGCCCTCTAAACTCCAGATGCTCATTCTGCGGTCAGGGAATGAGTTGGCCTGAGGTTCACATCACTGCATTGTGTGAGCACGTGCATGCTGCTGTTTGAACCCAGGCACGAAATACTTGAAGGCGATTG
>NC_045442.1:101954363-101980225 GCF_002776525.5 Piliocolobus tephrosceles
GTGTTTAGTTGGTTCTTCATGTATTTAGGGTCAGTCACACACACACTGATCCTTGGCTCAGATTTTCAGGTGGACTTGATGGCATTAATTCCCCTCATAGTCATGAAACTGGTCTAAGGGGAGAGTATCTCCTTTCAGCCTCCAAGCTTGGATCCTGAGTCAGGAGCCCAGGAGAGGTGGCCGTGTTCTTCGCTCCAGCTCAGTGAGGATGTTGTCCTGCTCAGTTCCTAGAGGAGGAGGATATGGTGGAGGTGGTTTGGAGTGTGGAGAGACAGGGAGGAAGACTCGGCGAGGGGAGGCCCCTCCAGTGACCCTATTAAAGAACCAGGAGGAGCTGGTTCCAATGGCCCTATTAAAACTAGAGACCACGGACCCTCTGTCCCTTCCCTCCATCCTTGCTGTAGCCCCTCTGAACCCCACCCCAGAGGACAGACCCGGCCTGCGCTGAGCCACTCTGTGAATGAATAACATGAAAAATAGGAATGGCTGTATTTTTTTAATTCCCCGTGGAATGTCCTTGGTGTCAAAACAGCTCTGCAAAGTGGCAACATCCACTTTTCCATGAATGCCAGGCTCCCGACTCCTCCCTGCCGGGCTTTGCCCCATCACTTCCCTCCTGGGGCCTCTGTCCCTCCCTCTAGGCCCTCTGTCCCCTCCCTCATAGGGTCTGTGTCCCCTCCCTCATAGGGTCTGTGTCCGCTTCCTCATAGACCCTCTGTCCCCTTCCTCATAGACCCTCTGTCCCCTTCCTTGTAAGCCCTCTGTCCCTTCCCTCGTCGGGCCTCTGTCCCCTCCCTCTAGGGCCTCATCTCCCCAGCAGGACTGGGACTTTCTTAGCTCTCAGGCGGCCTCTGACAGGCCGTGATGGGCCTGCTCCGGCAGCACCAGCAGTTGCTGAATGAGCGGCTCAGGGTTTCACGTGCGAAGCTGACAGAGAAGGTGTCTGGGGTCCTCCCGTCGTCATCTCGCCTCTTCACAAATGGAAGCTCCCCACTTCTTCTCCCTGGGGCGGCCTTTTCCTCACTCTGCTGGTTCCTTTTCCTGAAGCTGGAAATGCTGGTTGTAAGAGCCCAGGTCCCACATACCCAGCCAGTGTCTACCCCAAGAAAGAGGCTGAAATCTGGAGCAAACTTCCTATCCCATCACCAACGGGGGGAAATGAGCTTGTGTTTCTTTGAAATAAGCCAATGTTAAACTTTAAAGGAAAAGATATATTATTGAAGTCTTTAAGTGTTTACAGTCGGCCCTTCATCTCTTCCGGTTCCGCATCCAAGGATTCAACCAAGTAGGGATACTTGGGAATAAAGCCAATACAAAGAACAATACAACAATTAAAAAATTAAAAACCAATACAGCAGAACAACTATTTACATAGCATTACCTTATATCAGGTATTACAAGTAATCACGAAACGATTTAAAGTACACGGGGAGGATGTGCACAGGCTGTGTGCAAATCCTACACCTTTTTATATCAGGGAGTTGAGCATCTGTGGATTTTGGTATCTGTGGGAGGTCCTTGAACCAGTCCCCCATAGGCACTGAGGGACAACTAGATATATTTTTTAGTAGAATTTCTTTTTTTTGGAGCAGTTGTAGGTTCACAGCAGAAAGTACAAAGAGTTCCTACATCATCCCTGCCCTCCCACACACAGCCTCCCCAATTACCAACATCCCCCTCCAGAGTGGCACATTTGCTACCACTGACGAACCTACATCGACACATCATTGTCCCCAAAGTTCATAGATTACGTTAAAATTTACTCTTGGTGTGGTCCATTCTCTCGGTTTTGACAAATACATAATGACATATGTCCACCATTACACTATCATACGGAATCATTTACCTGCCCTGAAGATCCTCTGTGCTCCGCCTGTTCAACACTCTCACTTCCCAGTCCTTGGCAACCTGTAATTTTTTACTGTCTCATAGTTTTGCCTTTTCCAGAATGTCATTGAATTGGAATCACACAGTATGTAGCCTTTTCAGATTGGCTTCTTCCATTTAGTAATATGCATTTAAGATTCCTCTATGTCTTTTTAAATTTTTATTTATTTTTAAATTATTATTATTATTATTATTATTATCGAGACAGAGCTTCACTCTGTCACTGAGGCTGAAGTGCAGTGGTGCAATCTTGGCTCACTGCAACCTCCACCTCCCGGGTTCAAGCAATTCTCCTGCCTCAGCCTCCTGAGTAGCTGGGATTACAGGCGCCCGCCACCACACCCAGGTAATTTTTTTGTGTTTTTAGTAGAGATGGGGTTTCACCATGTTGGCCAGGCTGGTCTCAAACTCCTAACCTCAGGTGACTCACCCACCTCGGCCTCTCAGAGTGTTGTGATTACAGGCGTGAGCCTCCACTGTGTCTTTTTATGGCTTTAAAGCTTTTTTCTTTGTATTGCTGAATAATATATCATTATCTGGACATGCCACAGTTTATCTATTCATCTACTGGAGGACAGCTTGGTTGCTTCCAAGTCTTGACAATTATGAATAAAGTGCTAGAAGCATCCATGTGCAGGCTTCTATTTGGATGTAAGTTTTCAAGTCATTTGAGTATCAAGGAGCATGATTGCTGTATCACACGGTAAGAGTATGTTGAGTTCTGTGAGAAGCCTCCAAACTGTCTTCCAAAGCGGCTGCACCATTTTGCATTTCCATCAGCAATGAATGAGAGTTCCTGTTGCTCCATGTCCTTGCCAGCATTTGGTGGTGTCAGTGTTTGCATTTTTGCCATCCTAATTGATGTGCAATAATGTCACCTTGTTTTAATTCACAAATCTCGAATGATGAGATTTGCAGATATGATGTTGATCGTATTTCCATGTGCTTATTTTCCATCTTAGATCTTCTTTGGTGAGGTATCTATTCAGATACTTTCCCATTTGTTAATCTGGTTGTTCATTTTCATATTCTTGAGTTTTAACAGTTCTTTGTATATTTAGGGCAGTAGTCCTTTATCAGATACGTCTTTTGCAAATATTTTCTCCCATTCCTTCATTCTGTAGTTTGTCTTCTCATTCCTTTAACAGTGTCTTTTACAGAAGTTTTTAATTTCAGTGAAGTTCAGCTTATCAGTTATTTCTTCTGTGGATATTGCCTTTGGTGTTATATCTAAAAACTAATTACCAAACCCAAGATGATCTAAATTTTATCCTATGTTATCTTCTAGGAGTTTTATAGTTTTGATTTTTACATTTAGGCCTTTGTGATCCATTTTGAGTTAATTTTTGGGAATGTATCTAGTTTTTTTTTTACATGTGAGTGTCCAGTTATTCCAGCATCATTTGTTGAAAATACTATCTTTTCTTCATTCTAATATTTTTGTTCCTTTCTCAAAGATCTGTCGGCTAAATTTATGTGAACTTATCATTGATCTATTTAACTGTTCTTTCATCAGTACCACACAATCTTGATCACCGAGGCTTTAGAGTGAGTCTTGAAGTTGACTGGTGTTGGTCCTCCAACTTTTTTCTTCCCCTTCAGTGTTGTGTTGGCTATTCTGGGTCTTTTGCCTCTCCATGTAAACTTTAAGATCAATTGGTCAATCTACAGCATATCTTGCTGGGACTTTGGAACTGCATTGAATTTACAGATCAAGTTGGGAAAACCTGCCATCTTGACAAAATTGAGTCTTCTTATCCATGAACATGGAATATCTCTCCACATATTGTTAAGTTTAAAAGAAGTTAACATCTGCTAAAGGTGTTTCTCTTTCATCACTTCAAAATTAAAATTTCAAAAAATTATATGTTTTTACTTCTGAACAGTTTTTCCCAGCTAAATATAAATAGTTTATGTACCAGGTATATAGCACTAGTTCATTTGTGTTCTCAGAGGTCAAGTCACTCCTTTTTCTTTACTCCAGCAATAGTGGTATCTTAATATTTAATAATACAGAGGTTCAGAGAAGAAAACAGAGCATTTAAACAGCACACAGGCTCTGTCTAAATGGACTGTTTGTCTCTGTGTCAGGCTTCAACTTGAATTCTCTTCTTTCTCACATGCCTCAGGGCTGTACCAGAATAAGATTTCACTTTATTCCCTTCCTTTCATCTTAGGAGCTGGTAGATGGTGACAGGATTGGAAAACAGTTGCTTTGAGGTCTGAGCCTTGACCTGTGATCTTTTCTTCATCTTTTGTTCAGGCTACTTGAGGCTGTATGCAGTGATGAGGGACTGAAATTTCTCTTAAGGAAGGGGCAAAGCTAAATTTCTTTCATAGTGTGCAGAATTCAAAATGATCTTAGCGTTTTTGAAAACTGAAAAGTACAACTTTGTTACTTTCACTTTATTTCTATTACTGAATGTGTACTTTATAATTTCTTCCTTTAGAGTTTAACTACATGTGAATAACATAAAAAAAAATTTTTAAATCAGATTACAATATTTTCTTTCCATAAATCTCTCTGGTTGTGGAAGAGTTTGACCCTTAAATCTGCCCTATTTGGAATTAGGGACTTCTCACTGATCATGAGGGGAAATGTTAAGGTTTTTAGGAAAAATTTTTAGTAACTTTTAATTTTGATAAAATGTTAAACTTACAGAAAAATTTCCATCATAGACAGAACACTTTCATACCCTTTACCAGAACCACTCATTGTTGACATTGGCCCCTTCCTTCACTCTCCTTCCCTTCTCCCCTCGACCCCTCACCCCACTTTCTTGCCTTCTCTTCCCCCGTCTCGTTTTTCCCACCCCAACTATATGCCAGTAATTTGGAAACGTTGTGCACCTCTACCTTTCAAGATTTGACTTTATTTCCTAAAGCCAAAGATATTTCCTCCCATATTCATGGTACAGTGATCAACATGAGGAAGTTAATGTTGATGCAATATTTATCTGATCCACATCTATCTTAAAATTATGTCGATTTTCTCCAATAATGCCCTTTGTAGCCCCCACCCCATCTGGGATTCAATCTAGGATCATGCATCACGTTTGGTTGTCATATCTCTTTAGGAAAAGGTTTTTAACCTAATTTAAATTGGCAGGGACCTCAAAATCACTTCTGGCTATGAGGGTTTTATAAAAGAATCCTGTGAAAGAAAAATTCATCACCTAGATGATGGAGAAGTCCACGTTCATAGCTTAAACCAAATCTTCCCAGTGTAGACCTGGTTTTGTGCTGCTGGAAATGAAGGGAAGGTGCCTTTCCTCTGTCAACCCCAATCATTCTAGGGTGTTAAGAAAATGAACTGTCCGCATCTCCATTCTCTTCCTGTCCCTCTTGAATCAGGAAGTTCTCTCTTGGGTCAGTTAAGGGAAGCGGTTTGCCATAGTGAGGCGGAAAGGCCTCGGGGAAGAGAATCTCTAGGATGGGCTTCACTCAGGGATCTCCGAGTCCTCCCCTGTGTCAGCACGAGGCCTGAGGATCACACCGATCCACGGTGACTTCTCCGCCTAGGAAAACACCTTAGGAAGGCGGAAAAGCTGGAGGACCTGCTAGAAGTTGAGTAGTGCTCAGAAGTAGTTTGAAAGCGGATGCACTAGCAGCAATGGCCTTCCTCGGGTCCAAGAGACAGGGGAAAGCAAGAGGGCAAAGCTGGGAGGCCATCGCCGGCCTCCAGAGCCCCTCCCAGAGACCTGCAGGTGACAGCCAGGGATGTGACTTCTTCTCCGGAGGGGGCGCCTTTCCACTCTTCCTTCCTTGGCATTAGCTCCACAGCTCCCCGGCTCCCCACCCAGCCCTGTGCCTCGCCATAGTCAGGGGTCTTGTGGTGCAGGGAGGGATGGCTTGAAGGAGGAGGGAAAGCAAACTCTGCCGGCCAGCGTTTGAGGACCTCCTGCCCTGGTTATCACCCGCGACCGCCACCTACACTCTTCTCCCCAATACACATCACTCAGTGGCGTGAGCCCTGTCCTCTGCCTCCATCCCTGCTCCTCTCCCTCCCTCCTCAGCCCCATCTCCCCATCCCAGGCCCGTCCTGAGCCCCTTCTCCTTTCCTGATGCCCTCTGAGTCCTCTGTAGCTTCTTCCCCTTCCCCTCCTGCCACATTCCCAACCACAAGTCTAATGAGCGACACCAAAGGCTTGGAAATGGAAGAAGCAGATATCTCCGAAAACTTTCCAATTAGAAACTGTTGAAAGCATTTTCAGTAGAATGTTATCGTGCATGTAGGTCTACAGCATAGTTCATCCTCAGCGTCAGATCTCTCACAGCTTAAAGCCACTTTCGTGGGCTCTCCTGGTTGCTTACCTGCCCGCAGAACATCAGTGACTGCAGGAAAAAGCAAGCGGAATCCCAGCAAACCTTCTCCTGCCCCTTATTCCTAACCAGCCTCCCTCCTTCTAACTGGGCAAGTTCCTTGTGTGCTCACATGGATAAAGTTTTCTAGACTGATCATCTTCTTTGTGAGTATATAGGGATAAAAATCTCCCAGTTAACATAGTTTAACTAGATGGGATAAGGCAGAGAAACTTTAAAACCCTGTAGAGTCCAGGGCCTGAAAACAATCTATTTTGAACTGTTTGTGTTTACAAAGGATTGTTTTGGTGCTCCAGTGCCCCCAACCGGTAAGTCACAGGACAAAGCTGTTCATCTAAAGTTTCAGTATCGCCAGTGGTGATCTCCGACCCAACCTGGATGTAAGGAAGCCGAGCCCATTTCAGATAGAACATTTTTGAACATCTTTGGACAATATACTTATTCCTCTTTGTCTACCTGCTTTTTTCACTCATGAAATGCTGCAGGCTGAGATCCACACCGCTGTCATTTCTCTCTCCTGTTTTCTCTTCTGTACATTTATGAACAGCGGGTCACAGAAAGTCGAGAGAGCCAGATGACGATTGAGGAAAGGAAGCAGCTCATCACTGTGAGAGAGGAGGCCTGGAAGACGAGAGGCAGAGGAGCGGCCAACGACTCCACCCAGTTCACTGTGGCTGGCAGGATGCTGAAGAAAGGTCAGCGTGTGTGTGTATGTGTATGTGTGTGGTGTGTGCACAGTGCACACACACGAGCACACTCACCCATGGACGGCGTGTACGTGATAACTCAATTTAAAAGACAAAACCATGGCCTTGTTAAGTTTTTCTAAGAGACAGGGTCTTGCTCTTTTGCCTAGGCTGGAGTGCAGTGGCTCAATCATGGCTCACTGCAGCCTCGAACTCATGGGCTGGGGCAATCTTCCCACCACAACCTCTCTAGTAGCTGGGACTATAGGTGTGCAACACTATGCCTGGCTTTTTAAAATTTTTTATGTAGAAATGGGGTGTCACCGTGTTGCCCAGGCTGGTCTTGAGCTCTTGGATTTAAGTGATCCTCCCACCTCAGCCTCCTAAGTAGCTGGGACTACAGGCGTGAGACACCATGCCCAGCCTTCTTTTAAATTTTTTTAAACTTACTAACATTCTATAAATGTTTTTTGTATAGGTTCTGCGAGATATTCCTACTGAATATCTTTTCTTCATAAATAGTATCTTCTTTAAACTTTATATGATTCTTGGAAATAATTGAAGGTCATGAAACAGTGACACATAATTCATTTTGTCACTATTTTCAAAACTTACCCATTTGGAATTGAGTGCAAGTGTCGGTTTCAAAAGCAATTCAAATCTGCTAACAAATTTTGATCCTTTCCCATAATTACATCTATTTATTTATTTAGACGGACTTTCACTCTTGTTGCCCAGGCTGGAGTGCAATGTTGTGATCTCGGCTCACTGCAGCCTCTGCCTCACGGGTTCAAGCAATTCTCCTGCCTCAGCCTCCTAAGTAGCTGGGATTACAGGCAGCCACAACCACACCTAGCTCGTTTTTAATATTTTTAGTAGAGATGGAGTTTCACCATGTGGGCCAGGCTGGTCTCAAACTTCTGACCTCAGGTGATCCACCTGCTTTGACCTTCCAAAGTGCTGGGATTACAGGCGTAAGCCACCGTGCCCAGCCCCCATAATAATAATAATAATAATTATTATTATTATTATTATTATTATTATTATTATTTTGGTTTGTGGGGGAACAGAGTCTAGCTCTGTCTCCCAGGCTGGAGTGCAGTGGTGTGATCTCAGGTCACTACAAACTCTGCCTCCCGAGTTCAAGCGATTCTCTTGCCTCAGACTCCTGAGTAGCTGGGATTACAGACACGTGCCACCACACCTGGCTAATTTTTGTATTTTTAATGGAGATGGGGTTTCGCCGTGTTTGTCAGGCTGGTCTCAAACTCCTTACCTCAGGTGATCCACCCGCCTCTGCCTCCCACAGTGCTGGGATTACAGGCATGAGACACCCCGCCTGGCCCATAATTACTTTTAAATCGTTTCCATTTCCTTGTGACCCAGCAACTACATACCTACCCTAAGTCAGCCTTTCACAATAAAGAAGTTTATCCCCTCTTCCTTTTAGGTTAATTCCTAGGTTCTTCTCCATGAAACCTGATTTCTCTGACCGAGCAAAGCCAATTCCGTATATGCTTTAATAGATGTCTAAAAGGTGTCCTCAGTTCCAAGGCAGTGGGGCGTCCCTGCTGCAGTCCTCTGCTGCTGAGCTCTTGGAACTGATTTGATGCCTGTATTCAAAAATGTATGAAACTGACTTACGTATCACATGGTTAGTAAAGTTATTGGAGAGCTTTGAGGCTTCATAAGAGTGTTTGGGGCTTTATTTCATATCCCGCAGGAAATGATTAAAATTTAGGGTCCCTTTGTCATCTGTATGCACATGCCATCATTTTCTAAGCTATTATTTCAAAGTAAATTTCCCAACTTAGTGGTATACATTTTCACATTCACTTCATCTTAACATCTTGTCATCAAACTTGTGGGTTTAGCTTTTCTTTTTCTCAGAACCTTTACGGATCCACACTTTTATGACGAGTACCTAACTCATTATAGGTACATAATGAATGTTTGTGGAAGGAAGGGAAGGAGTGAGGCATGGAAATCCCTGAATTGTGATTAACTCAAATCTTAGTGGGGAATCCTTTCTAACAAATCTATTCTTACCTCATCTTGGAATTGTGAAAAGATAAGAGAAGAGAATTTATTCGCACAGAATGAGGTACCATTTGCCAATTTCCTGCGTCAGATCACAGAACTGGGTAATCGTGTTTAAACTCCTTTAACGTGAGTCCCAACCCTTCTTTAACAGAAGCACCTCCTTAGGCGCAGAGTGGCTAAGTAGAACTGGAGCTGAGAACTTGAACCTGACCTCAGGTTTTCCAACTTCTAGCCCGGACTTTTATCTTGATGAGTTCCTGCTTTGGTTTCTTTTCTTTCTTCCATCTTAAAAACCCTAATGTATTTGTAGGTGAGTTCTTACTACCAAATGCCACTGCCCTTGTCCACACTGACATCTGTGAAAATGTTCCCGAAGAGAGTACGTGACTGGTTGTTGTACCTAGAATTCATTGAAAAGTTTTGTTTTAATGTTTTGTAATTTGCATCTCCCCGCCATGAGCCATTCATTCCCTAAGGATCCTTAGCAGTCTGGGGAGCATTTTCGCATAGTGCCACTGCCTGAACCACCAGCAGGGGGGAGCCATGGCAGCGGGGTTTGCCCGGCACCGGCCAGGACAGGGAGGGATTTCTCCGGTTGCTTTGGAAACCAATCTTCAGAGTCAGTCCTGCTTATTAGCTGCGGAGTTAACAGCCTCTGTGCTCATGAACTCCTCTGATGTCTCTTAAGCATCCTTCTAGTGAGTGATGATTTCCCTGCCCACTCCGTGATACCAGATTTTACTTATCTTTATCATCTTTCAATAAAGGTTACTTTCTCATGGATATAAACCCTTTGCAGGTCTGGCAATTGAAACAAATTTTAAAACTTTTATTGACATCATCAACCAAATATATGTACAAAATGAGAAGTTCTTGTAGAATATTACTAACACTTGAGTTTTAAACCATTTAATGGTATTTTTTATTAAATTGTTATGCTGTAATACTTCTCCCGTTCACAGGAGGAAGGAGCAGAATCATTCATTCATTTGGTTTTCCTTGCGATAGTGATTTGCATATTCTCTGGATATTGTTCGTCCAGGGATGCATTGTCATCTAAGTGGCAATGTCATCTAAGGATTTCACATTTATTACAAATGAGTACAGAGAACATTCACATCTCATTTTGTTTTTTGTAAATGCACTAGTTTTCTTTCCAATGCCTTCCACTTAGGTTAGGGAAGCAATACTCATCCTTCTCTTTACTAAGTTTTCTTCTTGCAGCTGGATACTTTCTTCATGCTGGAATTCCTCCCTTTCCCTTTCGTATGTCTCTTACCATTTGCCCTTTTAAAGATTCCTCACCCTGCTTCTCAGTAAATATACGATGAAAAGCATTTCCTGTTTCCACCCACATGGGAGATGAACAGGACCTTCCAACACGCACAGTCGGTCCAGACCTGCCCTGGTCTGTGGTTTCTTCTGAAAGGTTGGCCCTCCTTGGGTTACTGTCTGTGTAATGTCCTCAAGGCCACTGTCCCTCCCTCCCCTCAGCCTGAAGGAGAGCTTCAGTGCTGGGGGCCACTTGCTGGCAAGTGTGACACAGCTCATTCTGCAGATGGCACCAGTGCACTGTCAGCTGCCCCTGCCATCCCCAAAGGGCCTCAGAACTCACAGCTGCATTTGCCCAAGTTAACGTGTCATGGACATGTTTTCCCGCGTCTTCAGCATTCATTTTGGAATATCAGCTTGTCAGCCACTACAGTCCTTGGAAATAATACAATCCTGTCTACATTTGCAGTTAGTTGTCCCACAGTCGCCGTACCTGTGAAGTGCGCCTGTGTGTGCCTGCATGTGTGTACATTCTTATAGGTTGTGCCGTCTACCCTGGGACTCCTGGAGTTTCATCAGGGTTCCAGAGATTTCCAGAAGTGACCGTGAGATGCTCAGTAGCTCGTCTGTGTGTTCCGCAGGTTTGGCGTCACCCACTGCCATAACCCCAGTAGCCTCACCCATTTGCAGTAAAACAAGAGGCACCACACCCGTTTCGAAACCCCTGGAAGGTAAGTCACCAAGGCCCCAGCCACGCCAAGCCTGATCGGAAGAGGCCTTAGTGATGCGGTCTCACTGACAGTTTCTGCTTGCCTAGATATCGAAGCCAGACCAGATATGCAGTTAGAATCGGACCTGAAGTTGGACAGGCTGGAAACCTTTCTGAGAAGGCTGAATAACAAAGGTACCTACTGGAAGCCAGAAGGCTTTGCTCTCAGAATCTCTAAATCCAAATTCTGATTGCTTTTCTTCCTCAGCTAAATTGTTTTCTTTCCATTATGGCTTTACTAATTCATACTGTAATCATTATCTTTGTTGTTATCTTCAAAAAATGAAGTTTTGGTCAAGACTGATTAGATTAACAAGCCCTGATTCACTTGATAACGTACTACATTGGGGACTTCCAATAATACATTTTTTTCTTGAATCTAAACCCTTGGGGTGTAATCCAATCGGAATTGTGAGTTGAGTGATTTTGATTATAACTCTGAAAGCAGATTATTATATGTCGGCAAAATCAACGTGATCTTGGGCCTGGTGAACTTTAAATTGTATGTTACCAATTTCCAATAAGGTAAAAGCTAATATTATTTCATATAATCACAAGTGATTTCAAAAAGAAAATTATGGCAAATGAATATTGAAATAAGTGTTTCAATATAAAAGTCAATGAGGTATACAAAATAAAAGAGCAATATGCAAAAACAGCCTTTTATCTCTTGATTAAAATGTCCATTCCTGGAAACTTACCAAATACTAGGCGCTGGGAGCCCCTACTATTGACAGTGACCACTAAAAGATTGAAAATAATACAGTCACCACTGAACAGAAATATAAAAGTGTAATTTAATCACTGATCTGGCTAGGCAAGGAATGCCAGTCAGCAAAGCATTTATTACACACATGGAGCAGCGATCTAGCCCGCAGGTCAGCAAGCGATGGCCACTGCCAAATCCAGCTGCCCACCTGCTTTTGTTTTTTCTTGTTTGTTTGTTTTTAAGAGACAGGGTCTTGCTCTGTCACCCAGGCTGGATTGCAGTGGTGCCATCATAGTTCACTGTAGCCTTGAACTCCTGGACTGAAGCAATCCTCCCACCTCAGCTGGGACTATGGGCATGCACCACCAAGCCTGGCTAATTTTTGTTTCTGTTTTTGTAGAGATGGAATCCCACTATGTTGCTCAGGCTGAACTCCTGGGCTCAAGCGATCCCCCAGCCTCAGCCTCCCAAAGTGCTGAGATTATAAGCGTAAGCCACCATGCCCAGCCTTGTTTTTGTAAATAAAGTTTTACTGAAACACATCCATACCCATTCATGAACCTTAGTCAGTAGCTTTTGCATTATAACAGCAGAACTGAGTAGTTGCAACATAGGCCCCATGTCACCCATCCCCATGCAAAGCCTAAAATGTTTACTGGCTGGCCCTTTTTGGAAGAAGTTTGCTGACCCTTGACATAGAATGAGGCCGAGGCTGGTTCATCCACCCTCAGCAGAAGCCAGTGCAGGTTCAGAAGCGTTCAGTGGGCTGTGTGTGCAGTAAGGTCAGCCTCCCTCTCTCCCACCATTTTACTGCAGAAGATTTGTTCAGGTGGGAAGTCCTTATGTCAGAGATTAAGTAAGGGCCTGGGAAGCAACCGCAGGACCTTGTATATCACAACCGTGTTCCTTCCACTCCTGGAACTTAGGAGGAAATAGAATTTTTAAACTATTGTGAGGCATAATTGGAGTCTTGTTTTTATAAAACTCTTACATCATTTTCTTCTTTGTTGATAGTTGGCGGGATGCACGAAACAGTGCTCACCGTCACCGGCAAATCTGTGAAGGAGGTGATGAAGCCAGATGATGATGAAACCTTTGCCAAATTTTACCGCAGCATGGAGTATAATATGCCCAGAAGTCCTGTGGAGCTGGACGAGGACTTCGATGTCATTTTCGATCCTTATGCACCCAAGTGAGTTATTTGGGTCTCTGTCTTTCCTCCACTGAGAAGGGCTTCCTTTGCCTACACACAGCATATCCACGAGGCTCTTTCCCCATGTGACGTCCTTCTTCTAACTCCATCACAGGGGCGTTAGTATTCTAGAGCCAGGGCACGCTGTTGCAGGAGCCCAGGGTATGGAGCCTCGCAGCAGATAGAACATGAAGACCAGATGTGCAGGCAGGCAGACCTCGTGGGCCACAGTTGCTTGTCCTGTGGCATAAAGAGGGCGTCACTGGATTTTTCACATAACTTGAATATTGTTTTGCAGTTTTTAGGGTTACATCACTTAGCAGAGAGTTCAACGCCTGTCTTTTTTTTTTTTTTTTTTTTTTTGTATTTTTAGTAGAGACGGGGTTTCACCGTGGTCTCGATCTCCTGACCTTGTGATCCGCCCACCTCGGCCTCCCAAAGTGCTGGGATTACAGGCGTGAGCCACCGTGCCCGGCCAGCAACGCCTGTCTTTCATTGGCATATTGAATTCTTGCTCATAATGTTGCAAAATATTTGGATGAGATGGGCTCAAATTAGTACAGCTCACTAGAAAATCAATAAGGCATGTTACTTAGCTTCCAATCATTTACAAAATCAATAGATCTGCGGGTTTTCTCAGTGATGACTAAGGGTTTCTCTTCCCACGGGAACATGACTAAACCAACTAGGAAAAGTGATTATGGTATTAGGAGTCCGTCAATTTCAAGTGCCAAGAAGAAGATCCCAACTCAAACTGATTTCAGCAAAAAGAAAAGTGCGGAGAGGGTTTACCCGCTCACTGGCTGAACAGTGGGGAGGAGTTGACCGGCCTCACTCGCTGAACAGTGCGGAGGGGTTTATGCTCTCACTCGCTGAAAAGCGCGGTGGGGTTGACCGGCTCACTCGCTGAAAAGTGCGGGTGTGGCCTCGGGTTCTAGAGGCTCCTCAGAACACAGTCTGTCTTGGCTTTGGGCTGGCGGCACTCTCCATCAGGCAATGGCCTGGCGGCAGATGGACACCCCAGCTCTGGAGTCACAAGGCTGCCTCCCTGGCCAGCCCAGCACAGATAGCTTCTCTTCCCAGTAGTCCCAGCAGAAGTTCCAGGTTTGATTTGCTTGGCTTCAACTTGAGTCCCGTGTCCATCCCTGAACCAGTCACTGTGGCCAATGGGATAGAAGATGCCGACTGGCTAAAGGCGGGTCTCTGGGTTCCAGAGTGGAGGTGCAGGGAGGTGGTTTCCCCAGAGGAAAATCCAGATGCTATTAGAGAAGCAGAGGAGGACACACTGGACAGGCTCCACCCACGGCAGTCCACCACATCCATCGGGTCTTTCCTGCGAAATTGTCAGAGTGACATATACCATTTTCTACAAGCTGCTCCTGATAAATTCATTGCATATTCCGGTTTGCTCAATTTGTTTCAGTTTGCATGTTTTAATTTCCTACCTTAAAAAATGAGCCCTTTGCTATTTTCTACTTCGAAATAGTATTTTGGGTATTTGCATACATAGCTGTTTAACCATTTCTCAATCTTCCGCCCACCCAATGTCACTGTTTAAATTATTGTATATCATAATGTAAACATATATGTATATTACACACTTGACACCATGGTATGTAAAGAGGCCTTTCTGGCACAGAGGCCCGCGAGCTGGAGGTGGAGAGTGGCAGCAGGAGTCTGTTGGGAGATCACTTCGCTCCGTCTGCTCACCTACCCGAGTCTGGTTTTCCACCCCAGAGTTGTGAGAATGTGGGGTGGTCACAGATGGTTGCGGGCCTATTTTATTGCAGATATTCTTCCAAAAAGTGGTTATTTTTCAGAGGGGGGCAGTGAGTTGAGTGGAAGCTAGTCATGGAGAGACAGTAAGGGGACCGAAAGCTGTTGCACAGGGAGAAAGTTTACTCGGAGCGAAGAGGATTACATCAAGGAGCCGTGGTCTGCAAATTCCCTAGGGGCTTGCAGGAGACAGACAAGTAGACATGGGTGTATGATTCCAAAGCGAGAATTAGGATGTGTGCATGGGTGCAGTAAGGAGAGGGAAGAGCTTCCTAACCCCCAGAGCTGTCTAGCAGAGCCGTGAGCTGCCCAGAAGTACTCCACACCCTTCCAGGCAGAGACCAAGGGGCATGACTGAGTGGCGGCGTCCGGGCGTGGCTGAGATTTGAACTCAGTGAGCTTTCATCCCTTTCCATCTCCAAGATTCTACAACTCCATATTAGGGGAGTGGCGGTGGGAGGGGGAGTTGCAAGATTTGTAACAAAATCAGGAAATACCCTGTGGAGTCCAAGACCCACAGGTCATCCAGGTGTGGTGGTGTGGCAGACTGGGACCGCGCGCGGCTCTGCTTCCATCCGCAGATTGACGTCTTCCGTGGCCGAGCACAAGCGCGCAGTTAGGCCCAAGCGCCGGGTTCAGGCCTCCAAAAACCCCCTGAAAATGCTGGCGGCAAGAGAAGATCTCCTTCAGGAATACACCGAGCAGAGATTAAACGTCGCCTTCATGGAGTCAAAGCGGATGAAAGTAGAAAAGAGTGAGTATTTGAACCCCCACCCTGCTTCTGTGCTTGGGAATGGTTTCTTCAGAGGATTTACTCATTGCTTGGTTTTCTGCCTTGTGAAGGCCTATAATGGTGCTCAGAAGACCCTCATGAAGTAAAAAGGAGTAAGTTTGCACGTACATGTGCACGCTTACCTAGGTTTTAAAGATTTTTCATGGAAATTCTCACAGTGTGTATCACCTGTTCAACTGGTTAATTCAGATTATCCTGGGGTTTGGTTTTTGTTTCTGTTTTTAAGAGACTGGGGTCTCATCATGTTTCCCAGGCTCATCTCAAACTCGCTGGCCTCAAACAATCCTCCCACCTTGATCTCCCAAAGTGCTGGGATTACAGGCATGAGCCACCGTGCCTGGTTACAAATTATCCTGTTTTATCGAGTTTCCTTTCTGGAAGTTAGAAGAGATGGATATTTCTGGGTACGGTAATTCAGCCATTTTCAGCTCTGTAGATCCTGAGCACAACCATTCTTCATTTAATCTTATTCGAGAGCAAGTCATTTGATCTCTTACAGTAAAACACCTCCAATCACTGGGGTTTCTAATCCTAGATTTTTATATTATTAACTAACACATATGCCAGTGCTTTTCAAATTGTTCTTGGTAGGACCCTGAGCTTCTCGGAGTTGGGATGTGGGCTGGAGGGAGCCGGCTGGGGGCAATGAATTCAGGCGAGGAGATGGGCTCCAGACTCTCAGTCCCACTGTAAGCTGAGCCACACTGCTGTCATCTGCCCAATAATGTGGGGTTCCATCATTCTGAAACAGTGGTTTTCTTGGTTTGAGGTGATAGCATGCATAATCTTGATTTTTGGAATAATCCTGCTATAATTTTCATTTTCCCATAACACTCATAAACCTATTTCCTCATGTTTTTCTTAGAAATATAGTACTTAGATGAAGTGGTTGAGTCTTTTCGTTATAACTGGTTTACTAAGAAAGTATATTTCAGACCACGCATGGTGGCTCATGCCTGTAATCCTAGCACTTCAGGAGGCAGAGGCAGGAGGATCACTTGAGCCCAGGAGTCTGAGAGCAGCCTGAGAAACATAGCAAGACTTCATCTCTACAAAAAATAACAAAATTAGCTAGGTGTGGTGGCACTCACCTGGGGTCCCAGCTACTCAGGAGGCTGAGGTGGGAGGATCACTTAACCCCAGGAGGTCAAGGCTGCAGTGAGCCATGATTGCACCACTGCACTCCAGGCTGGGTGACAGAGCCACACCCTTTCTCAAAAAAAAAAAAGTGTATTTCAAAACCACAACACCATAATGAATTCACAAGTGGAGTTATATGTCTTCAAATCTAATCCCAGTGAAATAAATTTCTGAATTTCTCTCCAGCATATACATTTTTAAAAACAGTAAGTTGGAGAAATAAATGTTTGTTGGCACAGATTTTACATATGTTTCCTCTGCCTCCACTTTTGGGGGCCCAGGGGTTGGATTAGTGATGACTGAGCGATCTGTAGATGTTTGCTGTTTTGCACTGAAAACGCATCTTATAATTACAGTCTTAACTCTAAGAGCAGAAGACCTCAAGATACCATCTGGCTGATCACTTTGTCTTCAGATAAAGATTAGAACCGAATCATCCCTTACAGAGTGCCTACTTTTTTGTTTTCTTTACATATAAAGGCTTTTGGTGAAAACTGTCTAATAGTCATCTGGCATCTGTACATTTGGGCATCTAAAAGTTGTTAGGATTTATAACAGCTTTCAGTGGAATTGCAACAAGTGAATCCAGCTCCTGGTTTTGTACTAAAGTGGCTGGTCCACATCATCACTCAGTTCTTGTCCCTCTGCACAGCGCGGTGTGACACTTGTCAACAAGCAGTTTATATTTTCAGTGCTGTATTTAATTCTTAACAAGGTGGTTAAGCACTGAATTGCACATTTAATCAAACTTGATTATGTTTTCCCTTTCAGGATTAACTTGAAAAGGCAAAGGTGTTGAGTCAGTTATGAATAATTTCTGACTGTAAATATTGTCACTGTAACTGAACTTCCTGCGTTGTCTTTCCTTATTCACCCCGCCCAGTGTCTTCCAACTCCAACTTCTCAGAAGTCACCCTGGCGGGTTTAGCTAGTAAAGAAAACTTCAGCAACGTCAGCCTGCGGAGCGTCAACCTGACGGAACAGAACTCTAACAACAGCGCTGTGCCCTACAAGAGGCTGATGCTGTTGCAGATTAAAGGTATTTCAGAGCAGCCTGGCACGGTGACTCAGGGCCCGTGGTTTCTGTCTGGTCACATAAAGATTCCTGACTGTAATTCATCGCCTGTCCCGGGAAGGGAACGCACGCTTTTTGAGAACCTACTGTGTGTTCCTTGCTATGCAACCTCCTGTCTCTTAAGCTTCCCCCAATCCCATGACATAGGAAGTATTCTGCCCATCATGGCTTCCAGAGGCAGGAATGTGTCTGGGGTCCCAGTAGCTACTGGGTGGCAGAGCTGGATTCGAACCCAGGTTCCCCCACTCCGGAATCCCAGCTTTTGCTCCTGGTGCCCCGTGCTCCACGTGGTGGCCAAACATCCGTGCAGTTACCAGAGGTGCCCTATGTCATCAGAGGGGCTCTCTGCTCCCTGCCCAGTCCTCCCCGAGTCAGTACAGAACCGGGAAGGAAGACACAGCTTGGAGAAGGAATCAAGGGAAGGTGGATGCAGATGAAGCCCACCTGCGTTCCACTCCAGTGCCCTTCGTGTCCTTAGCCAGGGAGATTCCAAAGACGAACCGGGGGCTCTGGGCCATGAGGAGGGAGACTCGGCTGCCTCCTGGCGGCTACTGTATAGATGAATCCTCAAGATGAGAATGGAGGAAATAGCCTCTCCCTCCAGGAGGGTTTCCCACGTCTTTCTGCATGACCTCTGTCCTATTGTGTGTGTTTAAAAAGACCAGTGACAAGCTCAAATAACCGATCTCTGTCCTGAGTCCTGACCCAGAGACTACACGATCAGCGTAATTGTGGAAAGCTCAAAATCAACAGATATTTAGGAGAAGGTGTTGAAAGCCACAGAAGGTGGTGGCTCCGTCCTTCCTGTCGAGAGGCCCTTAGGGTTCATAGTGGAAACTCCCCAGCGGAAGATCTGACCCTTCCTGAAGGCATGGCTTCCCTTGCCTGGGCCACAGATGTAATTGGGTGCAGGAGGTGGCCAGGGGAGAGAAAGGTCCCCGGAGAAGAGTGAAGGAAGGAAGAGGAGCCTGTGCGCTCATCTCCCTGGAAGGGGGAGCCCTCATTAACCCACGCACGTGACACTGATAATGGTCCTGAGAAGCGGTGCATTTGGGAAAGCACGAACCACGGAAGCAGCCGCTAGTGCCATCATGATGCCGTTTCTAATCCCCCTGCTGCCACCCTGGGCCATGGGCACTCTTTTTAGCAGACAAGACTCTTTAGAAGTGAAAGTGTCTGCAGCAGAGATGCTTTCGATGTGGGTGCGTCCTATCCCCGTTCTGTCTGGAAAGACGGTGATTGTCTGCCTTGTGTTCAGGAAGAAGACACGTGCAGACCAGGCTGGTGGAACCTCGAGCTTCGGCGCTCAACAGTGGGGACTGCTTCCTCCTGCTCTCTCCCCACTGCTGCTTCCTGTGGGTAGGAGAGTTTGCAAACGTCATAGAAAAGGCAAAGGTTGGTACCTGAAAAATAAAAATGCTTTAGCTAACGTCTCCTTTACACACCGGTGGAGTATTCTTCCTGGCGTCAGTCACAAAGCTTCTCAAACGCCAGGTGTTGCATTCAAGTGAGAAGGGATAGGTAGGATTTCTTGTCCTGAATGTCTCTCAAACAAGCCTTCATTACGTGTTTAAATGGGGTGTTTTAGGACTATGACCTACACCTCAGTGTTTAGGTCTTGGGTTCCTTCTTACTCCTGTGTAAAACAGGAAGTGGCCCTCTTTAAAGTCCTTTATCCCAGGTAGCTGTGAAGTTCTGCCACAGACCTACTGAATGAGACTGTTATGGGGTAAAGCCCAAAGAATGGTGTTTTTTAAAAGCATCACATGTGACCTATTGAAGATGGAGAACTGTTGCTCTAAAGAATTGATACTCCCTGGTCTTTCAGTTACATTTTCTTGAGGTCATTGAAAATACCCAGTAACCAGCATCCACCCACACCCACTGTCACAAGGCTTTCCTTGCAGGCACACACAGTTTCTCCCTCTGGTTTTGACATGGGCCACTCTGTCTAGCCAAGGGCTTTTCTACCCAGGTAATTGTGTTCCTCTCTTTTTTTAGGCCTCAGAACTTGCAACTTTAATTCAGACAAAGAGGGAACTTGGTTGTAGAGCTACTTATATTCAAACCATCGAAGAAGGAATTAATACACACACTCATGCAGCCAAAGACTTCTGGAAGCTTCTGGGTGGCCAAACCAGTTACCAATGTAAGACTTCATTGTACTTCAGAGATTGACAAGACCTGAGTCTCCTTTCTTCTCCCTTAGCTCATTCTTCCAAACCAGCTACTTTGCAACATAAAATGTGATGCCCTCCTGTTGTTCTTATCCCCAAGCTGCTGGAGACCCAAAAGAAGATGAACTCTATGAAGCAGCCATAATAGAAACTAACTGCATTTACCGTCTCATGGACGACAAACTTGTTCCTGATGACGACTACTGGGGGAAAATTCCAAAGTGCTCCCTTCTGCAACCCAAAGAGGTACAGTCCGTGGGCTCTGCCCTTCAATGAGAAAGCACATTGAAAGCACTCAGCACAGGCTGCCCAATAAATTAGAGAGTAAGTTCCCAATAAAGGTTAGCCAGTGTCAGTACCCATTGTAGAACATTTACAGCTTTTTAAAGGATATTTGTGATTTCAAACCATTACTGGTATCTTAAATGCTAATATGGAATCCAGAATATCATTTAGAGGTGGCATGGATCATTGAAGGCTTTTATGTCTTAGGCAAAATACAAATATTACTTAGCCCTATCTTTTGCATTTTGCATAAACATTATAATAAAACATTTTTAAGCTCTTAAGTTTGAGGAACACTAGATGCACGTATATATAATTTATGGATTTCCCAATTAATGTGCTGTTTTTGTCCTGTCACAGTAGTAAATATTTATTAATTACATACATTTCCAGTACCATTAAGCATGCTAAGTGTTGAGAAAGTGGAAGACACACAGGCCCTTAAGTTTTATTGGGTGGAAGAGTATTAGAAGGAATGTAATCTGGAGCAAGGTTGACTGTGTGATATGTATGGGCATTTACATGAGGGAAAAGTCACAGAAAAAGAAATCATCAGGAATAATTTTACATAGAAAGTGAAATTGAGCCCAGTTTAGAGTTAAGCAAAATTTGAATTGCTGGAAGTGAAGGGAGAAATCATTCTAGGAGAAAGAATAAAATGAACCATGAAAATAAGAAATAGCATTACATTCATGTATTCATTCGGCAAACACTTCGTAATCAACCCTTCCTGTGCGTATTGTTATGATCTGATCCCTGCCCTTAAGGATTCTGGAATTGTGTGCAGGAGGGAAGACACCATTGGACCATGAGTGCCTGGTGTATATGAAGTGGCCTCTGTGTATATATTAAGTGAATGAGCACATGAGACGGAGAGGAACAGGGGAGAGAGGGAGGAAGTCGACCGGACGATGTACCTAAAGAACTCTTGTGAATCACAAGTTGTTAGCAGTTTGAGAGTTCAGAGGAGGGAACATTACCTTGGCCACTTAGGACACTGGGAGGAGGAATCATGCCCCCAGGGCAGAGGCTGGCTTGGCAGGGCAGTGCCAGCTGAGATCTCCTGGCTTTTTTGTGTCTGCGTTGGTTGCCCCATTGGGATTTCTGTCTTCCTCCGTTTGAGTCGCTGTCAACAGAGACCCTGTTGTCCCTGATTCAACTGTTGCACGTTCTTGAAGTTAACAAATTCTTTTGTGCCATTTCTCCCAGGTACTGGTGTTTGATTTTGGTAGTGAAGTTTACGTATGGCATGGGAAAGAAGTCACATTAGCACAACGAAAAATAGCATTTCAGCTGGCAAAGCACTTATGGAATGGAACCTTTGACTATGAGAACTGTGACATCAATCCCCTGGATCCTGGAGAATGCAATCCGCTTATCCCCAGGTACTCCTGCTGCCGCCGGGGGACGGCTCCCCGAGCGAGCTGATTCCCTTCGATCCCTCCGTTCTCACCACAGTCCTCTACTCTCGCTCTTTATAGGGTTCAGTTTTCATAAACGGTTATATGCAGCGGACTGTGAATATTCACAAAAGGAACAGTTCTTTAACTTTTATCTAACTATTGTGGAAATATGGATGCTGTAGTCTTCTGGAAGAGGTTTGTTACAGTTGATTTCTTGAAGTGAGCAAGAAAAGCTGCAAGTTCCCCTGCGGCGTCCCAGGTGCTGCTGTGGCAGACAACAGCAATTGTTGAAACAAATACATGCAGATCTGAAAGGCTTCCCGGGTCTGGAATTCAGCCATTGATCTGAAAGTGCAAAAGCAACATGCCTCCTTCTAATTTCATACCTTCCCAGCATCACCGTCAAATTCCAGGATTTATTTGGCAGCAGATGATGTTTATGTCTTTATACCTTTGGGAAGGGAAGAGGGGGAGAAGATGGTATTAAAATAATGATTGCAATTTTAATATTCCCTGCATGTACTGGACTCTTTAACGTCATTTTAGCAATTCAATAGAATATGTGCAGACTCTAAAATTAGGATTATGAAAAAAAGAATTCTTACATTAAAAGATTGTTGTTTTTTCAACTATCAGACCAAAAAAAAATAGGCTTTTTAACTATGTGTGCCATTACAGTAGATTAGAAACCAATGAACCATGAAACAGCATAGAATATTGGGCATCACACAGTACCTTTTAATGTCTTCCATTGAACTGGTCTATGAATTTCAACTTTCCTGCCTAATTTCCTGCTGTAAAATCCAATTATTGATTTTCTTATTAATTAATGATTGTAGAAACCATTAAAAGGTATGGCAGTGCGATAAGAAGTTTTCAAGTCCCTTTTAAGCAAATGCACTAATGTTTAACATCAGTATGGTGACAACCGTTGTTTTAAGGACTGGAACTACAGCTCAAAAGATTTTATTTAGTATAGCAAAGGAAAAAAACCAGGCTAAAGCATAAAATCTATGTGATGGCCAACTGTATTTAATAATGGCATAATCACAGATCTGGAAGTAAATGACGGAGCTCCTAACCCACTGGTTTTCAACATCTCTGAGACAGAATCACCTGAGGGGACTTTAAAAAGATGCGTTTGCTCAGCCCAGCCCCAGAGATGTGTTTTCGATTCACGTGAGTTAGAACTTATGTGTCAATGTGTCTTAAAAGCTCCTGGGGATTTTAAGATGCAGCCAGGATTACACACCCATCCCTTCTTAGCAAATGAGGCTGAAACCACTGAGCCCAGTTCCAGCTGTAAGTCAGGGAAGGGGGTAGAGAAACACACCTGGCTCCTGGCCCAGGTTCGTCCCCCTCACCCTGCAATCTGCCACATGGCTTGCTCACAACGCTTCAAAACATAAACGACAGATTCTAAAGCAGAAGCCAAGAGCCCTTTCAGTCATCGTCTTAGCAAGCCTGCAGCATAGGACCGGCATAAGAGACCGTCAGTCCTTCTGATAAAGACCACAGCCTTTCAAGACCGCCGTGCGTTTTCCATAGGTGCTTATGTTTGGTTCCCAAAGTCCCACAAAAGCACGAGGTGGAAGTGTCCGTGTTCTATGATTTACCGGCAGCTTTCTTTGAATCAGGCAGCCTTTTTGATGTGCCTCAGCTGTGACATCAGCGGGTATGGTCTTGACCAAGCAGGAAGCCACTGAGGCAGTAGCACAGCAGGGCATGAGCAGCAGGGCGGGTTGCTCTAAGGGGTGGCTGCGTCCCGGGCCAGATTCACAACTGCAGATGGATGTGGAGGGATAAGAGATCGTGCATATTATTCCAGGGCTACGCCCTCCGCAGCATATCTTCTCAGCTCTACCTTTATCTAAAATACCTGTGTTCTTGGGGACAGTGTAAATTCTGAAATCTTACAGCCACACAAGACCTCCAGGTGGGGCTGTGCCGTTTTCTTTCCTATCTCTCTGTGCTCTCCACGTCTGCTGCCCTGGCCAGTGGCTTAGAAATAAGTGCACAAAAAGGCACTTCATGATCTATGAAAGTGTGTTCATTTTAGTGACGGGAGAATCTCCGTACTCTGGCGAGCTTTGCTGTAACACGACATAAAATAGTAGAGAATTGAGGGAGGAGCTAGGTAGCTTCCCTACGTCTATTAATTAATTGGAAGGGAAACTTGGTGAGTGTCTGCAGGTGACTGGGCGGCTAAAGTAGACAAGTGAGGTTTCCCCGTGGCTTCTGCCTTTGCCAAAATCCCCACCCAGCGTGCCACCCCAGGGCATCCCAAAGACAAGAATTTGCTAGAATGTGGCCCACGCCTATAGTCCCAGCACTTTGGAAGACTGAGAAGGAAGGATCACTTAAGGCCAGGAGTTCAAGACCAGCCTGGGCAACATACCAAGACTCCTGTCTCATATAAAAAAAAAAATCAGCCAAACATGGTGGCACACACCTGCAGTTCCAGGTGTTTGCAAGTCTGAAGCAGGAGGATCACTGCAGCCCAGGAGTTTGAGGCTGCAGGGAGCTATGATTGTGCAATTGCACTTCAGCCTGGGCAACAGAGCAAGACCTTATCTCTAAAAAAAAAAAAGAATTTGCTAGAATGTAAGAGAAGTCTAGTCCTGACATGGTTCATGTCACATTCAAGCATATTTAAGACTCTATGGACACAAAGCTTTGCAAGACTTCAGACTAAAATAACAAAATGTCATTGTTTGGTAAAATGCAGGAAAATAAACCATTTGTTTTATATATACTTAAGTACTTTGAGGGTTTTTCCAGTAGCCGCATGTGTTTTAGATTCCTTTGTTTAAGCTTGGCTTAATCTTGGTTCCTTTCCTGTCTGTTCTCCCAACCCCCACCCCCACCCTGCAGAAAAGGACAGGGGCGTCCCGACTGGGCGATATTTGGGAGACTTACTGAACACAATGAGACGATTTTGTTCAAAGAGAAGTTTCTGGATTGGACGGAACTGAAGAGACCGAATGAGAAGAACCCCGGGGAACTTGCCCAGCACAAGGTATTCCGGCAACCAAGTCTCAAACCTCAGGGCTTGGTTCAGGTCCCAAAAACGTGGCCTTGATGTAAAATGATCAAATCAGGATAGTTTGCATGGCCGTCACCTCAGATGTATCATTTCTTTGTGGTGAGAACATTCAAATCTTCTCTTCTAGCTCTTTTGAAATATGCAATACAGTATTGGAAAACAGTCACCCCACTGTGCAGGAGAAAACCAGAGCTCATTCCTCCTTTCTGATTGTCATTTTGTACCCTTTGGCCAACATCTCCCTATCTTCCCTCTCCCATCTCCTTCCCACACCCCCTTCCCCATAAAACAGATGCATGTATCAACACATCAAATCATACTCATAATAATGTGTCAACTAAAATACTTTTTTAATTAAAAAAAAAAATCATGGGCACACACACACCCTTAAAGCTAGGAAGCTTTCCCAGGATTCACTAGTAGAACAGCAGACAGGCCTCCAATTCTAATCTGACTCTGGGAGGTGAAGAGTCTGGTTTGCACCTGTTCTCGGGCATCCATGCGCTGTTGTGGCAATGGGTGTTCAGACCTCCCAGAGTCTTTCCAGAAATGCAGCCTTTCCCTGACTGCACTTAAACATCGTGAGATAGAGTTTGGAAGCTGTATTTTTATGCTGTCCCATGAACAGCTAAAGCAGCGTTCAGTGTGACAAGGAATGGCTGCGGAAACAGGCAACTGAACCGATGTCTTCATGTTCCCCTATAGGAAGACCTCAGGGCTGATGTCAAGCCGTACGATGTGACACGGATGGTGTCCATGCCCCAGACGACAGCAGGCACCATCCTGGACGGGGTGAACGTTGGCCGTGGCTATGGCCTGGTGGAAGGACATGACAGGAGGCAGTTTGAGATCACCAGCGTCTCCGTGGATGTCTGGCACATCCTAGAATTCGACTATAGCAGGCTCCCCAAACAGAGCATCGGGCAGTTCCACGAGGGGGATGCCTATGTGGTCAAGTGGAAGTTCATGGTGAGCACAGCAGGTTAGTGAGCGCTTATGGTTTTTTTCGGCTGAAAGAGGCTGGTCTGGCAGCCCTGCGGGAGCCAGCTTCTCCAATGAGTCCTGTTGTGCTCTCTGCTAGGTGTGTGCAGTGGGGCACTGCAGTCATGTGCCTCTGAGAGCCACCTAGTAAACAATAGAGATGAAAAGAAGTAAGGCCGAATTCCTAACAACCTAGCATTGCCGAGGCCGCTGGTGTTCACCTGTAGAAATTGAACTTGCACGTCAAGTCTTCTCGGCTCCCTCTCTCTCTCCCCTGCCCCTGTCCCCAGAGCTTTTCTGGGAAA
>NC_045442.1:101980235-101984520 GCF_002776525.5 Piliocolobus tephrosceles
TTTTTTTTCTGATCCTTTTCCTTCCATAACTGCAACCTTTGACCTTGTGCACTGGGAAGGGACCTAGCTGAAACATTCAAATTGCTAAACCTTAAAGTCTCAGCCCTTGAATTGACACTGGTGTCTGGGGCTTTTCTCCACAGTCCTCCAAACTCAAACCCCTGCTCTCACTAAATGCAGCAGGGGCAGGGAAGTGGGATGTCCTTCACTTGCTGCCCTTGAACGAAGGGACTCATGAGAGGGGTGGGTGTTTAGGTTGAGATCGGTGTCAGAGGTGCCGCGGGGCAGACGGGATGTTGAGCGTGTTCTGGAGCTTTGGATGAACTGTGTGAATATGAGCCACTTCCAGAGTGGGACAATCGTGCCCCTTTGTTCCCGAATCCGAGGAGGGGAAAGGCTGCTGCGAGCCCACTTCTTTCTCTCCTACTTTACATTTCCTGCCCCACTCTTAGAATTCCCATTTTGGTAAAAGGAAATGTATTCCAAAAACAGTTCCAGAATTCATTGGTTTTGTTTTTTTGATTATAAAATTAGCCGTGTGTGTCCACATAGAGACCTGGACACAGATGTTCACAGTGACATTATTTGTAATAGCCCAGACCTGTAAACAACCCACGTGACCGTCAACTGAGAAACAGAAAAACAAAATGCAGGACCTCCATGCGATGGCGTCCTCCCCGATGGCAAAGGGACAAATATTCCTGCGTATACATGATATATACGTGATACTCACTACGACATGGATATGCCTCAAAAGCATTAAACGAAAGAAGCCAGATGCAAAAGGCCACATATTGTTTGATTCTTTTTATTTGAAACTTCCTGAAAAGGCAAATCTGTGCACACAGCAAGATGAGTGGTAGCTGGGGTTGGAGATGGGAGTGGAGGTTGACTGCAAATGGCATGAATGATCTTTTTGGGGCAATGGAAATGTTTTAAAACTGGATTGTGGTGATGGTGGCACAACTCTATGAAGGATTAAAACTTACTGATGCTGGGCGCAGTGGCTCACTCCTGTAATCCCAGCACTTACAGCAGGAGGATGGAGCCATGGCCCAGAGAGAGAATTTGGCATTCATTTTCACAGGCCTTTCTTGATCTCATATCCAGAATAAAGCACATATGTTTCAAAACAGGCCTCTGTGCAAATCCTTTCTGAACTAATGTAGCCACTAATAATGGGGGGCCATTACCAAGAAGTCAATCAAGAGTACTGGTGCAAGTCCAGGGTAGTGGCTCACGCCTAGAATCCCAGTGCTTTGAGAGGTTGAGGAGGGAGAATCACTTGAGGCCAGGAGTTCAAGATCAGTTTGGGCAACATAGTGAGACCCCGTCTCTACAAAAAATTTAAAAATTACCTGGGCATGGTAGGGGCATGCCTTTAGTCTCAGCTACTCAGGAGGCTGAGGCGGGAGAATCACTTGGGCCCAGGAGGTGGAGGCTGCAGTGAGCTGTGATCCTGCCACCGTACTCCAGCCAGAGCAACAGAACAAGACCCTCTCTCTTCAAAAAAAGTACAGTGCTCTATTTTCAGAAATATCAAGGTAATTCAAATGCAAATAACTGAGAGTTAACTATATTGGTACGGCATTTGTCCCAAAGAAGCCTTCCTCTTTTTGAAAAGTAAATACGTTGCATCGCATGCATTTGCTCTTCTCCCCAGAGAAAGGATGCTGGGCTGCTTCAGACCTCTGACAATGGATGCACCCCGAGGATTAGATCAGAAAGATGGACCTGCCAGGGGAAAGCGTCGGAGGCTTCTGTTCCTACCATCAGTACCACGGATGCGATGAGAGTGTGGAGCCTGCATGGAAATGCCCCACGGGTTTCACAGTGTCTAAAGCTGATCCTTGGGGACTAATAGAGAAGAAAGATTAACAGACCAGCATCCCTCGTTTCTAATACTGAACTGGCTTCTACTGAGCTTTTGTTGTGCAGCTGGGATTGGAAAGGAAGCCGCAGGAGCCGAAGTGAATGCAAGCTAACAGAAAGGAAGGCAGCGCGGAGGACGCCGCAGCCCCAGCGCCCTCACAGTCTCAGCAGAGCTGTGGGGATTGTTCTTCACATCTGACGCCATGGGGTTCTGGAAGTCTCTTAAGGGATATATTGGAACCGACTTGTATTATTTGGAAATCGACATAAATTGTCTATTATTAAATCTCACTGAATTAAGTCCAACTTTACCATCTGAATACCGTTTTAGCATTCATCCTGAAATGGCTGGAACATGATTTGTTAGCTCCATAAGGGTAAAGAAATATTAGCTGGGTGCAGCAGCTCATGCCTGTAATTCCAGCACTCTGGGAGGCCAAAGTAGGAGGACAGAGTGAGTCCAGGAGTTTGAGATCAGCCTGGGCAACATAGTGAGACCCTGTTTCTACAAAAAATTAAACCATTAGCCAGGTGTGGTGGCATGTCCCTGTAGTCCCAGGTGCTCAGAAGGCTGAGCTGGGAGGACTGCTGGAGCCCAGGAGGTTGAGGCTGCAGTGAGCTGTGACTGCACCACTGCACTCCAGCCTGGATGACACAGTGTCTCCAAAAAAAAAAAGAAAAAAGAAATATTGAGCAACGACTGACCAAGAGCCCATATGGAAGCAAAGAAAAATAAAACAAGCCTAATTTTTAGTAGTGGTTTCTGCATATGGAAGACAGCAAATGGTTGAAGAGTGCATTTGGGATTGCAGGACTTGGTTAGTGTCAGAGCCCGTCCTAAAAGACGACGATGCAGCAGGACCCTACCCCTCCTTATGACTTCCTTTCTTCCTCCACACTCACCCTCCGTGCTTCCTTCCTGAAGGAGGCCATTCCATTATTAAAATCAGGAACTGCAGGGAGCATCGTTTGCCAGTGAGGACATTTGAGGTCCCAGTGGGGAAGATTTTTTTTTGGTTGGATGGGGTCTTTCCACAGATTCACATACAGTTATCACAACAGCCACAGCATCTGCTGAAGTCTATTTCTAGCAACATGTTGCACATTCCAGACCCCTCATTATTTGCAGTGGTCCACATTCATTCATGAATACTTATATTTACTACTTGTTCATTCAAATATTTATTGAGTGTGTGCTTAGCTTTAGGGTCAACAGAACACAAATACACCTTATATCTAGGCTCTGATGCCCCAAGGGGCCTGCATTCCAGGAGAGGTGAAAATAATGATAATACACCAAGAAGTATAAATAATGATGCATGGTCAGACGTGGTGGCTTACACTGTAATCCCAGCACTTTGGGAGGCCGACGCAAAAGGATGGCTTGAGTTTAGGAGTTTGAGATCAGCCTGGGCAACACAGTGAGACCCCATCTCTATACAAATATTTAAAAATTAGTCAATCCTGGTGGGTGCACCTGTGGTCCCAGCTACTTGGGAGACTGAGGTGGTGGGAGGATCACTTGAGCCCAGGAGTTCAAGACTGCAGTGAGCTATGATTGCACCACTGCACTTCAGCCTGGGCGACACAGTGAGACCTTGTCTCTAAAACTAATAATAATAACAGCAATGCAACAAGAACCTGTTCTGGGTGGAATTGTACCCCGCTTCTCCCCCTTCACCCACTCCCCTCAAAAAGATTGGGGTTCTAACCCCTAGTACCGCAGAATGTGACCGTATTTGAAGATCCTCAGGTAATTAAGTTAAATGAGGTTTTCAGGGTAGGCCTAATCGATCTGACTAGTCTTTTTATGAAGGGGAAATGTGGACGTGGCAGCAGGCGTGCACAGAGGGAAGACCGTGTGCAGACGCACGGGGAGAAGATGGCCCTCTGCAAGCCCAGAAGAGAGGCCTCAGAAGAAACCAACCCTGCCCACACCTTGATCTCAGACTTCCACCCTCCAGAACTGCGAGACGATAAAGGCTGTGCTGTTTAAGCACCCCAGTTTGTGGTACTTTGTCACAACAGCCCAAGGAAACCAATCGTGTCCAAAGGAGGGACTTGTGGCTAGAGGTGGGAGGGAGGGGAAGGAATCAGGGTGGCTTCCAGGAGGAGGTGTCCTCTGAGTTGGCCTTGAAGGACTGGCAGGATTTCTCACTGCAACTGGACATCAGTCCTTCAGCCATCAGCTCCGAAGAGAAGATCTGGAAGGAGGAGAGAGAGAGGAGAGGCACGTCCGGTCTCCCACGTGTAGCACTGGCAGAATAAGGGCATAGCAAGTAGGGCCTCGAGGCTGAGGTGAGGGTGCACAGAAGGAAAGTGGACTTGGACTTGGACGGGCCCGGGGGCCCCGGCAAAGGGGCTCTTCAGATGTGGGGATGACCCAGCAATGGCACCTGCGACTGACTCCTCT
>NC_045442.1:102009520-102117221 GCF_002776525.5 Piliocolobus tephrosceles
TCAGATGTGGGGATGACCCAGCAATGGCACCTGCGACTGACTCCTCTGGTCCGCAGGATCCCCAGGCCTAGTGCCTCCCTTTCTCATGGGGCCCGGGGTGTTTCCAGGGCTGGGGCTGGTTTCACAGCGTCCTGTGCCCTGTGCTAGCACTTCTACCTTGGACCTTGATGTTGAAACCATTAGAGGTGCTGACGCTGTTACATCCTCCTCTCCCTGACCTTCATGTAAAGATATTTCTGAAATCTCCAGCAAACAACATCGTACTTGGAAAATGGCGGATTTGGGTTTCCTACACAGTAATGCCGTTTTTTAGTAGACATCAGTGACCATGAGGCAGCTCTACCAAATGCTGCTCTGATCTTATAAGCTGCTCAGGGAAACGAAATTGTTCTGTTGCACTGAAAATATGGAAAGGTTTCGAATCTTACCTCGCTGTTTTAAAGTATTAACATTTTTGGATTTTGACTCTTAAAAAAATCTTTGAATGGCCCTGGGAATAGATTGGGCACGTCATAAACAAAAGACCAAGGCATAAGAAAGTCACGGGACTCGGCTAAGACAACAGAGGTGGGTGTGGCGAGGCTCTTTAAGGACGGCACCCAGATGTGGCTGTCCGCATTCCCCTGTACCTGATTATTGTTGAATAATGGAGGTAAACTGAGGCCCGAGGTCACCTCCTGCTTTAGGGAGGGCCTTAGGGAAGGGCGGGAGAGGAATCGCAGTCCCCGCCCAAACTGGCTGCTTTCTCTGCATGATTTCATCACATCCTCGAAGGCAGCCCCAAGAGGCACCTGCTGTGCCCCTTACCGAGGACGGCCTCCGACGAACGAGACCTGCCTGGGAATGAGACCTTTCCTCATGAACACTAATTTTATCCAGGGGTGACAGGGTTAGGGGGAGATGTTTGCTGTGAATATCCAATGTCTCTCTAACAGATTTCTATCACGTTTGGTATAAACTGTCAGCTGCCTCTCCCCAGCTGGAGAAGCCAGGAAAGGAAATGCAGGGACTGGCCAGGGAAGGAAATACGGAAGCGACAACCGAGAAACCTTTGCATCTGGCGCGAGGCAGCCGCGCTGAGGGAAGGCTGTGGTCAGCAGGTGGCGCTGTTGCTCACCGCAGAAGCCAAGGCTCCAACTCCAGCGCCGCCTCCAGCTCGCAGTCAGGATCTGCAGAGGAAGGCTCTGCTCTTAGGCATGGCACTGGGCCAAGATCTTCCCCTAGAGACCCCAGGCGCCAACTCCAGCTCCATCGGGCTCGTTTGTTTCCAGCTCAAGGAACCTGAACTCTAGGATGGGCTGACCTGGGAACGTTCCCATTGCCCAGATGCAAGCAGTGATGAATTGTGCAGTGACATGAACGTGCCCAAGGGGGGATTCTGCAGACCACAGTTCCTCTTAACCAGGCTTCCCTCTGCCTGCATGCACACGCTTTAATTTTTTTTTTTTTTTTTTTTTGGCTTCTTTAAAGCTCTTCCCTTTGCCAGTTTTGCCATCTATAGAATGAAGGTGATGCCTTTCTTTGCCTCAATTAGTTAATGTCAGGAAAGCTCTCTGCAGATGAAAAGCACTAAATTCTATTGATCAAATATTTAATTAGCCACACTTGGGGATGATTCATAACCATCTATTCAACTTCCTGAATTACCCAGCAGAGAAAATGGCATGATTAGAAATATAATTTTAAATAGTGGTTTTCAGAGATTTTGTACCTGTCAAGGCTATGGGAGAATTTCTGAATTAGCATACCAGTTCCTCCCCGATTTTCCAAGGGCCTAAAGAAACGAGCTGCCTTCCCACTCAGCCTGTGGCTGTGACCACAACTGCCCTCCTCCACCCACACCTGGCCTGGGGAGTAATTCAGCTGCAGGGCCTCACTGGCAGCGTCCAGAGGGTCAGACCACAGTGCCAGGACCTCGCCCCCCAGCCCGGGGCTGCCTCTCAGCCCTGTCAGGCCACAGTACCTCTTCTGCCTAGGGCAGTTCCTTCACGTTCTGTCATGTGCCTGCCCCTTTTCTACCCTGGTAGGGACTCAGTGAGGAGAAACTAGGTCATGTAAGAGACACAGACACTTTCAAAAGCAAGACACCCAAGCAGCTCAGAGTGTAAGGACATTTCCAGGCATTTCCAGTTGCTTCGAAGCACAGTCAGCAACATGGCCTGGTTTGTCTTCAGCTCCGGGTTCCAACCCAACCGAGACTACAGATTCTGGTTGTGCATGTGGCCTCTGAAAGCAAAATAGGCTTTTTCTTATTCCTTCATTCTGCAAATATTTGTGTAAATGCTATGCTAGATATGCAGGCTAAACTGGCACAGACGATTATCTTTGAATTTCCGGCAAAACTTAATTTTCAAAAAGTGAAAAAAAAACATCATACAGATAGACGGGAAGCACGTGTCATTTGCGGTCCTTGGGAAGCAGGCACCAAGACAGAGCTAGACGTGCAAGACATTTATTGGGAGGAACATTTGTTGGGGATAAGAACAGTGGGAGGAAGAGGAAGCAGGGAGGGTTTTGGGAGGGTGCTGCAGGGCTGACCCCTAGGAAAGGAGAGGGGAAGGACAGAGAATGGGGAGGAAAGAGCCTCTGAGTGAGGGGCAGCTCTGAGAAGGTCTGACCAGACCCCAGGGAGCCCCAGGGCAGAACTTGACCCTTAGAGGAAATAGGCAGGAAGAGCTAGGTTCTAGGATCCCCTGGTGGGCTCTGTCACTGGCTGGGCCTGACCTTGGCATGAAAGGTATAGTGCAGTGGTCCCCATCTTTTTTGGCACCAGGGACTGGTTTGGTGGAACACAATTTTTCCACAAACAGGGACGGGTTGAGGGGATGGTTTGGGGATGAAATTGTTCCACCTCAGATCATCAGGCATTAGATTATCATAAGGACCGTGCAGTCTAGATCCCTGAAATGTGCAGTTCACAATAGGGTTTGTGTTCCTATGAGAATCTAATGCCACGACTGATCTGACAGGAGGTGGAGCTCAGGTGGTAGTCCTGGTTTGCCTGCTGCTCACCTCCTGCTGTATGGCCCAGTTCCTAACAGGCCACAGGACGGTCCCCTGGGACCAGCTGGGACTAGGGCATGTGAATATCTTCATATCAACAGGAAACCCAGGGCCCCTGTATAACTCTGAAAAGATGAAAGGGTGCCTTGCACTCCTGATTAAGTCAGGTTCATCTGAAATAGAGGAGCTCGGCATTTCTTGGTGGCTGGATAATCTTCTTTCCCTCTGGGCACCATCCTGGGGAAATGGATTATTAAATCATCTATATCTTCTCAATATCTAAGACACTTAAAGGAGAGTTAAGCCGATTTGCCTCACAAAAGGGAAAACCAGGCCAGAGAGTTCTTTTCACCATATTATGCAGGTTCTAAAAATAGCATTGCAAAGACTACAACCTCACTTAAAATTTCAAACAACCTAGGATTAAAACATAGACATCTCCCAATTCTACATTGTCCATTTCATTCCTCAAGGGCTATTTGCAGTTTGGGGTGGAACCTTCTAGACATTTGCTATGTATGCACCACACACACATGGGTGCAATGATTTCCTCCAGTCTGTGATGCCAACAAATGTAAAGCCCAGGAGTGAATTGGTGCCACTCCTCGAGGCTACTGTCCCCTCCCATTGCATCCTCTCCCACTGTGCCCCGAGTGTAGGCACACCGCAATCCCTTTCTCCACAGCAAGACTGATCAGTTAAGTGATGGTTTGCATAGCGACATTTTGAGAAATACTGGCAGGAATTACATGACATAACAAGCCAGAAAATGAAACTAGATTACACATTAGTGTTCTGAATTGGACAGCCTAGGATCATATCCCAGCTTTTCTACTTACCAATGGTCCGACTTTGAGAAAATTACCAAGGTGTCTCAATTTTCTCATTTGTGAAATGAAGATAATAATGGTACCTGCCTTATAGGATTGTTACAGAATTCTATTACATACATGAGAAGAGCTTATAGCCATGCTGGGCAAGAATGAGAGCTCAGCAAATGTTAGATTTGTTAAACTCTTCAAAAAAGTCATACATTATACTATAAGGCAGGGGTTAGCAAGCTTTTTTGGTAAAGGATCACATAGTAAATACTTTAGGCTTTGGGAGCCATATAGTCTCTGTCAAACTCTTCAACTCTGCACAGGGGAAAATAGCTCTAGACAATACATAAGTGCATGGGTCTGGCATGTTCCAATAAAGCTTTATTTATGGACACTGACATTTGAATTTCATATAATATTCACAAGTCATGAAATATTCTTTTTCAAAAATTTCTCAACCATTTTATGTAAAAACCATTCTTTACTCCTAGGCCGTGCAAAATCAGGCAGTGGGCTGGATTTAGCCTACAGGCTGTAATTCACCAACAAATGCCCCCTCCCCACCATCACCGGTGTCCCCACCTGGCCACTTCTGCACCCTCTCTTCTCCAGGTCCCCATCTCCCTATTTTTGCTCATCTTTCCTCTATAGGAGAAAGCAAAACTCAGTAACCACGTTTCTACTCAAGAAGAGCTCTTTCCCATTAGGACACAGGGAGCATGGTCCCTCTGTCTCAGCATCTACACTCCAGGTTGAGCTCTGCCCTCACCTTTGCAAACTAGACGGACCAGGGAAAATGATCACGTGTTGTAGGTAGAAGCCTGCCCTCTGCTGGGGACATATATTTTGTATGCATAGCAGTCAACTGCTTGAGTCCACCAACTTCTTTAACTTGTCCTTTGGTAATTGACATGGTTTGGATGTGTGTCTCTGCCCAAATCTCATGTTGAATTGTAATCCCCAGTATCGGAGGTGGGGCCTGGTGGGAGATGACTGGATTGTAGGGGTGGATTTCTTATGAGTGGTTTAGCATCATCCTCTTGGTGCTATCCTTGCAATAGTGAGTGACTTCTTGCAAGATCTGGCTATTTGAAATCATGGCACCTCTTTCTCTCTCTCTCTCTCCTGTTCCCACCATGTGAGATATCTCCTCCCCTTCACCTTCTACCACAATTGTAAGCTTCATGAGGCCGCCCCAGAAGCAGATGCCTGTGTTATGCTTCCTGTATAGCCTGCAGAACTATAAACAATGAAACTTTTTTCTTAACAAATTATCCAGTCTCAGATATTTCTTTATAGCAATGCATAAACAGCCTAATACAGTAATGAGTGTTTCTATTATATTGTTTCCAGGTTCCAGGTTTGCACTATTACAAAGAATGCTGCATTTTCTCATAAAATCCTCATCTCTATGAAAGGGGAACAATTTAATCCCATTTTACAGATGAAGGAATGGAGGCACAGAAAAATGAAGTAATTTGGCTAATCTCACACATGGTTATAATGGTTAAGGGGTCTGTGATGGTTAATACTGAGTGTCAACTTGACTGGATACAAAGAATTGATCCTGGGTGTGTCTGTGAGGGTGTTCCCAAAGGAGATTAACATTTGAGTCAGTGGGCTAGGAAAGGCAGACCTATCCTTAATCTGGGTGGGTACCATCTAATCAGCTGGCAGTGTGACCAGAATATAAGCAGGCAGAAAATTGTGAAAAGAGAGACTGGCCTGGCCTCTCAGCCTACATCTTCCTCCCACGTGAGATGCTTCCTGCCCTCAAACACAGGACTCTGAATTCTTCAGTTTTGGAACTTGGACTGGCTCTCCTTGCTCTTCAGCCTGCAGATGGCCTATTGTACGACCTTGTGATCATGTGAGTTAATACTTAGTAAACTATATATATATATATTCCATTAGTTCTGTCTCTCTAGAGAACCCTGACTAATACAGGGTCCCTGGAGAATCTCCGACCTGCCCCACAAGTGTCTATACATTAGACACTTTTATGCAGATGAGGGAACCTGCCCAGAACCTTGTCTGAGCCGGCCCACATGTGCACTGGGGGAAGTGGGAGTTGCCACAGGCAGTGGGAGGAATCTGGCCTCTTCGGTTCCTGTGTGGTGGCCTGGGATTCAATCTGTGAGGTGGGGGGCCTGTTAGCAGGACTCCATTTCGCTTGGCTGATTTTTTTTTTCTCTCTCTTTCTACCCAATAAAATCCTATTCTACTCACCCTTCAATGTGTGTGCATGCCTAAATTTTCCTGGTTGTGTGACAAGAACCCGGTTTTAGCTGAACTAAGGAGCAATATTCTGCAACACTATGACCTACTTCCAGGATACAACTGACTGACCTCCAAGGGTGGTCACTGGAGCCAAGATATTGTTACTGTTGTATTCATTTCCTTGTATTACTTAATTGGCCTATAAGTAAGCACATGGCCCATGCTAAGCCAATCAGTGTCCTTTTCCTAGAATTTTGACCTGGAATCAAGATACTCTTATAATTCAAACTCAGGTCTACTAGCAGACTTTTGGAGGAAAATTCCTCTGTTTTCAAAGAGAAGGAAGCTAGGGCAGGCAGAAAAATGGATAAAGCATGAGAATCTTGAGGGAACTTAAGGCTTGGTTCCAAGTGTTCCGGAGGCCCAGCTATACCCCAGACCTTCCAGAAGCTAAGTTGTTTTGTAAGATTAAATTGATATATTTAATCAATTCCTTTCTAAGCGCTTTTATTTAAAAAAGATTTCCTTTCACTTTTATCTGAGAGAGTTCTAAGTACTTTAAGTAAATTAATCATCTGGTGATACTGTAAACATTATAAGAAGATAGCCATGAGGATGAGGACGTTTCTCTGATGGCCACTGAAAGTTTAATAGGTTTGTAAACCAAAAATAAATTCCTAAGCTCCCCTCAACTGATCCCTTCTTGGCCAAGAAGACCCCAAAGAAATCTGAAAGATTGAATTCCTGCCATAACAGGAAGAGAGTTTGGACATACCTGATTATGTCCCCTCCCTTTTGGAGTTTAGGCAGAACTGACCATCATCAACATTAAAATAGAGATCTCAAGACTGAAAAAGCAGACTATTTGTGGCAGTAAGATATCAAATTCCAACCTGACTCTGGTATAGCACTGCATGATAAATGGCAGACCCTGAGAGAAATCAAAGTATTTTACTCCACAATATATTTATTGGACATATTTTGAAATTGCTCTGCAGAGCTGTCTTTTGTGGGGGAAATTTGCATCTGTATTGAATCTCCATGAATGCAGCCAGGCCTTCCCTTTCCAAGCCTTTCCTGGATCTAGGAGAGATTAACTAAGAGTCTGATATATTTTAAGATCTGAACAAAAGACATTTACCATCTATTCTCTCTGAAGGCTGCTACCTATGAGACTTTATCTTCAAAACAAGATCTTTGGTCTCCATAAGCTACCTTATCTTAACTCAAGCATTTTTTTCTACTGACTTCAAATCTTTAGACAAAGCTTAACTTTTTCAACCAATTGCCAACCAGAAAATCTTTGAATCTACCTAGGACCTGTAATCCCACCCCACCTCACCCCCATCTCACCGCCCACTTCAAGATATCCCACCTCTTTAGGCTGAACGAATATACACTTTCCATGTCTTTTTTTTTTTTTTTTTTTTTGAGACGGAGTCTCGCTCTGTCGCCCAGGCTGGAGTGCAGTGGCCGGATCTCAGCTCACTGCAAGCTCCGCCTCCCAGGTTTACACCATTCTCCTGCCTCAGCCTCCCAAGTAGCTGGGACTACAGGGACCCGCCACCTCGGCCGGCTAGTTTTTCGTATTTTTTTAGTAGAGACGGGGTTTCACTGTGTTAGCCAGGATGGTCTCGATCTCCTGACCTCGTGATCCGCCCGTCTCGGCCTCCCAAAGTGCTGGGATTACGGGCTTGAGCCACCGCGCCTGGCCCTCCATGTCTTAATTTAGTATTTTACCTGCAATTCTCATCTCCCTAAAATGTATAAAACCAAACTGTAACCCAACTGCTTGGGGCACTCTTTCTCAGAAGCTCTCAAGATTGTTCCCTGGGCCATGGTCAATCATATTGGCTTAGAATAAACCTCTTCAAAATATTTTACAGAGTTTGGGGTTTGTTTGTTTGTTTTTTACATCAACAGGTTATAGACTCAAGACAGGTATTTCTACTTAAGAGTCAAAAGAAAGTACATTTAGCAAACCAAGAAGCATACTCTATTAGCCATGGCGTAAAAATAGACAAAAATAAAGCCACCAGTGTTCCAGAACTTTTTTTGTTAAAAATAAAGGGGGAAAAAGTAGAGAAGTAAAGAAGGAATAATAGATCCCAATCAACAGGAATAAACCATTTAAACTCTATTCTGTAACCTCCTCAGTTTTATGTAAAAAAGAAAAATCTATTTAGCTCTGATGTTAAAAAATGTCAACAGTAATTCACAAATTTTTTAAAGTCCTGAAAATATGACAAAGACTATTTTCATACTAAACACAACTGTCAAAAATGGAGATCTTACAGCTGAGCTGCAACAATATAACCAGACGAATATTTCAGAATATTCTTATTGGTTAATTGTTTGTGTTTACGATAAATTGTCACCAGCTCTCAGAAGTGATCTGTGAAGTCTAAGACGTATCCTGTGCTTTTTAGATACTAAAATATATAAAACTGTTGTGTGACAATTAAAGAAAGCAAAATCAAATTGCTGTTACTTATTTCTGCATGGCTTTTAATTTAAATTTGCTACTCAGCTCAAGATCCAACTCATATTTATTTTAGTTTTAAAGTCTACTTAATTTCATACTAATAGGTCACTTTATTATGAATATTTTCTTTACTATGTGAAAGGAAAATCTCTTGGCCCCCAAATCACTAAGCTAAAGGGAAAAGTCAAGCTGGGAACTGCTTAAGGCAAACCTGCCTCCCATTCTATTCAAAGTCACCCCTCTGATCACTGAGATAAATGCATATCTGATTGCCTGCCTTGGAGAGGCTCACCAGAAACTCAAAAGAATGTGTGACCTGGAAACCCCCTCCACACTTCGAGTTGTCCCGCCCTTGCAGACCAAACCAATGTTCATCTTACCTATGTTGATTGATGCCTCGTGTCTCCCTAAAATGTGTAAAATCAAACAAGCTCTGACCACCTTGGGCACATGTCATTAGGACCTCGTGAGACTGTCACAGGTGTGCATTCTCAACCCCGGCAAAATAAACTTTCCAATTTAACTGAGACCTGTCTCAGGTTTTTGGGGTTCACAACTGTGATTTACAACAATATAAATATGTGTGTGTATACACACATACATATATAAAATCATGTATGTACGTACATATAATTCAAGTAATAATTACAAAACATTTTTGACAGGTACAGAAAATGGTCATTAATGTTTTCCAGCTGCTACATGGTATGTCACCAAAAGAGCCACTGGCCCCACAGACTAAAGCAACACCTATGCAAGTAACCTAGCAGCCTTTCTGGACTGAGATTCTTTCAGTTCCATTAAAGCATATAAGCCCTGGCTTATTTCAATTCTTACTGTACATACAAATTCCATACAATGAATATGTTAAGAAAAAATAGGGCTTACGTCATGCAGCTCTTCCTTTAACAGTACCAGCAGAATATGCACCAAAGAATCTACTTTGCTCTCCCCTGACCAAACCTTTAAGTCAAGGATGGGCAGTGGGGTCTTGTGAAAGCCATGAGCTTTATATATCCATGTTTATAGCAGCATTACTCACAACAGCTAAAACATGGAGGCAACCCAAGTGTCTGTCAATGTTTGAAGGATATGCAAAATGTGTTACAATAGAATGCATTCAGCCTTATAAAAGAAGGAAATTCTGACATAGGCTAAAACACGGATGAACCTTGAGGATATCATGCTAGATGAAATAAGCCAATCACAAAAAGACAAATACCGTATGATTCCACTTATCTGAGATACTTATTTAGAGTAGTCAAAATCATGGAGATAGACAGGAGAATGATGGTTAGATGGGGGCTGGGGGCAGGGAGGAATAGGGAGTGGTTTAAGAGATACAAGGTTTCTGTTTTGCAAGATGAGTGGTCTGGAGATGGATGGTTGTGATGGTTGTACAACATTATGCCACTGGACAGTACACTTAGAAATGGTTGAGACTGTAAATTTTATGTTATGTGTATTTACCACCATTTTTTAAATTGTGAAAAACAAATATCCACCAATAACAGAATGATTAGAGGAGCTATGCTATATCTTTTTTTGTGTGACATGGTTTTGTCAGTCATGGTTCAACTAAAGAAACAAAACCAGTAGGAAACACATATTAAGAGACTTATGGCAAGGAATATGTATATGCAATTGTCAGGCTGGCTAGGCAGTCTGAGAACCACAGGGCAGGCCATCAGGGAGAGAAGTCTGGAACTGTCAGGCACGAACTGATGCTGCTATCTACAGGCAGAATTCCTTTTTCTTCAGGGAAGACTCAACTCTGCCCTTAAGAACTTTCAAATGATTGATTCAGGCCCATCCAGATTATCTAGGATAATGACTCAAAGTCAACAGCATATAGATTTTAATCACATCTACAAAAGTGTCTGTTGATTGAACAATGGAAACTGTATCCTAGCCAAGTTGATGTATAAAACTGACAATCACAATCATATATGTTTATATAAATATATTGTGATCCAGATGCACTGTGGATGCATGTGTGTGTGTGTGTGTTTGTGTGTGTGTGTGGCTATACTGACAGAGTTTGGGAAGGATTCACACTAAATAGCTAATAATGGTTACTATTGAGGAACAGTGTGAAAATAGGAAAGTACAGGAACAGAGAGAAAATTGAAAGGAGAGTGGTCTAGGGCAACAAGAAAATTCATGTTTTGTTCTTTATAGTTCAAATTTTTAAGCCTTTTATCATATAAGGCTTATAATCATATATAAGATATGATTATATCTTATATATGAATATATCATAAGATCATATAATAAATCACATGTCTGTGTGTGTGTGTGTGTGTATGTGTGTGTTTTTAAGAGACAGGGTCTCACCCAGGCTGGAGTGCAGTGGCATAATAATAGCTCACTACAGCCCCAAACTCCCAGGCTCAGGCAATCCTCTGGCCTCAGCCTCCTGAGTAGCTAGGACTACAAATCCACACCACCATGCACGTCACATGGGACCCATTTTTTAGCACTCCAATCTAATGGACTTGTTGGATATGAGTTCTAAATTTCTTTTCAAAGAATCCGTGTCAGTATGTTCAATTCTTTGCCTTCTACTTTTAAACTTAACTTCCTTGTAAAGTCACCTTTTTTGATTACCTACTCCACCCTGACTCATTCCAATTACCTGTTGCACCCTCACTCATTCCGATTACCTACTCCACCCTGACTCATTCCGATTACCTGCTCTGTCATAACCATTTTTCCTGCCAAACCACTCACCACCCTGTCACTCTCTTTAAATTAGCCAATCAGAATTAGTTTAGCCTGTGCAGTCTAACCCTAGCCAATAGGGGAAGGACACAGCAGCAGGGGCCATGTGGGTCAGGGATAAGAACCCCTTTCCCTCCCCTGTCCAAGTGTGTGCTCACCATTGCTCCATCTGTAAGGGCACACCCTTCTATAGAAGTAACCTGCCTTGCTGAGAATTAAAAAGAAAATTTTATATTCGAATGCTATTTCTTTTGCCGCACCGAAACTTTATTTATAACAATTTGGGGGCTCACCCATGATTATGTTCTCCTCCAGGGGCGGTCTCTGGTTCTCTCTCCTGACGAGGCCGCCCTGTCCACTTGGGATGGCGTCAGGGGTGAGAAATCAGGACCCACTCAGTGCCAGGAATAACCCGAGTTCTCAGCAATGTGGAAAGAAACCAGCCAGCAACCTACCTTAATGGATCCTCACATACTGCAGCGATGACTCTGTGCGCAGACCAAGGAAAGGAAAGCCACAGGAGCCGGTAAAGTATTTCCTTAGTGGTCGAAACTAAGGAAAAAGCCATGGGTTGGTAAAGCATTCCTTGATTAGGACATACCAAGGAGAGAGAAATCACAGGGGTGGTAAAGCATTCCTTAGTCTGGACTAGGGAAAGAAAGTCGTGGGGGGTGGTGAAGTATTCCTTAGTCGGGATGTCTTGGAGGTCAAAAAGAAGTGAGAAATCCTCATGGTGGGGTCTGGGGGCATTGAACCTCAGAAAGAGGTGAGAAATCCCCATGGGGGGGCCGAACCTCAAAAAAAGGTGAGAAATCCCCATGGAGGGGGTTGAACCTCACACAGACCTCTGGTAGCAGGAAAAATATTCAGAATCCCCCTTTCCTTTCTTCTTGGAGGAAGAAAGAGTAGCTCCTCTCCCACCAGTCCCTCCCCTAGGGGAAGGGGAAGGAGAGGGGAGAACAGCAGCACAAGCAGCTGGCAGAGGCAGGCTAAGACCAGCAGAGAGGAAAGAGAGAGAGTGAGAGGGTGAGAGAAAGAGAAGAGACAGAGAGAGAGAAGAGAGAGAGGGGAGAGAGAGAGAGGAAAGAGAGAGAGAGAGAGAAAGAGAGGCAGAGAGAGAGAGGAAGAGACAGAGAGACAAAGAGGAGTCAGAGAGAGAGAGAGAAAGTCAAAGAGAGAAAGAAAGAAAGAGAGAGATAGAAGTAGTAAAGAGAAAACAGTATACCCTATTCCTTTAAAAGCCAGGGTAAATTTAAAACCTGTAATTGATAATTGAAGGTCTTCTCCATGACTCTGTAACACTCCAATGCCACCTTGTTGTCAGTGTGAACTAGGGTGTAGCCTGAAATCACTGAGGCCACTGACAACCCGTAGCCTTCCTAATCAAAAACCCTTAACCCAGTAACCCGTGAATGGCTCAAATGCATTCAATCTGTAGCAGCAACTGCTTTGCTAACAGAAGAAAGTAGAAAAATAACTTTTAGAGGAAACCTCATTGTGTGTACACCTCATCAGGTCAGAACTATCCTAAGTGGAAAAAAAAAAAAGCAAAAAGGTAGCTTACTGACTCAAGAACCTTAAAGTATAAGGCTATTCTGTTAGAAAAAGATGATTTAACATTAACTACTGAAAATTCCCTTAACCCAGCAGGTTTCCTAACAGGGTATCTAAATCTTAATTACCATACCAAGGTCCAACCAGACCTAGGAGGAACTCCCTTCAGGACAGGACTATAGATGGTTCCTCTCCGGTGATTGAGGGAAAAAGACACAACGGGTATTCAGTAAGTGACAAGGAAACTCTTGTAGAAGCAGAGTCAGGAAAATTGCCTAATAATTGGTCTGCTCAAACTTGCGAGCTGTTTGCACTCAGCCAAACTTTAAAGTACTTACATAATCAGGAAAGAGCCATTTATACCAATTCTAAGTTAATATGGACTGAACGAGGTCTTATTAAGAGCAAAGAATAATTGAAATCCCAAACTTACAAGGTTTTCAACAAAAGTAAAGTTTGCTAAAAGTTAACAGTGTAACACGTATTATCCTAACTTCTAATCTTGTGGCCTTAGACAGTCTAGTCCAGACATGAAGGAATTTCGCTTTGGAAAAGAATGGTTATCATGTTTGAGGGAAAAAAAGCGGGGGGGGGGGGGTTATATAAAAAGGAATGTTATGTGGTAAATTCTTATCCTAAAATAAACTAACTGATTGTTTAAAGAAAGAGATGTTTGCAACATCAGAAAGTTGAGGCATGTCAAAGAAGTGTCTGTAAAAGTCGTGAAAAACAAAGTTATAAAAGGGAATTTATGTAAGAAATGTTGTATAATTTAAAAGTAATTAGGCCTCCTGAATGTAAAACTATTGAAAAAACAGTTTATGTGCAAGGTATATATCCTGGACTTCCCAGCCACCAGACCCATGAACCAATAAATTTGTGTTCACTATAAATTGCTCACTCTGTGGTATTGTTATAATAGCATAAAATGGACTAAGATAGGAGTGAACTACAATTCAATTCTGACACAAACCACGCAGAGTTAGCATCAAACTGTGCAGGTTTTAAAATTCAGTTACAAGTAGGGTCCCCAGCCCCTCACATTTCTGACAAACTGGCTTCAAATTCAGAGTTCTCACTATCTCCTCAGGTTTGATAACTTCCTAGAATGACTCAAATAACTCAAGAAAGTGCTATACTTATTATTACAGTTTTATTTTAAAGGATACACATAGGGCAAAGTCTGGGAGAGTCCAGGACAAGAGCTTCCATGCCTCTCCCCATAGAGTCAGGCTATGACACCCTCTCAGCACATTGATGTATCTGCCAGCCAGGAAGCTCCCCCCAGTCTCCATGAGCAGAGTTTTTATTGGAGTTTTATTATGTAGGCATGATTGATTAAATTATTGGTCATATAACTGAACTCAGTCTCCAAACTTCCCCTCCCTAGAGGTCAAGTGGCTAAAAGTTCTAACCCTCCAATCCTATTCTTGGTCTTTTTGGAGGGCAATTCCCATCCTGAAGCTATTTAATGGCTCACAGTGAGTCATCTAATTAGTATAACAAAACCATTCCCATCACACAGAAAATTCAAGCGTTTTGAAACGATTTTTGGGGAAGCATAGACAAATACTTTTCTTTTTTTTAAGAGACAGGATCTTGCTGTGTTTCCCAGGCCAGAATGCAGTAGCGCAGTCATAGCTCACTGCAGCCTTGAACTTGTAGGCTCAACTTAATACATTAGTTAAAAATTAAAAAATTGAAAGGTCACAGTGAAACATCAGAGCATCTGGAACACAGAGAAAAATCGTAAAAACCTTCATTTAAAAAAGGACAGATTACTTGAAGTTCCAGGTAGAGTAATCAGACAAGAGAAATAAATAAAGGACATCCAAATTGGAAAGGAGGAAGTCAAATTATCTTTGTAGATGATATAATCTTATACTTGGAAAAACCTAAAAATTCTACCAAAAAACTATTAGAACTGACAAACAAATTCAGTAAAGTTGCAGGATATAACATCAACATACAAAAAGCAGTAGCATTTCTATATGCCAACAATAAACAATCTGAAAAAGAAATAAAACAAAAAGTAATCCCATTTATAATAGCTATGAATAAAATGCCTAGGAATTAACCAAAAAAGTGAAAGATCTCTACAATGAAAACTATAAAACATTAATGAAAAAATTGAAGAGTGTCTGGGTGAAGGGGAAAAGGACAAGATGGAGGAAGGTGAACAGAAAAGACGCAGCCCCTACTACTTCCGGGTTCTTCATCATCCAACTTAACCGCGCGGGAAAATGCAGCCCGCGCCCTAGAAAAAAGCAGACCAACTGAGCAGGCGCCCTAGAAAAAAGCAGACCAACTGAGCAGGCGCGACGTGATGCCAATTTGAGGAAACCGAAACTTACCCGGCCACGCCTACGGAGACGCCCCTGGTACACCCTTATCCCACCCACTGCCCTCCCATTTCCAAGCCCAGGACATAAAAGTTGCTGCTGGCAGGCGCCAGCGTGACCTTCCCCGCCCCATTGCTCCTGGTCCGAGGAATCTCGCCCAAGAGCCCTGGTGCGACTTCCCTGGCCCCACTTAGAGGACCCGTGAACCTCGCCCAAGAACCCTGACCTGTTGGTCAATAAAGTTCTTTCTTTCCTACCACTTGTCTCCAGCGCCTAACTCTTTCCTGGCCAAGGGAATTAGATAAATCAAAGAGGACATCAAAAAATGGATAGTCCATGTTCATGGATTGGAAGAAAAATATTGTTAAACTGTCCATACTACCCAAAGCAATCTACAGAGTCAGTGCAATCCATATTAAAATAACTAATTACATTCTTCACAGAAATGGAGAAAACCATCTTAAAACGTATATGGAACCACAGAAGACTCAGAATAACCAAAGCTATCCTGGAGGGGGTGGGGAGACAAATATAAACAACAACAACAACTGGAGGAATCATATTACCTGACTTCAAATTCAATTAAAGAGAGCTATTGTAGCCAAAACAGCATAGTACTGGCATAAAAGCAGGCACATAAACGAATAGAATAGAATAAAGAACCCAGAAACAAATCCATACATCGACAGTAAACTCATTTTCAACAAAGATGCCAAGAACATACACTGGGGAAAGGACAGTTTCTTCAATAAACAGTGCTTTGGAAACTGGATATCCATATTCAGAAAAATGAAACTAAACCCCCATCTCTTGCCAGATACAAAAATCAAATCAAAATGGATTAAAGACATAAATCTAAGACCTCAAACTATGAAACCACTAAAAGAAAACTTTGCGGAAACTCTTCAGGACATTGGACTGAGCAAAGATTTCTTGAGTAATACCCCATAATCACAAGCAACCAAAGCAAAAATGGACACATGGGATCACATCAAGTTAAAAAGCTTCTGCATGGCAATGGAAACAAAGAGAAGAGGCAACCCAAAAAATGGGAACAAATATTTACAAACTATCCATCTTACAAGGGACTAATAATAAGAATATATAAGGAGCTCAATCAACTTAATCAGAAAAATCTAATAATCTGATTAGAAAATCGGCAAAAGATCTCAAGAGACATTCCTCAAAAGAAGACATACAAATGGCAAACAGATTTATAAAAAGGTTCTCAATATCATCAATCATCAGAGAAATGTAAATCAAAACTACACTGATGTATCATCTCACCTTAGTTAAAAGGGCGTACATCCAAAAGACAGGTAATAACAAATGCTGGCAAGGCTGTGGAGAAAAGGGAATCCTTGTACACTGTTGGTGGGAATGTAAATTAGTACTATGCAGAACAGTTGGAAGTTCCTCAAAAAACTAAAAATAGAGTTACCATATGATTCAGAAATCCCACTGCTGGGCATATACACAAAAGAAAGGAAATTGATATGTTGAAGAGATATATGCACTTGCATGTTTACTGAAGCACTACTCACAATAGCCAAGATTTGGAATTAACCTAAGACTCCATCAACAGATGAATGGATAAAGAAAATGCAGTGCATATACAAAATGGAGTACCATTCGGCCATAAAAAAGAATGCGATCCTGTCATTTGCAACAACATGGATGGAACTGGAGGATATTATGTTAAGTGAAATAAGCCAGGCACAGAAAGACAAACTTCACATGTTCTCACATATTTGTGAGAGCTAAACGTTAAAACAATTGAATTCATAGAGATAAAGGGTAGAATTATGATTACCAGAGGCTAGAAAGAGTAGTAGGGGTGGGGGGTGGGACTGGGGATGGTTAATGGGTACAAAAATATAATTATGTAGAATAAATAAGATCTAGTATTTGACAGCAAAACAGGGTGCCTACAATTTATTATACATTTTAAAATAACTAACAGAGCATAACTGGATTGTTTGTAACACAAAGAAAGGATAAATGCTTGAGGTGATAGATAACCCATTTACCCTCATACAGTTATTATACATTATATGCCTGTATGAAAATATCTCATGTACTCCATAAATATGTACACCTACTATGTATCCACAAAAGTTCAAAATTTAAAAATTTAAATGACGGATTAACTGTAAAGAAATGGCTATCATGTGGGTAGCAGAGCACTCACAAAAATAAGCAAAAATGAATGCTAAAAGATCATGGGGAAATAACTTCAATGTACCCAAAGTAAAGAACTCTAAACCTAAACTTCTACACATAATAAACTACCATTGAAGAAAGAAAAGATAATTAAACACATATCCAGACATTAAAAAAAAAAAACAAGAGTTTACACCTCACTGACATTTGCAAAGAAACTACTGAAGAATGGGCACCAGGAACAAAACTGATTCAAGGAGGGAGAGAAATGTAATGGTGAGCAAATCAATTCAAAAACATATTGCTGAACTAAATTAAGTATCAACACTGAAAATAATAAACACAGTAACTTTCATCTAGTATTTCAAAATCAAAGTGGAATTAAAATTCTATATAACAGTAACATGGAAGTTGGGTGTTTCAGCAAAAATTAAAAATATTATAAATATTTTTGTTCATTTTAGAATAGAATTTAGTAAGTAACTTTAGAATTTGTTAGAGAAATATGAAGCTGACATATATGTTAAAAATTCAAGAGTAACTTTTAAAGCAAATCACAGAAATAAAGAAAACCACCCTAATCCAGCAAAAGGGGCAAAGAATAACAACAGAAAAAGCAGGTAGGGATAAAGTCATGGTAGACAACACAAAACAGGATAATAGAAATAATTCCAAAAATAAATCATAGGCTGGGCACAGTGGCCCAGGCCTGTAATCCCAGCACTTTGGGAGGCCGAGGTAGGGGGATCACTTGAGCCAGAGTTTAAGACCAGCCAGGGCAAGATAGTGAGATCCTGTCTCTACCAGAACAAAAAATAAATTTTACATCTGTAGTTCCAGCTACAGGGGAAGCTGAGGTGAGAAGATTGTCTGAGCCTGAGAGGTCAAGGCTGCAGTAAGCTATGATAGTACCACTGCACTCCAGCCTGAACAACAGCAAAACCCTGTCTCAAAAAGTTCAAATGGGTGTAAAACACCGATTAGGAGACAAACTTTAAAATTAGGTGTTTTTAAATTTTTTTAGAAATAAGATACATACGTAAAACCAATACTAAATGCTTACAAATATAGACATAGAAAAAGACACCAAAAGTAATAAATCGTGCTGATTTAGTGATATTTTTAAGCACGAAATATTTAATGAGGTAAATAGAGACATTTGATGCTGAGAAAAGGAGAAATTTCCAAGAAGATCATAAGCAAAATATCCTAGAATATAATGGAAACAAACAGAATTACAAGGATAAATTAACAAATTCACAATTATGGTAAAAGATTTTACATCTCTCTCACTCAGAAATTGATAAGAAAGCAGATAAAAGATATAGAAATGTGTAGCACATTTATGGAGAAAGGATCTTGTACACAAAAGAATAAATATTTTCAAGTACATATAAAGATTTACATATATTAGACCAGAAAAGATACCTCAACAAATTCCAAAGAACTGACATTAAATAAATCATTTCTGACAATAATATAATAAAATCATAAATAAAAATAAAATATAACCAAGAAAATTCAGTAGCTTTAGAAATCATCCTACTTTAAAATAATCTGTCACTTCCAGACCATGTTACAGCTGTACCCATAGCAGAGTCTAGAGCTCTGCAACAAACAGGAAAGGGGCTGCACTGTAACTCAAAGACAGCAGAGGAGCTCCTAGAACATTTGGCCTGATTTAATTTCCTAAAAGCTGAATTCCTTCTATAGAATGATACAGAAAAACTGAAAAGAGAGTAACGAATGGTAGTCTTTTTCAATTGACCTACTAGACCCACACAAGCATTAGTAATCTGGATATCTGAATTACTGAAATAAAATAATCAGAATAGTTCATCTAGAATCAGGAGAGTAGATTAAAGCAGATCCTGAAACACATACATATTTTACTATAGAACTTAGTACTTTGTAGTGACTGATCTGTTGAGTAATTGTAGACATTTAGTTACTGTGCTTTAAGGAGGTAAAAAAAAAAAAAAAAAATCTGCTGATATGTAATAAAGAAATACCCTCAGGCTGGGCACAGTGGCTGGGGTCTGTAATAACAGCATTTTGGGAGGTCAGGGTGGCAGGATCGCTTGAGTCCAGGAGTTTGAGACCTGCCTGAACCACATGGCATGACCACATCTCTAAAAAACTTTTTTTTTTTTTTTAAAAAAAGATAGCCAGGCGTAGTGGAATGCACCTTCTGTCCCAGCTACTTGGAAGGCTGAGGCAGGAGGATCACTTGAGCTCAGCTCAGGAGTTGGAGGCTGCAATGAGTCATGATTATGCCACGGCACTCCAGCTTGCATGACAGAGTACAACCCTGTGAAAGAAGGAACGAAGGAAGGAGAGAGAGGGAAAGAGAGAAAGATAAGAAAGAGAAGGAAAGAAAGAAAGAGAGAAAGAGAGAGAGAAAGAGAAAGAGAAAGAAAGAGGGAGGGAGGGAGGGAGAGAAGGAGGGAGGGAGGGAAGGAAGGGAAGGAAGGAAGGAATGAACGAAGGGAGGGAGAGAGAGACATATAGATAGGGCAGCAAGAGGGCCTGGGTTTAGACTTGCTCCGTTGTATAACCCCCTAACTCTTGACTTTTCATCTAAAATGCTTAGGAGAGCAGCTGAGCTATTCTCTCCTTAACATGGATGTGGTCCAAGGAATGGAATTCCAAAATTCGTTACTCCATCTATTGACTTTAAATGTGATCCAGCTGCTACTAAGTTTATGGCTCATGAATGATAAACTCAAGAGGCAGCTATAACTAGGACTTGGAACATGCAAAGATGAAAGACACAAGAAATCCTCAGTCCAATTTACCATATTTCTTTAAAAATAGAAAAATGATGCCATCTTGTGGTTATTTTAATAAGGTCACTCTTAAACGACTAAAATTTTGCAAGGCTAACAAAATCTCTTCTTCCTTTCTCCTTTAAAATATTGTTAAATATATTTTCCCTGGACTTTAGATGCACTTTCCTTATAATCTGGAGATTTCGTTAAAATGCTGCATCTACCCACATGGAAACACAATTACTATTAAAGTATTAATGCTAAGCGATTGCTAACCATGGAAAAGCACCAAGCAATTTTCACAGTTCTAGAAAATGCATGACCTGGCTTTCAAGAACTGAGTTCAGTGCATGTTAAAAGGGAGGATTTTCATTAAAATGGTGACATGGACACATGGGTTCCCCCTCCTGGGAACTGCAGAATAGACCAAAGAAACTGAGCAAAAAGGAGACAAGCTTACAAAAATGCTGGAGACTGGAGGCGGTACCATTCATATCTCACAAATTTTGGAGAGTTTCTTCCAGATAGAATTAAGAGGAAATCAGATTTTTAACATGATCCCATGGACTACTCATAATTGCTGGGATAAATGGTGCAGGCAAGTCCTCTAAACATGACTAGATATGACTAGATAGATGCATTTATTTTATTCATAGATTCCCATTATCATTAAAAGAATGTATATATCAGTCCTCAAAAGTATGCTTTCTTAGCCAAAATTACCAATGGTAATTTACATATATGAATACAAAATACATTAAGATGAAAAGAGATACTGTTAATATATTCTTCCAAAATGATAAATAAAATAACAAAATATATGCATATGACACGTATAGACATATGCATGGCTTCTATGTGGGAGGTGTGGATGAGGATAGAGAATGACTTGGGTATGAGACTTTTAAAATACAGTTTGACTAAATCAAACCGCTCAGAACCACTCCCATGGAACACAGAAACTGAACAGACCTTTCACTATCCCAAAATATCACTGAACCGCTCCCTACCCTGAGTCTCCCAGAGTATCACAAAAACTTTCCTTTTTGTATGTTCATGACATTGAGCGATGCCTAAATAGCTGGTATTGTTTCTGGGTGTGTCTGTGAGGGAGTTGCCAGAGGAGACTGACATTTGAGTGGGTGGACTGGGAAAGGAAAACCCACCATCAATATGCGTGGGCACCATCCAATCGGCTGCCAGCGAGGCTAGAACAAAGCAGGTGGAAGAAGGTGGGGTAAGCAGCCTGCTGAGTCTTCTGGCTCTCTTTCTTCTTCCCAGGCTGGCTGCTTGCTGCCGCTCCTCCTGCCCTTGTACATCAGACTCCAGGTTCTTTGGCCTTTGGACTCTGGGACTTGCCCCAGTGGCTTACAGGGGGCTCTTGGGCTACACGGTCAGCTTCCCTGGTTTTGAGGCTTTCAGACTTGAACTGAGCCAGCTTTTCTCTGTACCCAGCCTGCAGATGGCCTATCGTGGGACTTCACCTTGTAATCACATGAGCCAATTCTCTCTAATAAACCCCATTTTATATATATACATATCCTCTTGGTTCTTTCCCTCTGGAGAGCCCTAATATAATAACCTATCCCTTGATCCAGTAACCTAGATTTACACTCTTCTTGCCTCAGAGCTGTTATCACTTCAGCTAAATTAGTTGAACAGCTTCAGTTCTTGTACTGGGATGACCGTCAAATCTGATGATAGCACATGCAGTACAATCTCCATTGATAACTGAAAGCACTGCAACTCCAGTCAGTTGGTTAACTATGAAATAGGATTCCTTTCTCCTCATATTTCTTAATACTTTTTATTTTTTAAAAAAGTAGAGACAGGTCTCGTGTATTGCCCAGGCTGGTCTCGAACTCCTGGCCTAAAGCAATCCAGGCTATGCTCCCTCTTGCTCCAAACCACCTGGCAGTAACAAGTAGGATGGTTTCTGCCAACCGTGTGGCCAATCTGGCAGCTACTGTGAAGTCTGGGGGATTGCTTCTCAGACCCCTGGTTCCAGTTTCAGCCCTTTCCCCACCAAGGACTGGAACTGGTGCATGGCGAGTTCATGGGAGCAAGGGCAGAGTGCAAATCACACTCCAAATTCAAGGACACAGCATGCCATCTCTTCTCCCCAGGCTCATCCAGGCTCTAAGACTTTTATGTACCTTTATTCTCAAAGCCTCTTGGTCAACACAGGCACTCAGACTAAGTTAACAAACAAAAACACACCTTGGTGCTGCAGTCCCAAAGACAGTTTGGCCAGGGTGTATGTGGGGAATGTGGCCATTCTTTATGAGAATGGAAGGTAAGGAAGACACATGCACAAACAGTTTCACCTACTCCAAGGCCACACCAGGGCCTCCTGGTCTAGTTCTCCTACTCTCAACGACAATGTAATGCTTATAAATTGATCAAACCAATTTTATATTATTAATTTCACTTTGTTTCTGGAATAGGCAAGATAGAGTAGTCATGTATCACTTAATGATGGAGACACATTCTGAGCAGTGTGTCATAGGCGATTTCATCATGTGCGAACATCACAGAGTGTACTTACACAAACCAAGGTGGTAGAGCCTGCGACACGCCTAGCTGTATGGTATAGCCTATTGCTCTTAGGCTATAGATCCGTACAGCAGGTTATTATACAGAATACCACAGGCAATAGTAACACCATGTATTTGTATATCTAAACATGGTAACAAAGGTACAGTAAAAACACAGTATTATCTTATGAAACCATCATCATCATATGTGATCTGTAGTTGACCAAAACATTATGTGGTGCATGACTGTATAATCCTTAATTGGGCATATGAGTAAACTGAGGCATCAAGTGATTCAGTGACTCCTAAATGTTGACTGGTGAGTTGTGGAACCAGAATTAGAACTCTCGCTCCAGTCTATTTCTACTATGTTGCAAATTCTGCTTTTCTGGGTTATATAAGTTTTTGACTTTTATATTACAGTGAAGTAGAATTAACTTTGTATCCAGAGTTCAGGGATCCATGAAAATTGCATGCTCAATTTGATGTGCATGTAAGATCCTCCTTATGAGATGACTTACAGTTTTCAGGAAGTTTCTAAAAGGGTCTCTGTAACCAAAAAGATTAAGAATGCTGGCGTGCTGTGTCACAATGAGACTGAGGTCAAGTCTAGGGTGCCATTTTTACGGATTGTACACAGGGGATTGTAAACCCAGAGAAGATGGATGTCGGGGGTGGGAATAATCATTTCCTTCTTCAGAGTCAGAGAGCACTGGAAGGTGGTACACGTGCCTACAGCTCTACAAGTGCATTCATACAAGCTTAGAACCTTGGATCAAGGAGGATTCTTGATCATTAAACCTGAGGATCCACAAATCTGGCTACACATTAGAATCATATGGGGAGCTTTGAAAGACACCATGTCTGTGACCAGTCCCCAAGGATTTCTATTTTAATTGTCCTAAGACTCTGGCTTCTGTATTTGTTTTTGAAGCTCCTCAGATGATTCTCATGTACCAGAGTTAGGATTACCGATCTTCTAAATGGGTAGTTATCAACCTTGGCTGAACAATGAAATCACTTGGGGAGCTGTAAGAAGTCCTGTTGCCTGAATCTCACCCTCAGATCTTTGGATTTAATTTGTCAGGAGTGTGCCAGGCATGAGGAATTTTTTTAATGACCCCAGGTGGTTTTCACAGGCACTCCAATTTGAGAACCACTGTTGGGATCTAACCTGACACTTTCTGCTGCAAAGAAAACCGAGTCGAAGAGAAGTGGCCTAAGGTCATAGGGCTAAGACAGAACCAGGATTAAAACCCAGGACCCAACTCTAGGCTTGGACCCTGCAGTTCACCTAGTCAAGGTCCATGGAGTTAACTTAGGCAGTTCAGGGTGGATCTGAGAAAGGGAGCTTGTCAGGGACAGGCCTTGCTCCTCTCTTTGATTAGAGAGAAACATCTAAACATACATATATATATGTGTGTGTTTTTGAATGAATGTTGTCCTGCTTCAGGGATTAAATCCCTGTGTTCTGGCCCAGATGCATGGTTCCCTGTGGCCCCTCAGATTGGTAGCTAACTCTACGGGAGACAACCTCTAAGATGAGCCCCAACAATCCATGTCTGTATTCACACCCTTGTGTGATCCCTGCAACGGAGTATGGCTAGACCCACAGATTAGCTTCTAATGAACAGAATATGGCAGAAGGGATGTGACGCTACTTCTAAGATTAGATTATAAGGACGTAGTAGCTTCTGTCTTGCAAACCTCTCTTGCTTACTTCATTGCTCACTTTGATAGAAGCCAGTTGCCATGTAGTGAGCTGTTCTATGGACCCCCATATGGCAAAGAACTGAGGGAAATTCACTGACCAACACTCAGTAGGTAACTGAGACCCTTAATCCAATAGCTGGGAGGAACTGAATTGCACCAGCAACCATGTGAGTGAGCTTAGAAGTGGATCCTCTCTCAATTGAACCTTCAGATGAAACAGCAGCTCCAGCCAGATCCAGTACCAGTAGGTGTGGGCCAGGTACAAGATGCTCTGCGTGGTGCCCCCAACCCGCTCCTGTACGCCTGGCAGGTGAACAAAATGCTCGACCTGAGCAGCATCTCGTCCCCCATCTACAACCATGGTGGACACCCCCTCTACCTGACCAGCTTCTTCAGAGGACACATCTTTGGGGACAGCCTAGGAATGGGCCAGTTACTCCTGCGGGCCAAAACCACGCAGCTGCTGTACTGCCTGAACCCTGAGCACCCTGAGGACTATGTGCAGAGCAAGCAGTGGCTCACTCATTTCCTTGATCAATTTAGCAACATTAAGAACAGCCTGACCTTGAAGAAAATTGAGGTACCTGGTGGTTTGGGTTTACGGGCAGGCCAGGAGAAGGTGCGAGGGATGAGGAAGATTTGCGTCCAGAACCCTAACAAAAGTACTGCATGACTACTTTATAGGGTCCTTGCCTCAAAGCTGGGTTTGCTCTGCTGTATTTGGTACTCAATCCAATTTTCTTAACACTGACAAATTCCAGAAATCATGAATCCTGGGTAACATTGTGGTCGATAACACAAATCCTGTGTCCACCAGATGGGCCGGTTCAGTACGGACACTAATCTTCACATTTAATTTTGGGATTTGGTTTCTAATCCAATTACAATACTTTGAAATTCTACTTTTAGTTAAAGTCTTCGCTGGCTTTGGGGAGCCTCCCCAAAAGTATTTTTTGGAGGTATACTTTGGAAGTATACTTGTTTGGAGCTCACTGGGATTAAAAAAGAAAAACAAAACATTTAAGTAAAAGTTAATGGTGTTAAGGTAACTAGCTCAGCATTTTTCAAGTTAGATACATATGAAGCACCCGGCTTAGCGTGAGGTACATGTCAGCTGTTCAGCAATAGCTGCGTCAGCAACCCTATTAAGACTTATAAATAGAGGAGCAGTGGTGTTGGCAGCGTCAGGGCACGGCCCAGGCAGGAGCAGCAGCCACAGCATTCATCCACCTGTGGAGGAAGAGGCAGCCTTGGCGGGTCACCTGGGTTGCTCCAAGTGACATAATGTCATGATTTTGATGGCTGAAGTATTTTGCCTTGTGTACATACTAGAGTTTCTTGATGTCTTCATTTGTGGATGGACAGGTTCTTCTGTGTTGCTCCAAATGACATAATTTCATTATTTTGGTAGCCAAAAAGCATTTCCCTTCAGTATATATACCAGAGTTTCCCGATCCCTTCATCTGTGGATGGACAGGTTTCTCCACGTGGTGGCTGATGACAGGGTTTCCCTAAGCTTTATGGCTGAAGAGTACACCGTCATGTATCTAATATGGCAGTTTCTTTACCACTTCATCTGTGGATGGACAGGTTCATGTGATTCCTGCATTTCTGGAAGAAGCAAATACAGAATAGAGCTGGAAGATAAATGCCTAAATCAAATCATTGCAGATTCTCACTCAAGATGAGCTTATAATCGCAAATAATAAAACATACGATCAATGAGAGAGAAGAGAAAATATGAGCAACCAGATTTGATCTATCTGAACAAGAATATAATAAGCATAATTAAACAAATTAAGGACATAAAAGTGTAAAGTAGAAATCAAGAAGTAGATGTGCAATAGAACCAAATAGAACTTCTAGAAGTAAAATTACACACACAGAGAATCTAAGGCCTGTTGGTCATACTGAGTAGCAGACTGAATACAGCTGGAAAGAATTAATACACTGAAAGATAAAACCAAGGAAATTAACCAGGAGGCAGCACAGAGAGATAAAGCTCTTGTCTAAACATGTCTTTATTTTGTCCTGTTGAATTACTAATTTAGATAGCTGGAAAGAGACTTGTAAGTTTACTGTTGTCTTCCCTTGCACAGTTGATATATTATAGACTTTCTTTTACTGTAAAAAAAAAAAATAAATAAAGACATAAATAAGCCTGGTAAAAGAGACACCTGCTGGAAAGAGCCTTCAAAGACCAGGCCCACCTCAAATGATATTTATGCAACTGAAATAGTAAAAGATACCAGCCTAATAAAAATTTACAAAAAGTTGTAATTTTTTTTCTTTTCTTTTCTTTCTTTCTTTTTTTTTTTTTGAGACAGAGTGTTGCTCTATTGCCCAGGCTGGAGTGCAGTGGTGCAATCTCAGCTCACTGCAACCTCCACCTTCCAGGTTCAAGTGATTCTCACACCTCAGCCTCCCGAGTAGCTGGGATTACAGATGTGTACCACCACACCTGGTTTTTTGTATTTTTAGCAGAGACAGGGTTTCACCATGTTGGCCAGGCTGGTTTCAAACTCCTGACCTCAGGTGATCTGCCCGCCTCGACCTCCCAAAGTGCTGGGATTATAGGAGTGAGCCACCACACCCAGCCAAAAGTTGTAATTTCTACAGCTATTAATGAGAACAAGATATCACAGTTTTAGGCTGGGCACAGTGGCTCATGCCTGTAATTCCAGCACTTTGGCAGGCTCAGGCAGGTAGAGTGCTTGAGCCCAGGAGTTCGAGACCAGCTTGGGCAAACTGGTGAAATCCCATCTCTACTAAAAATACAAAAATTAGCCAGATGTGGTGGCACACACCTATAGGTGTCTTGTTGTGTTTTCCAGGCTGGCCTCAAACTCCTTGGATGAACTGATCCTTCTGTCCCAGTCTCCCGAGTAGCTGGAAGTACATCCATGTGAATCCAGAAGGAAACTACTAGAGTTAATAAATTCAGCACAGCTTCAGGATACAACATCAACACACAAAAATTAGTTGCTTTTCTGTACATGTGCAATGAACAATCTAAAAAGGAAATTAAGAAGGCAATTCCATTTAAATAGCGCTAAACAAATAAAATGCTTAGGAATAAATTTAACCAAGGAAGTGAAAGACCTGCATGCTGAATACTACCAAACATTGGTAAAAGAAACATAAAAAGACCTAGGTAAATGGAAAGATCCTTAGTTCCTGGGTTAGCAGACTCAATATTGCTAAAATACCAGTCCTATTCAAAACAACCTACAGATTCAACACAATCCCATCAAAATTCTGAGAATCATTTCTGCCCCCAGAAATAGAGAAGCCAATCCCTAAATTCAAATGGAAGTGCAAGGAGTCTCAGATGACCAAAATAATCTTGAAAAAGAAGAACAGAGTTGGAGGACTCAGTATTATTCAGCCATAAAAAGGAATGAAGTTCTGATACATGCTACAAGGATGCACCTTGAAAACATTATGCCTAGTGAAATGAGCCAGTCACAAAAAGACAAACATATAGTTCCACTTATATGAAATCTTTAGAATAGGAAAGTTCACAGAGACAAAGTAGATTAAAGGTCAACTGGCAATGTGGGGCTGGTGGTAGGGAGTTACTGCAGAACGATAACAGAGTTCCTGTTTGGGGTGATGAAAAATACTTGGGAATAGACAGTTGTGATGGCTGCATGACAGTATGGATGTAATTAATGCCACCAAATTATACACTTAAGAGTTGTTATAATGGCATATTTTATGTCATACATATTTTACCACAATAAAATATTTTTCACAAAGTAAGAGATTTAAAAACTCATAAAAGTTTTTTACCTGAAGCATGATGTGACTGCAAGCAGTCTGATGAGAACATACGCCAGGTGAAAACAAAGGGATCGCTGTCATAGACACTGTCTCAAATTCCAGTTGTCTGGAAAGCGATGTAAAGTGGACTGCCTGCCACAAAAATGTACTCAGGTAAATAACTTTTATTTCCAGTATTTGTGTGTGAGTTACAAACATTATTGAAACACTTTATGTTAGTGACAAAACAACATGTTAAAATTCAGTAAAAGATCAAAATATCTGGATTGTGATTTTAGAAGAGAGAAAATAATGTAGATTTGCTTCTTCCCACAAATCTATGAGTTCCTCCTAAAGTTTCTTTCAGATTCAAAGTTTAAATAAAACTCCTGAATATACAAAATCTGAATTCGCAAAAAAAGAGAAAACGAAAAGGAGCTCTTGGCTGCGCGCAGTGGCTCACACCTGTAATCCCAGCACTTTGGGACGTCGGGGTGGGCAGATGACTTGAAGCCAGGAGTTCGAGACCAGCCTGGCCAGCATGGTGAAACCCCACCTCTACTGAAAATACAAAAATTAGTGGTAGCACATGTCTGTAGTCCCAGCTACCCTAGTGGCTGAGGTGGGAGAACGGCTTGAACCTGGGAGGTGGAGGCTGCAGTGAGCCTAGATGATGCCACTGCACTCCAACCTGAGTGACAGGGTGAGACTGTTTCTAATTTAAAAATAAAACAAAAGAGCTCTTCCTTACAGAATTCCAAATAAGATAAGTAGACAGAGTGATCGCATTTGAAAATATCATCATTTGATAACCACCATAGTAGGAATGGCAGGATCATACATTGTCCTTTTTGCTTGTCACAGGCAAGAAGTATCAATGGATGCTAAAATAAGAGGACAAAAAATATGATGAAAAGGAGTACATCTAATATAGTTTCAATGTATCTCTCCAAAAGAAATATATTCATTACAAGGGGAAATATAATAACTTCTCAGAGGAAAAAGTTGGCATATATCACCCAATAGTAACCAAAGTCCCACCATTAGTAAATGGGACAAACAGACACCATGTGCCTCCCGACATTGTGCTTGAGAAACACTTCTGTGGAATTCCTGCCAAAAGCGCATAACCTGAATCCAACCTTAAGGACATTCTGGATATATGTAAATTAAAGTGCATTCTACAAAATAATTATTTACTCTTCAAAAATGTCAAGGCCCTGGAAAGACAAAGACTGATGAACCATTCAGATTAAAAGAAACTGAAGAGTGGCCAGGCACAGTGGCTCATGCCTATAATCTCAGCACTTTGGGAGGCCGAGGCAGGCAAATCACCTGAGGTCAGGAGTTCGAGACCAGCCTGGCCAACATGGTGATACCCAGTCTCTACTAAAAATACAAAAATTAGCTGGGCGCAGTGGCATGTGGGTGTAATCCCAGCTACTTGGGAGGCTGAGGCAGGAGAATCACTTGAACCTGGGAGGCAGAGGTCACAGTGAGCCGAGATCGCACCATTGCATTCCAGCCTGAGCGACAGGGCAAGACTCCAACTCAAAAAAAAAAAAAAAAAAAGGCCGGGCACGGTGGCTCAAGCCTGTAATCTCAGCACTTTGGGAGGCCGAGACGGGCAGATCATGAGGTCAGGAGATCGAGACCATCCTGGCTAACACGGTGAAACCCCGTCTCTACTAAAATATACAAAAAACTAGCCAGGCGAGGCGGCGGGCGCCTGTAATCCCAGCTACTTGGGAGGCTGAGGCAGGAGAATGGCGTAAACCCGGGATGCAGAGCTTGCAGTGAGCTGAGATCTGGCCACTGCACTCCAGCCTGGGTGACAGAGCAAGACTCCGTCTCAAAAAAAAAAAAAAGAGAGACTGAAGAGAAATAACTAAATTCAATGTATGATCCTGAACCCGAAACAATTATTTTTCTTTTGCTATATAGGACATTAATGGGACAACTGATAAAATCTGTGCATAGACAGTAGAGTTGTATCCATGTTGATTTAAGAAATATACAAAGTACGTAGACATTAAAGACATCATGTCTGCAAGCCTATTCTCAAATAATTCATTTTAAAAAAGAAATCAGAAAAACAGCCAATGCATTTTTTTAAAAGAATACTGTGTGTGTATGTAGAGAATGATAAAGCAAATGTGACAAATATTAACGTGGATGGAGTAATTTAGTAGAATACACAAGAATTATTTCTCCTATTTTTACAAATATATGAGTATGAAAAAAACAGACGTACAATAAATGTAAACAAATAAAGGCAGTTAAGATAAACTATTTGTTTTCCCTAATAATACTGCTAGGATCATCTTTACTATAATCTCATCAGATCATCAAATTTCAAAGCTTGGGAAAAAAAGTATTGTCTCCCCAAAACCTCCCAATTTACAGATGAGGTTAGTAAGTCGAGATTACACCTAATTCAAGGCAAAGCCAAGACTATTACCTAGCTCTGACTCAGCTCAGCTCCCTTTCAACTATTCCAAGCGGTCTTTTCATTCCTTTACATTCTTGTCTACGGTCTAAACACATGATACCAAAATACTTACCTCTATCTTCTCATATACTGTTATAAGTTAGTGTGACTAACCACTTTCAGGCCATCTAAATTTTATGTTTAAAAGGCATTTAAGTATCATTGCTCCTAACAGTCCTTAATAACTAATACCAATACATATGCAAAGATCAGAATACATGTCAAACACTGTAGCAAAAGCTTAACATACAAAATTAACGTACTCTACTGTTAGGTACATGAAGACAGACTCCAATTTTATGTTATTCAATATTATAACCCCACCTCTTAGTAACAGTACATGGCATACAGTAAGTACTCAAATAACTGTTGTATATTGCAAAATAAAAGACAATCCATAATACAGGAAAGAAATGTGTGTACATATAACCATAATATCAGTAGTTTTAATAAAGTCTCATGAGACAACAGATAAGGAAATTATTTTCTCTTGGTAAGATCTAGAAAGGCCTCAGAGATTTAATGATACCAAAGTTAAATCTTGAAGGACAAATAAAATGTCAACAGACATGGAGGTGGTGGGGTGGTAAGAGGAAGGTAGAAGAATTTAGATGAAAAAGCCCAAAAGCGGCCAGGCGCGGTGGCTCAAGCCTGTAATCCCAGCACTTTGGGAGGCCGAGATGGGCGGATCACAAGGTCAGGAGATCGAGACCATCCTGGCTAACCCGGTGAAACCCCGTCTCTACTAAAAAATACAAAAAACTAGCCGGGCGAGGTGGCAGGCGCCTATAGTCCCAGCTACTTGGGAGGCTGAGGCAGGAGAATGGCATGAACCCGAAAGGCGGAGCTTGCAGTGAGCTGAGATCCGGCCACTGCACTCCAGTTTGGGCGACAGAGCGAGACTCCGTCTCAAAAAAAAAAGCCCAAAAGCAAAATATTAGACATTTCTATTGAATTTTTAAACACAGGCTTACCTATTGTTGCTGCAAGTTCTGGATCAAAGGTATCATCTGTGAACCTCAAGAGCAGGCTGAAAGAGATATTAAAAAGACAGGTTAGGAATTAGAATTTTTCTTTCTAATCATATGATAAGTGTGTTCATGATTATTATATCTCGTCACAATTTATTAAATGCAAATAAAAATAACTGATGGAGGCCTGCTCCTAGGAATACTGCCTCAGAGCAGGCATACGGAGAAGAATTAAATTACTAGAAAGGCAATTTAAAAACTGCCAAGAGCAGCCAGGCGCGGTGGCTCACACCGGTAATCCCAGCACTTTGGGAGGCCCAGGCGGGCGGATCTCAAGGTCAGGAGATCGAGACCATCCTGGTGAACATGGTGAAACCCCGTCTCTACTAAACATACAAAAAAATTAGCCAGGCGTGGTGGCGGGCGCCTGTAGTCCCAGCTACTCGGGAGGCTGAGGCAGGAGAATGGCGTGAACCCAGGAGGTGGAGTTTGCAGTGAGCTGAGATCGCGCCACTGCTCTGCAGCCTAGACAACAGAGCGAGACTCTGTCTCAAAAAAAAAAAAAAAAAACTTCCAAAAGCAAAGTAGTTTACTATTAAATATATTCCCCATACTCTCCTACACAACCCCCCAAGTTCAAAAGGTGGGGTTTTTTTGTTGTTCTTTTTAACTGTTCTGATGTCCTGAGAAAATGGTACTAGCAACACGTCACACTTTAATTGACATAGATGAAAAGGGAAAAAATAAAGTTTCTTGGAATGAAACAAAGTAACTCAAAAAATCTGACGTGTAATCCACTTTAAATTCAAGCACAAACAGAAAGATATCAAAGCCTAGCGTTCTGTAATATGCAGTATGGCTACTGCCTAAGTGGGAAGAAAAGATACAGTAAAAAGGTAAAAAAAAGATCACAGGACAGAGTAGGTATACTCAGGCAAACACCAAGTAGGGTTTATAAAAACAAGTAGGCAACTGGAAGCTACTGAAGGCTTTTAAAGAAAGTTATGACAAGAAGTACTCTTTGTTTTGAAAAGTTAATGCCAACAAAAAATGGAAGAACACTCAACAGAAGTCAACTGCCATGGTTATGGCTGGAGAGAACAAAGGACTAAACTTAGGAAATGGTAAGAAACTAGAAAGGAAGGATAAAAGCAAAAGACACCAGATTAGAAGGGTACTCTAAGATTTTCCATCTTCCAGAATTATTTTACTTACTATGAAGAAGTGTCAATAAGAAGCTCCTCAAAAATAAAAGCTAATGTTAAAGCCCTAAATTTTAAAATCATTCAATCTTCCCTCGTTAACTTCTACAGTCTGTTCTGTTGATCTGTTTTTATTAATAGTATCAAAGAAACAGTCATCAGATGTCTAAAATTATAGAAAAATCCTATGAATATTTCTAATATTCTAATTTCTAATTAGATTGTAATATTCATAAGGTTGTGATTACTGCTGCTAGCTATATGTTTTGTCCACAGAGCATTTCACAAAACATAATGGCTTCATGATAGTTTCCAAACCCAGTGTCATTAATTATACTTGAAGGATTAACTCTACCTTACTTGGTTTTCTTGTGTTTACCATAAAACGAGCACCACAGAATCAAAGTACAATAGGAAAGTCAAATTCTAGAATTCTCTATTTAACATCTTAACTATATTTACTTACTTCAAACATAAGTTAGTTGACAGCACTAATAAGACTCTAAAATGAAACCTATAAAAATTTTCTTCTCTCCCAATACTCAGTTACCCATAATTTAAAAATAGACAAGATATGCGGTCACCACAGAAAAGATTACTACAAAAACGTAAGTTAATATAACGTTGTAGAATAGTTGTAATAATAATATTATAATAATAATACAAGTAATAATGATATTGGGTATTATTTATTGAACATATGGCAATGTACAGACAAAAACCCAGAGGTTTTTCTCTCATGGTTGCTAATCCTTACAACCACCATTGTCATTAACGGTACTTTGTCAGGAAAGGCAGGAAATTGGTGGTATGGTGTGAAGTAACAAATTTTAATACAGGCTCTAGGTATACATCAGATCTTAGCAAGGGGTACCCTGGTAGCCCAAAATGTATTCTAAATTCTATGTGTGCATTTTTCTAGGCAGAGTCCATTTCTCTATTTATTAGACTTTGAAAGGGGCAAAGTCCATTTCTCTATTAGATTTTGAAAGGAACCGGCAATCTCAAAATGATTAAGAAGCACCCTTTTTTTTTTTAAGAGATAGGGTCTCACTCTGTCACCCAGGCTGGAATGTGGTGGTACAATCTTAGCTCACTAATCCTCCCACCTTAGCCCCCCAAGTAACTGGCATGACAGGTTAGCATCACCATGGCTGGCTAATTTTTTTTATTTTTCAGTTTTTTAGAGGCATGGCCTTGCTATGTTGCCCCAAGCTGGTCTCGAACTCCTGGCCTCAAGTGATCCTCCTTCCTCAGCCTCCTGAGTAGCTAGGATTACAGAATGAGCCACCGCACCTCGTAGAAGCACCATTCTTACAGTATTGTATATTTACACTTCATATTTCAAACTTAAAGGAGTAAAATACTTTCCATGCAGAGGTAGAGATGGAAGGAGTAACTACCACCATGGCACTTAGATAAGACCAAATTTAAAACAAACAGAGTGTGATTATAACTAATCTGTATTTCTTTATCTACAAATGAAATTCACCAAAATGAATGGCAAGGCTAGGGGCATAGAAGTGACAGCAATTTATGTGATAGGCCTCTCTAATCCCTTCCAGTTCTTGATACACTCTGCTACCTCTACCTCACCGGGTCTAGCCACAGAATTGGAGTCTTATACATTCAACACTAGATAGGGTCTGAGAGGTTTCTATTCCAACCCCCTCACTTTTGAAATGAAGGCCTAGAGCATTCAAGCATCACACACAAGGCCACACAAGTGGTAGGCCCAGTTTCAAAATCCTGATCTCCTGATTACTACCATATACCCTTTGGACTCCAACGCCAAGAAATAAACTAGAAAGTAATCCACTACTTTGGCTTAAAGATATCCTTCATTGTGCAATAATTCCCCAACAACATGAGTGCTATTTTACTTCCACTAGTTCCAGCTCTGTAAAGAAACAGAACAAACTTGGTAAAAACAACCCTTTAAGATCACATCCATGACAAATGTTTCTGTACTAACTCACTTTAAATATAGACTTCTATTTTAGTGGAGTCATTTATTCTTATCCAGAAAGGTGATTACGTGTTTAAAGTTCTTTTCCATAGCATATTACATAGGACAATAATGTATATCTAGCCAGACAAATAAGACAACTTTCTCACTAAATGCAGTCCTTTCACGAAAGAGGTAAAGTGTCAAAATTTTGCAGTGAGCAACCGATAATCCACCCCTACGCATTGAGGGAAAAGTTTAAAAAAGATCAGGCCTAAATACAATTTGTTTCTGGGGAGTGAACTAGAGAGACTGATAAACCCATTTAACAGAACTTATTCTAAAAAGGGACTCTCAGCTGAGTGCCATGGCTCATGCCTGTAATCCCAACACTCTTGAGAGGCCAAGGCTGGAGGATGGCATGAGCCCATGAGTTTCAGAATAGCTTGGGCAACATAGGGAAATCCCATCTACAAAAAAAATTTTTAAGTAGAGCTGGGTATGGTGGCTTATGCCTATATTCCCAGCGTTTTGCAAGGATCCACTGAGGGCAGGAGGATCCGTTGAGCTCAGGAGTTCGAGATCAGCCTAGGCAACACAGCAAGAACTTGTCTCTATAAAAAAATCCTAGCCAGGCATGGTGATTCATCCCTATAGTCCCAGCGACTCAGGAGGCTGAGGTGGCAGGATTGATTAAGCCCGGGAAGTCAAGGCTGCAGTAAGCCGTGATCACACCAGTGCACTCCAGCAGGTGACAGAACAAGACCCTATCTCAAAAAAAAAAAAAAAGCAGTGGCACGGGGGGACGGGTAACGAAACTCATTTATATACTCCAGTTAACTTTCCAGAAAATGTTAACCACCCTAACTTGTCACCCATGCAATACATTTACATAAAGTGCTAACCAATTTCAACCCAATTTCATGTATTAGGTTGAACTACATGAAATGACAACCAACCATTCGTGACTTCAAAAATGCCAATTTCATATCTCTGAACTTAAATGAGAACCGTATGTCAAGGAAAAAAGAGAGAAATGAAAAAGAAAGATCACAAGGTTACGAAATTCCTATTAAGGCAATTTTTATTACATTAACTTTTTAACCCTCAAATATGTACGTGCAATAACAGATGATCATGTAAATAATTTTATTCATCCCTTTTACACACACACACAGAAATCATACTGGTTTGCTTACCCATAGTGTTTCATTATTCTATTCCTTGGTATGTGCAAATCCCTCTGACTACAGTAGACATAGAGTACATTAAGTGAGGAGTACTGGAAAAATGTATTGTCAAACTTTAAAAATACAAAAAATTTCAGAATCTATTACATAGTAAGCTTTAAAATCCTGAAGTAGCTAAAAAAGTAAGACTTTGTAATCTTATTTATTTATTTATACTTTAAGTTCTGGGATACATGTGCAGAACATGCAGGTTACATAGGTATAAAACTTTGTAATTTTAAAAGTTACATGAGGAAAGCTTTCATTCTATTTTGTATAAGGATACCTCTATTTGTAAAACCTTACATGAATAACAAGTTATTTGAAAGATTTGTATCAGCCAGGCGCGGTGGCTCACACCTGTAGTCCCAGCACTTTGGGAGGCTGAGGCGGGTGGATCACTTGAGGTCAGGAGTTCGAGACCAGCCTGGCCAACATGGTGAAACCCTGTCTCTACTAAAAACACAAAAATTAACTGGGCGTGGTGACACACACCTGTAATCCCAGCTACTCAGGAGGCTGAGGAAGGAGAATCACTTGAAACCGGGAGGCAGAGGTTGCGATGAGCTGAGATCTCGCCACAGCACTCCAGCCTGGGCAACAGAGCAAGACTCAGTCTCAAAAAAAAAAAAAAAAAGATATGTGTATCAGAAGCTATAGCTAAAATATGAAACTGATTACAGCTCCTGGAGTGTAAATGTGGTTTAAGGATCAGGACGGCCTTGAACATAACCTACTCATAATCAGACGGCAAGAATGACTTCACCTGGAGAACTCTGTTCTAAGACCTGGATGAAATCACAACCCTCTAGCAACATCCACCTAGATCCACGTCTTACCTTATACTCAACTCCACTGTCAATATTATTCTCCCCAAGAAAAAAATCAAAAATGAAAAGACAACACTAATCTTTTGTCTCCATAGGATGTGGCAAAATGAGAAATAACAATTACACTTTATTTTCAAAGGTGGTCCGACTGCTTCAGCTGTGGACCACTTACGGTAAAGCGAAATTTTCCAGCAGTCACAAGATCCAGGAGTTCTTCCACAGCCGACTAATAAAAAAGTAAAAGAAGCGACATTAAGCTGCGCCGAAACAGGCCAGGAATGGGACCTAAGGCGTCACGAAACTTCCCGAGGACATTATGTATTTAGAGAAGGCCCCACAGAAACCCTCAAGTGGGAAAGTTACGTCTTCTGGGTCTCGGGGTGACAGGCAACCTGAACCCCGAGCTGCTCGAGGCGAGGCGCCCCCTGGCCAGATTCGGGCCCAAACCAGCCCGCCACGCCCTGAGCTCCGCGCAGCAAACCGGCCGGCGGAGCAGCGGCCCTTGGAACGGTGTTTTCTCGGCGCCACAGGAGGGGGAGCGACCCAGAGAACTTGGGCCTGGCAGGGGCCGGGAACCAGGCAGGCACGGGTGAGGAGAGGTGAACAGAAGCCGCAGGAGAGCGCGGCCCAGAGGCCGAGGAGGGCGCGAGCGTGGCCGACCCCAGCCCCGCCGCCATCGTGGACGCTTGCAGCGATTAAAGGTTCCCATCGCGGCCCAAGAGACAGCGGCCACGTAGGCAGAAAGAGCCCACCCACCCTCATCACGGCCCGTACGCCCGCCTCACCTGTACCTGCCCACCCCACTCTCGCCGATGATGAGGCTCTTCAGGGTGCAACACGCCCTCGTCCATCCTGACCCCGCTGCACTCCGAGCACAGCTGGCCACCCCAGTGAGCCTCTCGGCTATTCAGCAGCGGGAGCTGCCGCGCATGCGCGCGCTCCATGGCCGCGCACACCCAGAATTCCCCCGCCTCTTTCTGGAAGGCGTGTTCCTTATGTGTCTTAGATGGTGCGGGGGGGCGGGTCTAAATCCGCCCCGACCTCAACCCAACTCTCTGTCGTGTCAGTGAGAGAGGACTGAGTCAGGAGACTATCAAGCTGTTTTATTTCAGGAAGTGTTCATAACAGCTGTATTGCGGTGTGAAATGCACTGTGCTTGAAGACTGTTACCTTAAATTTAGGTCCAACTCTACCATAATGACTGCCTTGTCAGTCTAAGCCTTCTGCGCCTTTCTCCATCTCAGAGAAAGACACAAAGGCTTCTTAGAACAACTGCTTCTTATTGTTATGAAGGTTAAATGAGTTACTTAGGGAAGACAGATTGTTAACCACAGTGCTGTATAAACGGTGTGATCAGGCATTAACTTGCTGGCTTCCCCTCTGTTAGAGTGGGGAGCACCCTTTAGACATTAATTCATCTAGAAAGGGAGGTATAGACTTCAGGTAGGTCAGGTGCATATAAACTTCTGGTGGTGCAACTTCAAACCAACTCTTCTTCCTCCTAAGAATTGCTGCTTTCCAACTGCAGGAAGTGTATGTCTACACCTTGCCTCTTGCATTAAGTTCTAAATCTTAGTGAAGATACCAAACCTCTTTCATAAACTTAGCACAGTGCCTGGTACATGGCAGACACTCAATAAACATCCGTAATTTTGTCTTATCTCCTTATACCTGCAGTTAATGTCATATACAATAGATACTTGATTAAAGAATACACACACATAAAGCTTAGCCGGGTGCTGTGGCTCATGCCTGTAATCCCAGCACTTTTGGAGGCCTAAGCAGGTGGATCACTTGAGCTCATGAGTTCGAGACCAGCCTGGCTAACATGTGAAACCCCGTCTCTATTAAAAATACAAAACTTAGCTGGGTGTGGTGGCGCGCACCTGTAATCCCAGCTCCTCAGGAGGTGGAGGCAGGAGAATCGCTGGAATCTTAAGAGGTGGAAGTTGCAGTGAGCAGAGATCATGCCACTGCACTGCAGCTTGGGCGACAGAGTGAGAGATACCGTGTCTCAAAAACAAAAAATAAAACGTAGAACAAGTTAAGAAATTACTTGTTAAATACCTGGAAAAGCTCTTTCACCAGATATCCAAATGGCTTCTTCGTCTACTTCAGATCTTTGCTCAAATATTGCCTTCTTAAGGAGGCCTTCCCTGCCCATTCTACTGAAATATACAGATTCCTCCAGCATCTCTGAGGAATCCAGAAGCCTGGCATGCTGGCAAAAGGGTAAGAATTTCTTACCAGTCAGACTTCTGTCCTCTCTCTTTCTCGGTGCAAGTCAGTTGAATGAATAGTAAAAATCACCGTTTATCTCCTCTGTAAAGTTTTGATTAATGGAATGAAGGATTCATGAGGCTAATCTTAAGCTGTAGTGAATCTAGTGTGCTTTGTATGTCTTTCTGTATTCTATAATGGAGGGGGTAACTTAGGATAGAACACAGGCTTAGGAAACCTGTAAGCCTGCTTTTCAAGATGGCCCAGAAAACTGGTCAGTTACAAACTTTGCTGCAGGTCTCCGAAAAAAAAAAAACCTGGATGAGGTTTCCCTCTTGTCCTGTATCTCCTTGTGAGAGGTGAAGCTGGCTGGGCTTCTGGGTCTGGTGGGGACTTGGAGAACTTTTCTGTCTGGCTAAAGGATTGTAAACACACCAATCTGCGCTCTGTGTCTAGCTAAAGGTTTGTAAACACACCAATCAGCACTCTGTAAAAATGGACCAATCAGCACCCTGTAAAATGGACCAATCAGTGCTCTGTAAAATGGACCAATCAGCAGTACATGGGTGGGGCCAAATAAGGGAATAAAAGCTGGCCACCGGCGCCAGCAAGGGCAACCCACTTGGGTACCCTTCCACACTGTGGAAAGCTTTGTTTTTTCCGTCTTCACAATAAAACTTCCTGCCATTCACTCTGTGGGTTCACACTACCTTTATGAGCTGTAACACTCACTGCGAAGGTCTGTGGCTTCATTCCTGAAGTCAGCGAGACCACGAACCCACCAGGAGGAACAAACAACTCCGATCGTGCCACCTTTAAGAGCTGTAGCACTCATTGCAAACGTCTGCAGCTTCACTCCTGAAGTCAGCGAGACCACGAATCTACTGGAAGGAAGAAACTCCGGACAAATCTGAACATCTGAAGGAAAAAACTGTGGACACACCATCTTTAAGAACTGCAACACTCACTGTGAGGGTCCACGGCTTCATTCTTGAAGTCAGCGAGACCAAGAACCCACTGGCAGGAACCAATTCTGGACACATTTTGGCGACCCAGGGACTACCGCCTATCGCCAAATAGTGAGTACCATCAGACCCCTTTCACTTGCTATTCTGTCCTATTTTTCCTTAGAATTTGGGCGCTAAATACCGGGCACTTGTTGGCCAGTTAGTTGCAAGTGACTAGTGCGGCCACCAGACTAAAGACTTGGGTGTCAGTCAGGCTTTCTGGGAAAGGGCTCTCTAACAACCCCCGAATCTTTGGAATTGGGAGTGTTGGTTTGCCTGCTTCCATTTTTCCTGTAATTCTGGGCTGAGCCGAGAGTCGACAGAGAGGAAAGCCATTCAGCTCCAGGGTCCTGACAACAAGTTGGTTGACCCTGCAGCCATGAGCAGAACTCTCAAAGTCATGTCGCCCAAACGAGACTTGCCCATCTATCTATCCTATCTATCCTGACCCTTGCCTCCGGGTCCTAACGTCTGTCTCACAAACTTCCTCTTGCCTCTCTTCTCCGAGGCTAGTCTCGCTTTGAAAAACCACTCCCTGTCTCTGGTGCGTTTCTAGTTTCTCCTATAAGAAGGATTTCTAGTATAAACTGCAGGACTCTGTTACCTTCTTTAGGCACATGGGCCCACTAATCAGAAAGACATAATTTTTGCCCAAAGCCCTGTCGGGGCTGGGGACTACCTTATCTGGAATTCTAGGATCCCTCCTCAGCCTAGCAGGCCTAACAAAAGCTATTCCTAAAGCTAGGATATGGGGAGCTTCAGAAATGATATCCTTCCTATTCATATAAGCGAGGACAAAAGGCGTCACTCCAAGGTTGGAACCCTGGAGATCCCTTCCCTCCCTCAGGGTATGGCCCTCCACTTCATTTTTGGGGCATAACATTTCTATAGGACACAGGTAAAGTCCCAATACTAACAGGAGAATGCTTAGGACTCTAACAGGCCTTCGAGAATGCATCAGTAAGGACCACTAAATCCGATTTTTCTGGGTCCTCTTTGTGGACTAGGACAGGCAAGGGTGCAGGTTTTCAAGAAAGCATTGGTAAGGGCCACTAAATCTGACATTCCTTGGTCCTCCTTGTGGTCTAGGAGGAAAACTAGTGTTTCTGCTGCTGTGTCGCTGAGCACAACTATTCCAATTAGCAGGATCCAGGGACCGTTGTGGGTTCTTGGGCAAGAGGTATTTCTGCTGCGATGTCGACGAGCGCAACTATTCCGATCAGCAGGGTCCAGGGACCATTGTGGGTTCTTGGGCAGGGGGAGAAACAAACAAACCAAAACCATGGGCAGTTTGTCTTTCAGACGGGAAACACTCGGGCATCAACAGGCTCACCCTTGAAATGCATCCTAAGCCATTGGGAACCAATTTGACCCACAAACCCTGAAAAAGAGGTGGCTCGTTTTTTTCTGCACTACAGCTTGGCCCCAATATTCTCTCTCTGATGGGGAAAAATGGCCACCTGAGGGAAGTGTAAATGACAATACTTTCCTGCAGCTTGACCTTTTCTGTAAGAGGGAAGGCAAATGGAGTGAAACACCTTATGTCTAGGTTTTCTTTTCATTGAAGGAGAATTCACAACTATGCAAAGCTTGTAATTTACATCCCACAGGAGGACTTCCCAGTTTACCCCCATATCCTAGCCTCCCTATAGCTCCCCTTCCTATTAATGATAAGCCTCCTCTAATCTCCCCCACCCAGAAGGAAAAAAGCAAAGAAATCTCCAAGGGACCACAAAAACCCCCATGCTATCAGTTATGTCCCCTTCAAACTGTAGGGGGAGGGGAATTTGGCCCAACCTGGGTACATGTCCCTTTCTCCCTCTCTGATTTAAAGCAGATCAAGGCAGACCTGGGGAAGTTTCCAGATTATCCTGATAGGTACATAGATGTCCTATAGGGTCTAGGGCAAACCTTCGATCTCACTTGGGGAGATGTCGTGCTGTTGTTAGATCAAACCCTGGCCTTTAATGAAAAGAATGTGGCTTTAGCTGCAGCCCGAGAATTTGGAGATACCTGGTATCTTAGTCAAGTAAATGATAGAATGACAGCCTAAGAAAGGGACAAATTCCCTACTAGTCAGCAAGTCGTCCCCAGTATGGATCCCCACTGGGACCTTAACTCAGATCATGGGGACTGGAGTCTCAAACATCTGTGGACCTGTGTTCTAGAAGGACTAAGGAGGATTAGGAAAAAGCCCATGAATTATTCAATGATGTCTACCATAACTCAGGGAAAGGAAGAAAATCCTTCTGCCTTCCTCGAGCGGCTACAGGAGGCCTTAAGAAAATATACTCCTGGCCGGGCACGGTGGCTCATGCCTGTAATTCCAGCACTTTGGGAGGCCGAGGCGGGCGGATCACAAAGTCAGGAGATCGAGACCACGGTGAAACCCCATCTCTACTAAAAATACAAAAAATTAGCCGGGTGCGGTGGTGGGCGCCTGTGGTCCCAGCTACTCAGGAGGCTGAGGCGGGAGAATGGCGTGAACCTGGGAGGCAGAGCTTGCAGTGTGCCGAGATCATGCCACTGCATTCCAGCCTGGGGGACAGAGCGAGACTCTGTCTCAAAAAAAAAAGAAAATATACTCCCCTGTCATATGACTCCCTTGAGGGTCAATTGATTCTAAAAGATACATTTATTATCCAATCAGTCACAGATATCAGGAGAAAGCTCCAAAAGTGAGCCCTGGGCCCTGAACAAAGTCTGGAGTCATTATTAAACTGGGCAACCGTGGTGTTCTATAATAAGGACCAAGAGGAACAGGCCGAAAAGGAAAAGCGAGATCAAAGAAAGGCCGTGGCCTTAGTCATGGCCTTTAGACAAACAAACCTTGGTGGCTCAGAGAGGACAGAAAATGGAGCAGGCCAATCACCTAGTAGGGCTTGTTACCAGTGTGGTTTGCAAGGACACCTTAAAAAAGATTGTCCAACGAGAAACAATCTGCTCCTCCGCCCATGTCCACCATGCTGAGGCAATCACTGGAAGGTGCACTGCCCTAGAGGACAAAGTTTCTCTGGGCCAGAAGCCCCCAACCAGATGGTCCAACAATAGGACTGAGGGTGCCTGGGGCAACTGCCAGCTCATGTCATCACCCTCACTGAGCCCCGGGTATGTTTAACCATTGAGGACCAGGAAATTGACTTCCTCCTGAACACTAGCACAGCCTTCTCAGTGTTAATCTCCTGTCCTGGACGACTGTCCTCAAGGTCCGTTGCCATCCGAGGAATCCTGGGACAGCCTGTAACCAGGTATTGCTCCCACCTCCTCAGTTATATATATATGTATGTACCTATCTATACACACACGCAATATATATGTGTGTTTTTATATATAATACATATATATACACACACACACATACATACACACAAAGAGTTCTTACACAAATAACTCTTGACTTGATTTTAAAGTGGGTGAAAATATCTGAACAGACATCTTACCGGAGATGTACAGATGGCAAGTAAGCATATGAAAAAATGCTCAAAATATGTCATTAGAGGATTACAAATTAAAAAGACAATGATATACCACTACACACCTATTAGAATTATGAAAAATTCCAGTCTACCAACTGCTTCATGTACATTGTACCCAAAACAAAGAAACAGCAGGGAGGAACATCCCCGGGCTCCTGAGAGGAGAGATGGAGGGCGTTTCTCTACTACAGATCGTGTTTGTCTCCCTGGCTTTTCCAGAGAGAAATTCATCTCCGAAGCTTTTTCCTCCTTCACAACTGGCTTCATTAGCATTTCAGAAAAGACTCTTTCTGTTCATGAGTTTTACCTTTCTGATATTTGTTCTTTATTTTCAGGAAATTTATCAAAAGCAGTAGAGTGATTCAGATTAAGTGTACCAATGAAATGGGATTAAAAAGCGATATTAACATGTTTTTCAGGCTTGGTATGGTGGCTCATGCCTGTAATCTCAGCACGTTGGGAGGTCGAGGTGGGCAGATCACCTGTGCTCATGAGTTCCAGACCAGCCTGGGCAACCATGTGAAATCCCACCTCTACAAAAAATACAAAAATTAGCTGGGTGTGGTGGAGCATGCCTGTAGTCCCAGCTACTCAGGAGGCTGAGGTGGGAGAGTGGCTTGAGCCTGGGAGGCAGAGGTTGTAGTGAGCTGAGATCATGCCACTGCACCCCAGCCTGGGTGATAGGGCCAGACCTTGTCTCAGAAAAACCCAAACCAAAACAAAACAAAAAATTTCCTGCCTCCTTGAGAATATTTTTCTTTGTGATGTAGGAGTTCCCTGGCATTTTACAGGGATGGTGCAAATGAGCTCAAGTGACAGGTCAGTGCGGCGGGACACTGGCCATGGTGCCAGCGGCGTGGGGTCACATCCTGGCTCTGTTGTGTGATCCTGGACAAGTCACGTACCCTCTGAGTTGAGTGTGCCCATATGTAAATTGGGAGATGTCATACACGGGAGACAGCTGCTTTGCATTACAAAATTGTTGTGAGAAATAGCACAAAGCAAGATGATATTTGGGAAAGTACTTTGGAAACAACAGAGTTACCACACGCCGAGTGGTTTTATTCCATGCTGCCCTGTTTCAACTTGCTCAGGCAGCAAGATTCAATCACCCGGAGTGCCAGGGGGAAGAGAACTCTGTTTAATTTGTTATTCTGCTGTTTTCACTGGTTTAATTAAAAGTCCTTACTGATGCAACCCTTATACATTTTTCTAAGCTCCCCCTGGCCTTTTGCACAGCTTATCACTGTACCATGCTGAATAATTTTTCTTTTGTGTAAAGATGGTGCCTGTTATGTTTTTTATGAATAAAGTTACTATTTTTTCTTTATAATTAAAAGTAGGATGGATGCGGTGGCTCATGCCTGTAATCCCATTACTTTGGGAGGCTGAGGCAGGACGATTTGCTTAAGACCAGGAAAGCAAGGCTGCAGTGAGCTATGTTCGCCACTGTATTTCAGCCTGGGTGACAGAGAGAGACCCATCTCAAAAAAAAAAAAAATTAGAAAGTAACTTCTGGAGAGATACTTTGAGACTATGTAAATATCCTGTTCCTATCAAACCTTCACCCACTAGGTTCAGCATTTAACCTCAACACGTTTCTAATTCCTTCATTCTTTCCATATTTGTTGGCTAGAACTCTGCTATAAGGAAGAGTTTCCCTCTCTCTAATCTCAATCTAAAAAAATGATTTGTTTATCATTTATTCGTTGATATCAATATGAACTCATGGATTCTTGTTCTATTCAATGGGTTACAATCCATCGCTATCTTTGTTTGATTGCTACATTATCCCCATGTTGGCCAGTAGGGGGCCCCAGCTAGCTTCTACATCCTCCTGCCATAGCCCTTCACTCTGTTTTCCTGACTTTCCAACAGAAGTCTTTTGCCGTTCTGGGCTTAATCTAATGATCCATGTCGTCTGTCCTATGAACTTGGAATTCTACATAGAAGTCAACAGACAGGAGAGAAATTTTGCTCAAAGATTAAAAAAAAGACACAGTTTCTGAGTAAAATGATAGCCCAAGTCATCTCCTTTCTAGACCTCCGATGAATTGATGAAGAAATATGAAAAACAGAAAAGACCCCATAACAGTGCAGAAAATTAAGGAAGAGCTCCCCCTTCATATCAGAAATTCAATTTCCCTTCTCAAGAAACAACGTGTCCTTGGGAGGTAGGCCTAAGAAATTTTATTAGAACTCTTTAACCTGCAGGAACAGGGGCTGAGATTCAAGCAGGACGTTTATTCATTTGACAAATATTTCTTGAGCGCTTACTATGTGTTAGGCAAGTCCTGTATAGTGAAGGAAAGAGACACACATCTATTCCCTATAGAACTTGCATTCTTGCAGTAAAGAGAGACAAATGAAAGGGTATCCAGTGTAGTCCTCATTGAACCGGGAGGAGTTGAGGGAGAGCCTGGAGCTGCCTGGGGATGAGTGTTCCAGCAGGAGCAAGGAGCAGACACCCCATGTGGTCAGAGCAGAGGGCAAAAGTGTTAGAGGATGAAGACAGAGGGATGACCGGGGTGAACATGTCGGATCCATGGACTCAGAAAGAAGGGCAGCCTGCCACTTATAATCCATATTGCAATTAAGGTGTGAGATTCAAGTAGCACTTGGGCCTTCAGGATGTGTATAGTGGCTGCACCACATTTAACTGACTTTTCTTTGTATCCAGATATAACCCAAATAGGACCAATTCCAACTCCAAAACATGTGCAGGCATAAAGGTGGGATTGCCTACCCCGGGCAAAACACAACCACATTTGGAAAGTCAATGGTGGTAGCAACTGAAGAGACAGTTTCTTCCTGTAGTCAACCCATGTAAAGAAAGGAGGGTATCTGTGAAATCAAATAATTGTGGCTTTTCGCTATCCACAATAGCAAAGACATAGAACCAACCTCAATGTCCACCAATGGATGATTGGATAAAGTAAATGTGGTATATATACACTATGGAACACTACTCAGCCATACAGGAAAATGAAATCACGTCTTTTGCAGCAACGTGGATGGGACTGGAGGCCACTATTTTAATAAAAAGAACTCAGAAACAGAGAAACGAATACCACATGTTCTCACAAGTGGGAGCTAAGTAATGTGCACAAGGCTGGGTGTGGTGGCTCATGCCTGTATTTCTAGCATTTTGGGAGGACAAGGCAGGTGGATCACTTGAGCCCAGGAGTTCAAGACTAGCCTGGGCAACATGGCAAAACTCTGTCTCCATAAAAAAGTAGCCAGGCATGGTGGTGTGCACCTGTGGTCCCAGCTATTTAGGAGGCTGAGGTGGTTGAGGACTGAATGAGCCTGGGAGGTCGAGGTTTCAGTGAACTGTGATCGCACCACTGTGCTCCAGCCTGGACAACAGAGCAAGACCCCATCCCCAAAAAATGTATACACATGGACATAGAGAGTGAAATGATAGACATTGGAGACTCAGAAGGGTGGGGAGGCGGTGGGTGATGAGAAATTACTTAATAGGTACAGTGTACATTATTCATGTGATGGATACACTAAAAGCCTGGATTTTACTACTATGCAATACATCCCTGGAGTAAGTTACACTTGTACTCCATACGTTTATACAAATAAAACTTTTTTAAAGAAGAAAATGATTGTAGCCCTTGTTCCAGGGCCTCATGGCATTTCATGCCACTTGGGCAAGACAGTGTGTAGTCTCATCAGGCAACCTGGCACTTTGAACTTCTGGCGAGTGACTGACTTTTGGAAGGTCCTCATCATCTGTCTTAGGTTACCCTGATTGTTAAAACGAGAGTATAATTTGTATGGATCAGAAAGACCCTTTGTTCCCCACAATTAATTAAGTACACTAGTTTTGTAAAGACATCTTCAACCTCTATCGGGCTACAGAGATTCCACTTTTCTCCCACCACCTCCAACCTTGGCACTGCTCCCACAGCCCATCTGGGGACTGCTGCCCCCTCCTCTCTGTGCCGTCTGCTTCCATGCGGCTAATCTCTTTCTTTTATGTTTTTAAATTTATTTTTCTGTTTATTTTTTGTCCTTCTAATCTTTGAAATGTGTGCGTTGTTTCTCCTTATTTATTTATTTAATTATGTATTTCTTATTATTCTGCTAATCTCAAAGGATGCTTTTCTCTGAGTAGCAGAGACGATTCTACAAGGCCTTGTTTCATTTTTCCTTAGGTGTCAGTGGGATTCTACATTTCTGATGTTTTTGGTGCACAAATTGCCAGCAGGAAATTCATCCCTCTGAACATCTCTCATTTGGGTTTTGACTTCTGCATTTGTCAGATGCCTCTGATGTCGTCGGGTGCTGGGCTGCGTCAGTGGTGACTGACCTGAGATGTGAGGTTTGCTTTATTTTTTGTTTGGGTCTCAGTCCCAAGAGCCATTTGGCCTCAGCGCTCTGTCACTAAGTTCTGTACTTGAGGTCTCTTTCTTCCCCAAGGGGAAGTGGCCTTCGGCGGCCTAAGCTCTGTGTTACTGGACTGTGGGCCGGCACTCCGGAAGAAGTCCTCTGCAGTTCAGCGTCCTGGGATGCATTTGGCAGATTTGCTGCCTCATTTAAGGACTCAGGACACACAGGTTCCTCCACTGCAGTCAGCACAGCTCACCCACACCTGCTGCACACCTGTCACTCCTGCAGCACCAACACCGCACAGAGGAGCCACCCAGAGGAGAAGATGGAACCACCAACAGGTTCTCCTATGAAAGCACGGATCCAGAGAATATCCCTGATCTCATTTCAAATATTAGTTCCAAAGGGCTAGAACTGCAGGGCAGAGAAAAATAAAAATAAAGATTGTGTTAAAATCTACTGGAAAATATAATTCAATATGCAAAAACTGAATTTGCGTATATCACTTTTCAAGAGTATATTCAAGGCTGAGAAAGGTGGCTCATGTCTATTATCCCAGCACTTTGGGAGGCTGAGGCGGGTGGATCGCCTGAGGTCAGGAGTTCGAGACAAGCCTGGGCAACATGGTGAAACCCCATCTCTACTAAAATATAAAAATTAGCTGGGTGCGGTGGCAGGTGCTTGTAATTCCAGCGACTCAGGATGCTAAGGCAGGAGAATCACTTGAACCTGGTAGGCAGAGGTTGCAGTGAGCCAAAATCATACTATTACACTCCAGTCTGGGCAACATAGTGAGACTTCCTCTCAAAAATAAATAAATAAATAAATACAAATTTTAAAAAAGAGTTTATTCAGGGAGTCTTTAGAACTTAGAGGGGCTTTAAATAGTACAGTAACATTTATTGCATAAATATTTGCATTGTGACTGAACTATCAAAAACGTACCCAAGTAAACTAAATTTGGTTTTACAATCCTAAATTAAGTAGCTTTGAATGAGACTTCTCCTGAAGCACTGGTTATGTATTATATGCAGGAAGTCCTTGGCTAGTTTTCTTGGTTTACCCTTATGATATTGTATTTTTTTAAAAAAAAATCATATTTGTTTCTGTACTTTTGTTCTAACCTTTGCTGGTTTCTCTGTCTCCTCTGTTCAATTTGAGTTTTAGCTTTGCTTTTTTCTGACTGCCATCTAGAGGCCGACAGGAGTAATTACAGACACTAGGCTTCCTAGGCGGGGAGGTAGGAAAGGGTGGTGGAGACCGCAGAGCCATCAATTCATCTTTCCTGCTCTGCTGCCTAAGAAATGCTTTGCATGTCTCACTCTTCACAAATACTTTCATTCTGAGGTTGCAAAGTCTAATTGGCCCTTCTACACTCTCCTTTGGCTTCTTTAGAGGAGCATAGCTGCCGCTTTAGATATCCCATCTGTCTGAAACCTCTGCCCAAAGACCTTATTTAATTCACAAAATAAAATAAATCCATTCATTTCATTTCATGCTTCTAGGGAAGCAGCCCCACCTTGGTAGCCCACACTGTAGTATTTCAGGTGGCTAAAGCCTGGAGGAGGTAGGTGTCACTTTGTGGAATCTTAGACACTTAACAGGCGGAAGGGGCTTTGGAGACTGTCTAGCAAGTGATCCTCAGCCTAGAAAACGGGTTTTCTCTGGCTCCAGAATTGCAATCAATTAATGGCCTATCTTCCCCAAATCACAGGAAAAAAGTTAATAGGAAGGATTTTCTCAATTTTGAATTTTCTTTTTCTTTTTCTTTTAATATTATTTTATTGAGACAAGGTCTTGCTGTGTCACCCAGGCTGGAGTCCAGTGGTGCTGTCACGTCTCACTACAGCCTTGACCTCCCAGGCTCAAGCAGTCCTTCCACATCAGCCTCCTGAGTAGCTGGGGCCGCAGGCACATGCCACCATTCCTAGCTAATCCCCAGCAAGCTTCTGTCTCCTGGCTGTCAGCTGCTCTTCTGCTGGCTACCGGTTGCCTTCTTGCAACATATTTTCATGGTTTTTTTTTTTTTTTTTAATAAATCTGCCTTTCTTTATCTACAGCTGTCTTGGTAAATTCTTTTACCCCCATGCCACCAGCCCAGATAGTTCTGACTCACCAGCAACACTGCTCACTAGAAGAGCTGGGACCAGGGCCCTGCTCCCATCACACTCAGCCCAGTAATTCTCCTTCTGAGACTCAAGATCTGCTCTTTGGGGTGCAGTTCCAATCATGAGAACACTTTCTTTTGGTTGAGGAACATTGTCTCTGGACTGGTAAAATGAGCAAGTGCAGCATTTTGCTCCCACGCTCAGATCAGCAGGGAGTACGGCTCAGCACTTGGGCAGGCTGTCCCCACCCTCAAGGAGCAGAAACCAGGCCCAAAGTGGAATGTAGAGCGGGCAGAGCTGCTTCAGAAGGCGAGGGTCTCGGTCATCAGGGATGAGGTGGTCCAGAGTCTGCATCCCTGGGGGTAAGCGTGGGACACCTGCACGTGGAAGGGGTGGCCTCTCAGAGGAAAAGCAAGGCTCAGCATTTTCCTTAATGGTCACTAATGACCTCTGCACTGCTAGATCCAATGGCCATTCCTCCATCCTCATCGTGCCAGACTTCAGCAGCTGAGGTACGGTGATGGCCCCTCCTCTTTCATGCTCCTTCTCCCCTCAGATTCCAGATACCACTTTCTCTTGGTTTTCCTCCTGCTCTCTGGTCACTCTGCCTTCTCTGCTGGGTTATCCACTGCACCTTAACCTCATAATGCCACAATGTCTTCAGCCTGGTGAAAGGAAAATAAAATCCCGGGACTCCAAACTCACTGTGCCAAAGGGAAAAGTGAAGCTGAGGAACTGAGTTATGAAAAAATAAATAAATCAACCTTTAACAACAACAAACAAATAAAAATCAGCTGTAATTTCACATGCTTCCTTTATCTTCTGTAGAACGTAGATTTACTGAGCACAGATGAATGCATAATTGACCTCCCCTTTTCACATGTAAAATGTGGATTCAGTGTGTGCTAATCAAAACCTTGTAAAAATGTAACCACCTGCCTCATTGCCCACCCTCCTGTTTTTCTTTCCTCCTTCCTCTCCTGCCCACTCTCTCCCCTTTACAACTGAAGTTGTCAACACCCTGTTTGGAAAAAACACAGGCCACAGATCCTCCTGCGATGTGTGTGTGTGTGTGTGTGTGTGTGTGTTTTCCTGGGTGCATCCTCAAGTGTGCAAAATAAACCTCTAAATGGATTGAGATTTGCAACAGTCCCTTTTTGGTTTCTAGCCTCATCCCCTCCTTATCTCCCACACTCCCCTGAGGCCTCATCCTGTTCCTCGTCTTTAAACATCTGTTTATCTACACACAATAACCCCTACATGTCCATCACCAGCCCTGAACTTTCTCCCAAACTGCACACATTTGTCCAAGTCCCTCCTTGAAATGGTGGCTTGGATGTCTAGGAAACGTCACACTGACGTGTCCAAATTTCTCCCAGATCTGCTCCACCCACAGGTTCCACCATTCCAGGTGTTGGTGGCTCCACTGGTCTAGCTTCCTAAGCTGAACATCCTCGACTCCTCTTTCTCTCACACCGTACACTTAATCCACCAGGAAATCCTGTGGCTGTATCTTTAAAATACACCCAGTCAGATCACTTCTCACCACCTCCATGCTGCCCCTGGTCACAGTGGCATCATCATTTCCTTGCCGTGCAAGAACCTAGAACATTCCACTTGATCTCCTCCTGTGACTCCTGCTTCTCCTAAGGGTTCTCTTTAAAACTGCATCAGGACAATCCTTTCAGAGTGGTTCCCATGGTGCTCCTCTGCTCTGAGCCCTGCAGTGCTGCCCTCTTCTTTTAGCGCAGAAGCTGGCATCCTTCCCTGGTGTGCCAACCCAGTCCCCTGAGATACAGATGCCTGGGGAGGCGTTCAATGAGCAAGGCTCTTCCGAGAGGATCTGCCCATGAGAAGATATCAGGAAGGAGGGAGGAGGCTGAGAGAGGCATCAGGTTGCGACACAGGTCAGATCTCCAGTGCAGGAGAGAGAGGGAGAGTCAGGTGGGACGGTCCCAGTCTGCAGTGAAACCTCAGGACGGAATCTCTGCAAAGCAGTCTGTGTCTCCCAGGAAGGGACCTGCCTCATGGCCCCACTGCGCTTTGCTGAACCTTTCCCCTAAGACCCGTGCTAGCACCATATTGAATATTTCAGTCTGCACCTCCTGCCCCTGCATTCCTAATGCCCCTTGACTGGCTCTTCCTTTTTTCTTCTTGTTATAGCACATCCTGCCTTCTAATGTGCTATACAATCAACTCATTTACTATGTCTGTTTTAATTGCCTGTGTCTCACCCCTGGCACATTAGCTGCATAAAGGCAGGGATCTTGATTTTATTTATTAATATAGCCCAAGTAACCGAACAGTGTCTGGAGCATAGCAGGCACTCTATGAGTAAATATTTGTTGGATGAATGGATGCTGTTCTCATTTGGCTCTTCTAGCAGTTAACCTAGCAGTTCTTTCTCAGCCTCACATTTTGAATTGGGATGCTTTGTACTGATGGGATAAATAATGATAACTTTGGTTTATTTTATCGAGCCTCTACCGAGTGTCATTTGCTTACTTCACACGGACACGCACTCAGCTCCCTAACACCCCTCAAGGGAGACGTGGTCAGCAGCATTGCGTGGGCCTCTCCCACAGTCCTTGGGTTTGGTCTGTGTGGCTTTCAGAACACAGAAGTGAAGGTTTGTCATCGCCCAGGGTATGCTGCAAAAGCTATTGTGGCTTAACTCCTTGCTCTGTTTGGGATCACTCTGGGGAAAGGAAGCCAGTTTCCACACCATGAGGACGTTCAAGTGAGCTGTGGAGAAGCCTGGGAGGTGAGGATCAGGGGCTTGCTGTCTGCAGTCCTATGAATGCACCATCGTGTAAGCAGGTCCTCCGGCCCCAGTCATACCTTCGAATAACTCCAGACTCAGCCTGCCCCTTGACTGCTGCCTCATGGAGGTCTGGGGCTGGAGCTAAGCAGCTCCCGGATTCCTGCCCTGCAGAAACTGTGTGGGGCTGCACGTGGTTTTGGTTTTAAACTGCTAAGTTTTGGGTCATTTGTCAGGCAGCCATAGAAATTACATTCATAATTATTAGTACTATTATTCTTATTACTATTCATTTAATTTTAGAAATGACAAATCTGAAGTTCATAGAAACTAACCTGCCTGAGGTCATGCAGGTAAGAGGAGGCAGGGCAGGATTTGACACCTCAGATGGGCCGGAGCATTCTGGGTCTCCCAAGCCACTTGAAGAGCAATTCTACATTCCATGTATACCCACGGTGACAGGCCATGGGAAAGGAGGAAAAGCCCATGTTTGTTAATTTCATCAGAAAGATGAGGCTTATTTGCAGAGAGCAGAGGCCGGGTCATTAGGTAACAGGACCTCCAGCACAGCTTAAAACCCAAACCACACACTTGGTTTAATCCGAATACCTATCCTTGGGCATGGAATGCCCAGCTATCCATCTCTGTAAAACAGCATCTGGCAAAAATAATTCAAAAGCTGCCCATCCCAATGAGCCCATACCTCTACCTATTTGTAATAAAGCCAATCTTGCCTTTATTTCAACTTAGACAGAGTTTGGATCCAGGTTTGTGGCTGTGTTTGCTTGCAGTAACCAAGGATTTAAAATCTCAGTGATGCAATCTTTCCCGTTGCACCTCTCATTTCTAAACATGCCTGTGTATGGCAAAGCAATTAAATCATTTTGTTTCAGCTTCTTATTTTACTCTCCTGACTCCAAAAGTTTTGCAACCTTTATTCAATGGAGTTAAAGAGAAACCTCACGTGAGTCACCTTTTAAATGAAAGAGTCGCTAACCCTCTGTGGTGCTTTATCTACACTGGGGGAGTGAGGGTAACGTGCAGCAGCGGGAGCTGGAGCGCCTTCTCCCTCCCTCCTCCCCAGGAGTCTGGGCTGTCAGCGGGAGGCCACTGTACCATGGCAACTTCCATTTCAATGACATTATTTCTAATAAATGACTGCCCGAGGGTTTACGGGGTGTTTCTGGCCCCAGCTCAGTGTAACCAGCAGGAGTTGGGGGCAGGGCGATTTCCTGTCCCCTCACCCAGTGGTTTCTGCTTCACCATGAAAGATCACAGAGTATTTGATGTTGGTTCTTGGAACAGAAATCAGTTAATTAAAATCAGTGAGCGTTTGAATAAATTGAATGCAAGCCGCACGTTGTTGGCAGAGCACGGGTACAGAACGGCAGGCAGAAGGCGGCCCCCAGACAGCACAGATACAGGAGGCCCCTCTCTCTTTAGCCAGTCCCCTAGTTCATCAGTAATGAAGGGCAAGAGCAACAGAAGAGACAGAAACACAGCAACAAGCCACCTTTTCCTTCCAGCCAAACATCCCTGACTCTCCTGGCAGCACATCGCTCAACCTGAAAGGCTCATCGCGGAGCCCAGATGACTGGTTTGATCTTTGCTCGTTCTCTTTCTGCACCAAAACGTAGAGAGAGATTGTGAGAGGGAGAAAGAGAACAGAAAAGGGAGCAGGGGGTCTGAATAATCTTTAGAGCAGGTAATTATCAATACTCATCAAGAAACTTTATCATTGTCCCAAGAATGAAGGTGTTAATGATGTTTGAGTTGGAGGAACGTGGTCACCAGGTTTTGTCTTTTTGTGACCCTCTTCTTTTGGAGGCCTGGCCTCCCTCATGGACTGACCTCTGTGTGCTATCAAGCCCAGGATGCACCCGGAAGAACCGGCCCCTGGCTGCTTGTTAGATCATGCAAGGGAAATGGAGTTTGCTCTCTGCTCATCCCTGTCACTCAATCCAAAGATGTTATTAAGTGCCCCTGGGACTTAAAGTAGCCATTCTTCTAGATGCAGAGCAATCAAGATATCCTTTCATCAAGGAAATGAATGAGGTTAGCACTCACCTTCCATTGCTGGGGCACAGAACAAGTGTGCCAAGGCCTTCTTGAGCCCGTTAATGACATTCATGAATAAGAAAATTGTGTCTTTCTGTGTTGAGTGCTATAGTGTCTTGGGAGGATCACAGGCAAAACATTCCTTATTAGAAAGGGTCTATTAAACACAGCCGGGGCCTTCATAAAAAGTAACGTGAATATGTTTCCTGCAATTTGCAAGATGTATTTCAACATGTGTATAGACTGTTTATTTAATTTTCTGCATGCCTGAATATCTTCACTTGCATACAAATTCTCTATTGTAATTGGCCAGGGAGGCTGATTATAAACGATTTATAAGTCCAAGTGTTAACCACGTGTTTGGCACAGAGCTATGCCAGGACCACATTACCCAGTGCTCGAGAATGAAAATACCAACAGGCTGGATCTGAAGACTCAACTGTGGCATGACATGTGGATGGTGGATCTCGAGGGCCAGCCCCTGGATTCACAAGCAGAGGGAGACACCCCATTTACACGGTTAACCACACACCAGATATTTTGAATGGGTTGCTTTGCATTTTACCACACGCATGCATTTAGTGACGTGAGATATTGTAATGTTGGCTTTCGTTTCAAAGACAGTTATTTAAACATACTTAACCTTTATAATTCTTCCCTTTGTTGTTTAGATAACTGAAAGGCTGAAATTGGGAAATGGAATTTTCTTAGAGCTAGGAGAGATCTTACACACGATTCACCATTTTACTCTGTACATATTTCCAGGTGAGGTGTCTGAGGATGAGAGGGGGCAGGAAACCACCGAAAGGCACACACCTTGTTTGGGACAAGGAGAAAAGCGGTGGGATGGGGGTGTCAGCCCCTCTCACGTGTTCTAATCATCAACCTGTCCTTCCCTACCGGCTCCTTCCCTCCATCTGTAAATGCCATCAAATCCCTTTCTCCCAATGCAAATAAGTAAATAAATAAACAGCCAAACACCAACAAAGCCCCCAAACTGACTCCCCCCTACCTTCAGTGCTCCTCTAGTAACTATCCTGACTCTCCACTTCTCATTCACATTTTTTAGAAAGCAGCCAATATCGGGCTGTCTTCACATGCACTCTGTCCCCAGGCCGCTCTCAAGGGACCTCTTCCTGCTCCAAATCCAATGGGCTTTCTTCTGTCTTCTAGGGGACACTTCTCCTTGTCCCTTCATACCACCCGGTTTCTTTGACACCACCCCGCCCTGCTTCTGTCCACGGGCTCTTGGAACCCTCCTTCTGTCCTCTGCAAGCCTGTCTCCTCGCTGGCATGCCCAGGTTCTGCAGGATTCTGTACCTGCTCATAGCTCCTCCCACTTTACGCTCTGTCCTGGGCCATGCTTTTCACACTCACGATCAACTACAAACGAGGCGTGATGGCTCCCTGATTCTGAATGTCACTGCTGAACTTCAAATCTAAATATTCAATAGCTTGCTGGACATCTCCAACCAGAAGTACTACAGGAACTTCAAACTCAACGCATCCACAGTGGAATTCATGAGCGGGCCAGGCACTGCATTTTCTTCATCTTTGTGTATCCAGCACCTAGCAGACAGCAGGAATTGTTGGCTGAGTAACTATCTTACTTGGAAGGCAGAGGGGCGGAAATGTTTGAGAATTACAGGAGTAGGTAAAAGTCCCAAAGCGATGCAAGGAATGTAGGTTGGAGCGTTCATCAAAACTGCGTTTCCTAGAAGTCATTATATGAAAAGGACACCAGCACACGTAAATTTACAGCAGCACAATTCACAATTGCAAAGATGTGGAACCAACCTAAGTGCCCATCAACCAATGAGTGGGTGAGGAAAACGTGGTACATATACAGCATGGAATACTACTCAGCCATTAAAAAGGAGGAAATAATGTCTTTTGCAGCAACTTGAATGGAGCTGGAAGCCATTATTCTAAGTGAAGTAACTCAGGAGTGGAAAACCAAAACCACATGTTCTCACTTATAAGTGGGAGCTAAGCTACAAGTATGCAAAGGTATACAGTGTGATATCATGGAGTTTATGCAGAAGGGAGAAGGAGGCTAGGGATAAAAGATTACACATTAGGTACAACGTACACTGGGTGCACTAGAATCTTGGAGTTCACCACTATATAATTCATGTTACAAAAAACACCACTTGAACCCCCAAAACTATTGAAATAAAAAACAATTTTTAAAGAAAAATCTGTTTTCTGATACACTCAAATCAAGGAATAAAATGCCGGGTCTTTGAAAAGGAACGCTTCATGGTTGGGCATTGTTTTCTAGCACCACCTAGTGGATATCCTGAGTGAGCCAGCATGCCTTATTTTTTATTTTTATTTTTTATGTTTTTATTTTTTGAGAAAGACTGTCACTCTGTTTCTCAGGCTGGAGGGCAGCTGTGTGATCTTGGCTCACTGCAACCTCTGCTCCTGGGCTCAAGCAATTCTCCTGCTTCGGTCTCTTGAGTAGCTGAGACTACAGGCAGGTGCCATCACGCCCAGCTATATTTTTGTATTTTTAGTAGAGACGGGGGTTCACCATGTTAACCAGGCTAGTCTCGAACACCTGACCTCAGGTAATTTGCCTGCCATGGCCTCCCAAAGTGCTGGAATTATAGGGGTGAACCACCGAGACCGGCTTTATTTATTTATTTATTTATTTATTTATTTATTTATTTATTTATTTTGAGACAGGATCTCCCTGTGTTGTCCAGACTGGAGTACAGTGGTGCCATCTTGGCTCAACGCAACCAGTGTCTTCCGGTCTGAAGCGATTGTCCCACCTCAGCCTTCCCAGTAACTGGGACTACAGTCATGAGCCACCACACCCGGCTAATTTTTTTTTTTTGTATTTTTTGTGGAGACTTGGTTTTACCATGTTGCCCAGGCTGGTCTCGAACTCCTGGACTCAAGCCATCCACCTGCCTCAGTCTCCCAAAGTGTTGGGATTACAGGTGTGAGCCACTGTGCCTGGCCACCTTCCTCTTTTAATCAAAAATGATATCTCAGTTAACGATTTGCACTGTAATAGCACCTACCAAACCTACTAATTTTACATACATTACTTCATCTCATCTCCAAACAAGGCACTCATTATTCTCCCCATTTTACAGGTTAGAAAACAAAACTTTAGAAGATTGGGGAACTTGCCTGTTTCTCATAATTGTTTCCAACACTAAGCCTTCGCCATCCTGCCATAGAACTTTGCACTTTTATTCTACTGTTTTATTTCGTTGTTGCTGTTTTACTTTATCTTTTAAAGAACACGAGTAGTTAGTTTATAGGGCTCCTAGACTATGTATGAGATATTAGAGTTGCAAAAATTCATTATAGAAATAGCATTAGGCCAGGTGTGGTGACTCATGCCTGTAATCCCAGCACTTTGGGAGGCCGAGGAAGGAGGATTGCTTGAGCTCAGGAGTTCAAGACCAGCCTGGGCATCACAGTGAGACCCCATCTCTACTATATATATATATACACACACACACACACACACACACAATGTGTATATATATAGTGTATATATAGGCAATGTATTATACTATATATGCTATATATGAAAAGTATTTTTTAGAAAAAATATTTTTTCTAATAATATTTTAGAAATTTTTTTTTTTTTTTTTTTTTTTTTTTTTTTTTTTTTTTTTTTTTTTGTGTGAGACTGAGTGTTGCTCTGTCGCCCAGGCTGAAGTGCAGTGGCATGATCTGGGCTCACTGCAAGCTCCGCCTCCCGGGTTCACGCCATTCTCCTGCCTCAGCCTCCCGAGTAGCTGGGACTACAGGCGCCCGCCATCACGCCTGGCTAGTTTTTTGTATTTTTAGTAGAGACGGGGTTTCACTGTGTGAGCCAGGATGGGATGGTCTCGATCTCCTGACCTCGTGATCCTCCTGCGTCGGCCTCCTAAAGTGCTGGTTTTACAGGCCTGAGCCACCGCCCCCAGCCAAAAAAATATTTTTTTAGAAAATTTTTTTTTTCTAAAGGAAAATTCTAAAATTTTGTTTTTCTAAGAGAAAAAAGTATATAAACATAGAAACAGTATTAACAATAACAACAAAAACAAAGCACATGCTCTCTCCAGGCATTGTTACAGCTCCCTAGGTATCATCTCACTTAATCCTTGCTTCTTATATATCATCTCACTTAATTCCCGTGACCACTCCATGAATAAGAGATTCTTATTATCCCTGTTTTGTTTCCCCGAGGACACCAGCTAGTAGTGGATCCTAAATACAACCAGGCAGTCTGGCTCCAGAGTCAAGATCTTAACTCCCATCAAAGCAAATAGCATCAGGAAGGCACTGGAAGGGTCAAATGTACCTTGACACTTGTTCACTCATTTGATTTACATGACAACAGAGCTTTAAATATTTGGTCTACATCTAATGCACCCTTTCAGTGCCTGGTATGGTGGCTTTCCAAAAGCAGAATTTGAGAGGCCACTTATTGAATGAATGATCTGTATTAAGAGAACACTGGGTGATGATGGCTTAATGTGTCCATCACTCCATATAGCTTATTTCCTTTTTATTAAGAACCTTCTGGAGGCCAGGCACTGTGGCTCGTGCCTGTAATCCCAGCACTTTGGAAAACCAAAGCAAGTGGCTTGCTTGAGCTCAGGTGTTCAACACTAGCAAAACCCTGCCGGAACAAAAAATACAAAAATTAGCCAGGCGTGGTAGTGTGGCCTATAGACCCAGCTACTAGGAAGGTTGAGGTGGGAGGATCACCTGAGCCCACGGAGGCTGAGGCTGCAGTGAACCATGATCACACCACTGCACTTTAGCCTAGGTTAAAGTGAGGTTTTGTCACAAAAAAAAAAAAAAAGAAAAGAAGTTTCTGGAAACAAAATTTCTTCATTCAAAGGTGGTGATGCGTTAAGAGAAAAGCACTCTTCCAGACCTGGGATGGACCTGGGAGTGGGGAGGTTGGTCCCTAGGGCATTCTGCCCACAGTGGCCCATTCATTTTTTATGTTGAATGTGGGCACAGTGCCGCACCCCTATTGGGCTTCTGTTTCAGTCACTGAACTTAGTTTTGGGTGGCCTTTGGGCTTGGTTCTTGTGTTGAATTATTCACCCTGATTTGACACCCATGCCCGTTCATACTGTAAGGTTTGGGTTTTGTGCAAAGAGCTTGCCCGCCTCCTGAGACCACATGACTACAAGCCAGGAATGCTTCCTTGGCCACTTGTGGATAATTATTTTCTGCAGTGCTTAGATTCGCTCTTATATTTAGCTATAAAGCAAGACAGTTTCCGTCAGAAATTCTACTTTTCCACAACTCCATATAGAGGGAAAACCTCAAAAAGAAAAAAAGGTATTTTCAGTGAAAGTTTTCCTTTATGACAGGGTCTATTGTGAAATAACCTATATGAAGGGGACTCCAATAGGTGGTTGGTCAACACGTGAAACAAAACTTTGGGTGCAAATTTTAAATTTTTAGGCTCAAAAATTATTTCAAGTCATATACTTGAATGCTTTCACTCATACATTGGCTAACCTATGAATTTCCCTTCCACCTTACCGCCCACAACTCAAAGAGGTTTATACTATATATATATATATATATTCTGCATTTTTTTCCTTAGGAGTTATCCCCAGTTTCCCTCACCACAGATGCAATTTCCAGAGCCAATATTTAGACATAATTTAAATGTGTCTCATCTGATTCATTTACATATTCTAAATGAAGTCCATGTACCTTCTTCTGTCACTCTCCCATGCTTACAGCTGCCGGCTTCCATGGCCTCCCATGGCAGCGGCGCAGCTGAATGGACGGGGCATGTCTCTGAAACGTGTGTCCTTGCATAGCGTTTACATCAGAGAGAGGTCCTGGGAAGATCCCAAAATGTTTTTATCTCTTACTTTCCTGACCAGGTAAAGATCTCTTTTTTGTAGTTATCTTAAAAAGATGAATAAATGGCTGGGCGTAGTGGCTCATGCCTGTAATCCCAACACTTTGGGAGGCCAAGGTGGGCAGATCACTTGAGGTCAGGAGTTCAAGACCAGCCTGGCCAACATGGCAAATCCCCATCTCTACTAAAAATACCAAAATTAGCCTGGCGTGGTGGGGTGCACCTGTAATCCCAGTTACTTGGGAGTCTGAGACAGGAGAATTGCTTGAACCCAGGAAGCGGAGGTTGTAGTGAGCCAAGATGGTGCCTCTGCACTCGAGCCTGGGTGACAGAGTGAGACTTTGTCACACACACAAAAAATGTATGAATGATAAAAACAGAAATACTTAGAGGGATGGGAGCTTAAAGCTCAATGTCATTTTGTTTTTTGATAGTAAATATATATACTTACTATATATTTGTTATGTGTACTATAATACTATACTATAATATACTATTGTATTTATTATATACAGTAAACTTATATATGTATTTGCTGTATATTTAGTATATACAGCAAATACATATATACAGCAAATATGTATATATACATATTTAGTATATACAGCAAATACATATATATTAAATACATATAATTTATTGTAATAGTAAAGATATACATATATTATATATATACACACACACACACACATATGTATATATATGTATTTTAGAGACAGGGTCTTGCTCTGTCACCCAGGCTGGAGTGCAGTGGCTTAATCGTGGCTCACTGCAGCCTTGACCTCCTGGGCTCAAGCCATCCTTCCACCTCAGCCTCCCTAGTACCTGGGACTATAGGTGTGCCCCACCCCACCCAGCTAATTTTTTGATTTTTTTATAGAGTGGGGTCTTGTTATATTGCACAGGCTGGTCTTCAACTCCTGGGCTCAAGGTATCCTCCCAACTTTGCCTCCCAAAGTGCTGGGATTATAGGTGGGAGCCATCTCTCCCAGTCCCTAAATATTCATTATAGTAAAAACTAGTTAAGAGAAGAACATTGTTATGGACTAAATTGTATCCCTTTAAAAATCCATAGGCTGAAGCCCCACCTCAATGTGGCTATTTGGGGATGAGGCCTTTGGGAGATAATTAGAGTTGGATGAGGTCATGAAGATGGAACCCACGTGATGGGATAATGGCTTGATAAGAAGAGGAAGAGGGAGAGATTGGTGTCTCTTTCTGCCATGTAAGCACACACCAGGAAAGCGACTGTCTACAAACCAGGAAGAGGGCCCTTATCAGGAACCAAATTGGTCACCACTGTGATCTGGGACTTTGCAGCCTCCAGAACTATGGAAATAAATGCCTGTTGCTCAACCCACTCAGTCTATGGTGTTTTGTTATGGCAGCCTGAGCAGACTAATGATGAAGACAAATATGTTTAAGATTAAATATGATTAAAAAGAGGGTTATTAATTACTTTTTTCTGTGATTTTAAACAAGTGAGATAAAAATAACATTTTGGCTTTTTGAAAAATAATGAGATTTTTCCACCATTGTCTTCTAATGATGAGGCAAAATGTCTTGCATTTCTACTAAGTCTTAGTTTGATTCGATAGAAACCCTCCATCATACCCATACTAATGGCAAACTGCAGTCTGTCAATAAGGCTGGGCATGTTATAAGACAGGAAATAAGCAAGCAACAGAAGGTGAGAAAAACTGACTTTGCTTCCCACTGAATCTGTTGCACCCAGAAAAAGCAGAGTAACGTGGTGGAAACTCAGAAACTATTTGGTGAATGAGTGGATAGAACTAAAGAATGAAAGCCCAGTGCAGATGACGGAAAGAACATGGGCTTGGGAGCCGGAAACATTTGGGTCAAAGTCTGACTCTTCCATGGAATTACAGTTACCTGACCCTGGGCAATGTAAGGAATTTTGTTTAGCCTCAATTTTCTCCACAGAAGGGAGATCATAATGCCAACACTGTAAGGTTGTTGGGAAGATCCAAGACAGTAGACGTAAAATGTGCCGTAAGAGCCCAGATGCATGTAATACCCTCAATACTATTACATCTTTTGTTTCAAGAGAAGGAGAGCTGAAATTGGCAGAAAAACTTTCATGGAAGGGGTAGGCTTAATCAGGACTTTAAAGAAATAAAGACAAATAGTGAGATGATAAGATATCTATTATACACCATTATACACCATTAGAGAGATGTCACAGAATAATATGTCCATATTATGATCCCAATAATAGTTTTTTTAAAAACCTACCACTATGGGCATGCACACATACCTACATTTCTGATTGCACTGGAAAGCCATCAGTGATAATTTAACTGTGGCTAATGCCAAGGGGTTAAGATTAGAGATTAAAGTTAAGACAGGAGATTTTCAGTTATATTTCCTATATCATATTGCATAAATCTTTTCAAATAAGCATGTCTTACTTTTGTAAAATAATGCAAAAGACAACTTAAAGAGGAAGGAGTGGGGGTCAGCTACATGGGAATGAAGAGGGGGCTCCAGCGAGAGGCATAAATTAAAGATCTACTGCAAAATTTGTTATCTTACACCACCAAGAATGTCCCAGTACACATAAAAGCAGAAATGTTTCCCTGATTCTCAATCCTGTCTTTCTTCTCCCAAAATCAGTTAAAGGGAATTTCCCACACTTCCTTTTCTCTGGACTTGTAGTTTAAATTGGTATAAATCTTATACCCTGAGATATCTCCTTGAATTGTGAGCGTCACCTCAAATACTTTATCTACAAAACAGAAGAGGGCAAAGTTGTTTGGATATGTGGTTCCCGGAATTTCCTCTACCTCCTCGCCCTGGCCAATGCGGAAGGCCCCTCCTTCCACAGGGGCAGGAAGGAAAGAACAGTATCTTCTTCCCTGGGCAACACAGGCACGGCACAGAAAGCATGACATCCTTGGTCCTGTCAAGAGACTTTCTGCAATTTCCCAAACATTAGCAAGTCTTCTTTCAGAAACTCAGAGAGTGCCCTGTGTACTTTACCAGCTTTTATCTACAAATCTCAACATTAGCTCATTCACCCTTAAAGCTCGCGGGAGACCTGGGTAAAGCCACATAGCAATTACCCCTGGGCTGGGGAGTGAGTTGGCATGAAAAAGGGATGGAACCCAGACCTCCTAATGGTGGGTGAAAACCTCTTCTGTTCCTCCTCCCTGCCTTCCACCCCTGTGCTGAATAGGGCGTAATGTCACATTCTGCTGCATGAAGCTAAGGCTTTTATGTCCCTTTAATATGTTGGTTTTCCTTTGGGTTTCCAATCTGCGTATTCCGTGAAAACACTCCCCTGGTAACGATCTGTCATCATCAGTAATCATAACTTGTAACATCGTGTGGAAGTGAGCTGGACATCAGTCAGAGCTGTCTCCTGGCAGATTTGGGAGCGTCAGAGCCCTGATGTGTTAGTTTTGAACCAAGAATATGCTGTAATGTGCATGTAATGCTATTTCTGGAATATATACCTCTCCAGGGACCCAGGGGGTGTACAGAGGGTAGACGAGCTTATTTTATTGGAATGTCAATCTATTTCATTTTTTATCACACTTGGCGTTTCTCTGAGCTAATTTCCTCCACAAAGTGGGGAACTGCTGTGACTTATGTGGACAAGGGGCTCCTAAACCTTGGCTTGCCCAGCTCGCAGAATCACTCCGGAGCCTGCCGCGCCTGCCCGGGCTTAGTGCGTTAGGTTTGGCATCAAAGCTGCAAACATTCGGATGACGTGGAAAGCAAATGTTTTTGCTCCTGCAGAAGAGGTGTAAATCCTTGGTCTGATCTGGTTTCACTGGGAAATGTTCTCTTGGATTTGTTTTCTTTCTGGTAGCTCCCTCTTGGTAACTGAGCCAGTGCATTTCATACACAGTAGTTGCATATCTACTTGCTGCAATCGAAAACAATTTCCGAAAAATAAATGGATGCATGTCAGGGGTTCCTGGGAGAGTGAGAGAATCCAGACTTGGCAGGCTGTGAACGAGAGAGATGCCCACCCTCTCTGTCTCCTCACTATGCCCCCAACGCCCAGATCGTTCCCACTTCCATGCACGATCTCAAGCCTCATCACCATCTGTAAGGCATGCCCTCATTTCCTTCATCAAAGGTGGAGAAACTGAGGCTTGTAGAAGCAAAATACCAAAGCCACAGGGCTGAAAAGAGGCTGCAACATTCTGGCTCCAGCCGTGAGCTCAAATGTCCTACAGATCCGATGAGGGCACCCCTTATTGCTCCAGCCACGTATGAGAGGAAAATCTATCCTGTTCCTAAAACACATGATTAAGAACGAAGACCCTTAGTGTCTAGTACTTGCTAACCACCAGCATACTCAGTGGTGTGGGCACCGTAACAATCATGATATTTTCATTACAGTTAGTAGTAATTGAGGGCTTACTCTGTCCCAGGCGCTATCAAGTACTTTGCAGGGATTACCATATTCACTTACACAGCAGCCCCATGAAGTAGGTATTAGTATTAGCCTCATTTTACAGATCACAAAACTGAAGTGTAGATTTGTTAAAACGCTTTCCCAAGGTCAAGGGTAGCACACAGCAGCCTCTCCCTCTTTTCGCTCATCTCTTGGTGGAAGACTTTTGCTAGATAATTTCTTACAATGTCCTTTGACTCTTTAGAATATTCTGACTTGTTATCCTTGGCTTTGTTATTTAATCTGTTTTTTTTTTTTTTGTTTTTTTTTTGTTTTTTTTTTTGTTTTTTTTTTTTTTTTTTACCTTCTTGAATTGATCATATATCTTTTCATACTGTTTATGTTCAGGGACACATGATTATAAGAACACAGAGGCCAGGGTGTGTCACTAACCTGGCACATCATCTGAAGCAGAATGCAGATAATAGTAACTGTGAATTAGAAATGGAAAGTGGTAGGTGGATATGAACATCAAGGGAAAAAACGTTTTAAGCTTATCTCTAATATTTCTTTTAATGAAAGCTGCTAATAAATATTCACAATTGACAGGATTGAGTTTTTTTGTTGTTGTTTTATGTTTTGTTTTTTTTTTCTTGCTTGCCATCTGGGGAAAGTATGTACACAAAAAGTGAAATGGCAAAAGAAGATAGACCTGGAGAGGAAAAGAATATGAAATAAGAACAAGGGGTTGGGCACGGTGGTTCATGCCTGTAATCCTAGTACTTTGGGAGGCTGAGGCGGGCGGATTACCTGAGGTCAGGAGTTCGAGATCAGCCTGGCCATCGTGGTGAAACCCCATCTCCACTAAAAACACAAAAATTAGCGAGGTGTGGTGGCGCATGCCTGTAATCCCAGCTACCTGGGAGGCTGAGGCAGGTGAATCGCCTGAACAGAGGAAGTGGAGGTTGCAGTGAGCTGAGATCGTGCCACTGCCCTCCAGCCTGGGCGACAGAACCAGACTCCGTCTCAAAAACAAACAAACAAAAGAAACCCCCAAAACTTCCAAAAAACAAACAAAAAAGAACAAGGATGTGACATTTGCAGAAAAGGTTCTACTGCTTACAGTTACATATATTTTTAGAAATTTCTTTCTTTTGGGGAGAGGGACATGTGTATGGAGAAAGGTTCAAAAGAAATATTAAATCAAAGGGCACCAAATTGAATCAAGAAGGTACAGAGAGTTCGGCCATGAGGATCATGGGGACAGGATCCTGGTGTATGCGGTGTTCTGAGATTTGCACTTTTCCTGAGGGTGAGGCTGGGCTCTGCAGTGGCTGCGGTAGCGGTCAACTTCAATGTGCAGTGCTCCTTCCTATGAAGCCATATCTGGTGATAACATCAATGTGCCAGACTTCTCTACTTATGTCATTATTTGTTTGATGAGTTTCCATTTTTCTCTACTCTTGTCTATAAATGCTTGACCTGTTGGAAGAAAAAAAAGATGCAAGGTTTATTTTCTGTGTATATGCAAACCTGCCCTCATAAGCAGTTTTCAATCACAGTCAACGAAGCATCTGAATCAAGCTGATTTTCAATTGCATGCATCAATTTGTTCCTGTACTTTACTTTTTGTCTTACTCGTACATCTCTAAGACTTTGTGAAATTTTTTGAAGTCCAGGGTTATACTGTATCCAGAACTTTTAAAATTAAGAATGTATTATTTCATTGATTTTCATAATTCCCTTTGGGATGATATCCTTGGAATATTTCACCAAATTTCTAATTTCAGAGTGATTGTAACAGGAGCTGGAGGAGAGAAGCAGAACATAGTGAAACTATTCATGGAATGTAATTTCTATTCCACTCATTTTAGGGAAGCCAAAGTCTAGGAGAGCCATGGTGATGCCATTTTAAGTTCAGCTCTGTCTTGAGACCAACAGGGCACATTCACTGTTACCCATGACCCATAGTCTTAAGATGCTTACAGTTGAAAGGAAACAGTTTAAACATACCTACGAGGACACACTCCTGCGACAGTGGAAAGTCCAGATGTCCCAATACTAACAACAATATGTTTTCAAGATTAATTACTTGATGCTTTCAAGTACACACACACTAAAATGTCAAAGTTTTCTTTAAATCAACAGAATAATAAATTTTATCATACTGTCTGCCTACCTACACGTAGATACAGCTTAGCTTAGCTTCTACATAGACAAAAGCCCTAGATGAGAAAAACAAAGATGAGGTGTGCCTCCGCTTGCTTTCTGAGGTTGCCCTACTCTGCATCCCAGTAGCTTTCAATAAACGATCTCTTCTCACTGGTCTCTGTGACTCTCCTTGAATTCCTTCCTACACGAGATCCAAGAACCTTTTCTAGGGACAGACCCAAGAAAGACGCCTTTTTTTCTAGGAAATGGTCATGTGTCACTTGAAGGGGGGGAAATTCACTGTCATTTGCAAACACCCTACAATGTACCTATGAAAACCTAAAGGTAGCCGGGCGCGGTGGCTCACGCCTGTAATCCCAGCACTTCGGGAGGCTAAGGCGGGCGGATCACAAGGTCAGAAGATCTAGACCATCCTGGTTAACATGGTGAAACCCCATCTTTACCAAAAATACAAAAACTTAGCCGGGGGTGGTGGTGGGCGCCTGTAGTCCCAGCTACTCGGGAGGCTGAGGCAGGAGAATGGCGTCAACCTGGGAGGTAGAGCTTGCAGTGAGCAGACATGGCACCACTGCACTCCATCCTGGTCCACACAGCGAGATTCCATCTCAAAAAAGCAAAGCAAAACAAAACATTTGAGGCACAGCCGCCTACACACTCAGGCTCTATGGTGTAACCTATTGCTTTTAGGCTGCACACCTGCACAGCATGTGACTGTACTAAATACTATGGGCAACTGGAACACAATGGTAAGTATCTCTCTATCTAACCATCTCTAACAGAAAAGGTACAGCAAAAATAATATATGAAAGATGCAACATGGTCCACCTGTATAGGGCACTTACCATCATGGAGCTTGCGGGACTGGAATTGCTCCCGGCGAGTCATTGAGTGAGTGGAGAGTGAACATAAAGGGAAATCAAAAGTATCAGACCCCAAGACTCTTTATGCCAAAGGGAGAGAGTTAAGCCTGGAGGCTGAGTCACACAGCACTATTGCCATCCTCTTCCCAAATGAATAGAGGTTACCTCTCAACCTTGTGCCAAAGCATTTAAACATTAGCCACATCCCCATGGAAAGGTAAAAGGCCTTAGGCATCTGGGATGGCTGTCCCCACATATCATTCATAAGTAAATTCTTCGCTGGGCTCAAAACCTCTTGAGATGTATCTCCTCCCATAAACAAGGGCACGTGAATTGTAACTTTAGGTCTACAATCTTAGTCTAGCTCCTAAAACTAAAGTCTGTTAGTTTCCAAGCTAATCATGTCAATCATAAGCTTCTCTTCCCAGGTGTGGAACAAAGACAAGATGAGATCAGGCCGGGTGCAGTGGCTTATGCCTGTAATCCCCACTTTGGGAGGCAGAGGCAGGCGGATCACCTGAGGTCACGAGTTCAAGACCAGCCTGGCCAACATGGTGAAACTCCATCTCTACTAATAATACAAAAAAAAAAAAAAAAAGCCAGGTATGGTGGCACACGCCTGTAATCCCAGCTATCTGGGAGGCTGAGGCAGGAGAATCACTTGAACCTGGGAGGCGGAGGTTGCAGTGAGCCAAGATCACATCATTGTACTCCAGCACGGGTGGCAAGAGCAGGACTCCATCTCAAAAAAAAAAAAAAAAAAAAGGATCAGTGATTCCTCCATCTACCCTGAGATGTCTGCATAATTCATTCTTCCTTTACTCCCTTTGTTCTTCAAACTTTCACTTTATCTTATGTAAAATGTGGATTTACTGGACACTAACTAAAGTCTCATAAGAATGTAACCATTCACCTAACCACCTACCTGCCCCTTTCCCACAGGCATTCCCTCTTTTTCAGAAATGTGTAAATACAAAACCGCCTGAAAACCTCTTTCAGAGAGCACCAGCCACACAGAAATGTTCTGTAACAGTGTTTTTCCTGGGCGTGCCCTCAGGCTCTGGCTCAGTAAACTCCGACTGATGGAGACTCTGGTCTCAGTTTGTCATTTTTGGTGAACAGGCACTCACCATGCATGGAGCTTGGAGGGCTGGAAGTTGCTGTGGGTGAGTCAGTGAGTGAATGTTGAATCCATGTGAAGTCTTAGGACATTACTGCACATGACAACAGTCTTTTCAAACACGGGACACTTAGGCTACACCACATTTATTAGAAAATAAAGTAGGCTGGGTGCGGTGGCTCACGCCTGTAATCCCAGAACTTTGGGAGGCTGACATGGGTGAATCACAAGGTCAAGAGATCGAGATCATCCTGGCCAACACAGAGAAACCCCGTCTCTACTAAAAATACAAAAATTAGCAGGGCGTTGTGGTGCATGCCTGTAGTTCCGGCTACTCAGGAGGCTGAGGCTGGTGAATCACTTGAACTTGGGAGGTGGAGGTTGCAGTGAGCTGAGATCGTGCCACTGCACTCTAGCATGGCGACAGAGTGAGACTCCATCTAAAAAAAGAAAAAAAGAAAAGGAAAAGAAAAGAAAGTAATTGTGCTATGACATTATAACGGCTACAACATCACTAGGTGATTTTTCAGCTTCACGATAATCTTACGGGACTACAGCGGTCACATAAATGGTTATTCATTGACTTAAACATCCTTATGTGCTGCATGACTGTAAGTATAATGATTTACTTCGGTTGATTTGCAGGGCAATGAAAAAAGACTAAAACTTTTAAATGGAAATTACATGATAGAATGATTGATTGACAGTCATGAAACAGACCTGACAAGACTCACTGGTGGCGGAGTCTTTATACACCATTTGCCTTATTAAAAATGGTGAATTTTCATCATCCTAAGGTGACCACATCAGCTTGATCATTTCTTTCCCATGAAGTCCCAGCTCCCATGTTTGCCATCTGCTTGACCTGGGACATGGAATTAAATGCCAGTAATGGCTGGGCGTGGTGGCTCATGCTTGCAATCCCAGAGCTTTGGGAAGAAGAGGTAGGAGGATTGCTTGAGGCCAGAAGTTTGAGACTAGCCTAGGCAATATAGTGGCACCTGGACTCTACAAAAATAAAAAATAAAAATAAAATTAGGCCAGGTGTGGTGGCTCATGCCTGTAATACCAGCACTTTGGGAGGCCGAAGCTGGCAGATCACCTGAGGTTAGGAGTTCAAGACCAACCTAGTATTGAAACCCTGTCTCTACTGAAAATACAAAAATCAGCCAGGTGTGGGAGCAGGCGCCTGTAATCCCAGCTACTGGGGAGGCTGAGGCAGGAGAATCTCTTGAACCCAGGAGGCGGGGATTGCAGTAAGCCGACTTTGCACCACTGCACTCCAGCCTGGGTGACAGGGCGGTACTCTGTCAAAAAAAAAAAAAAAAAAATTAGCCAGTTGTGGTGGCCCAGGCCTGTAGTCCTGGCTACTGCGGAGGCTGACACAGGAGGATGGCTTAAGCCCAGGATTTGCACGCTACAGTGAGCTATGATTGTGCCACTGAGTTGTCAGTGCAATCAAAACAGTCTTTGTGAGGTTTCCCAATGAAACTAATGACTCCAAAGATGCTGTTGTAATTGGTATGCCTAGGGCATAGCACAGTCGCTTGTTAATTTGTAAAAATGTCATAGCTACCCTGTAAATATCCAGATCACAATAGATTTTGAGCCCCTGGAATGCAGCTTTCTTAAAGAGCCTTGGCTGATTTTTGCAGGTGGCTTGGGATTCTGTGTTGGGTGTGCTCTGGAATGAGTCAATCACCCTTCTTTGGCCTCCTGCTGGCAGGCACCATGCTGCCCCTATAGCCGCTGGCCCTTGGGAGATTGGAGGACCACCCCACACAGCCAGCGCCTGCTCCTGTCGTACGCCGCCACCCATGCTGGTCCTGGTGGTAGTGGAGAGGTTAATCTTTCCATTGCGCAAAAAGAGACAGGTATTTTCTTTTTTTTTCCTTCTTTCTTTCTTTCTTTCTTTTTTTTTGAGATGTATTCTCGCTGTGTCGCCCAGGCTGGAGTACAATGGCCCAATCTCGGCTCACTGCAAACTCTGCCTCCTGGGTTCAACCCATTCTCCTGCCTCAGCCACCCGAGTAGCTGTTACTACAGGCCACCACACCCGGCTAATTTTTTTGTATTTTTAGTAGAGACGGGGTTTTACCATGTTAGCCAGGATGGTCTCAATCTCCTGACCTCGTGATCCGCCTGCCTCAGCCTCCCAGAGTGCTGGGATTACAAGAGTGAGCCATCGTGCCCAGCCAGTATTTTTTAATTCTATGTAAAACTGATAGATGACTGTGCACTTTTTGACATTTTATTGACAATTTGGTGATGGCATAAGAGAAATACAGTGGAGAGTGACAGAATTGCTTCTACATTCTCTGCTCTCAAGATCTAGGCTGTCTTCATCTTCACCACCTGCCTCACAAACTTCCTGGCTCCCAATCTTCTTCCATAGGCAGTGGCCATCCCATGCCCACCACCCAGAGAGCTCTGAGCCTGTGCCACTGATGCCGTGACAGTTAACTTAAAAATCATGCCATTTCTAAAAGTGAAAAGGAGACTCTATTTCTTATAAAGGGTTACAGCCTGCAAGGGAGCCTTCCAGATAGGTTGGGCAGCTGGTCTCCAGTGGAGGCAGAGACTGTTATCAGGAGCTTTGAGGGAGGATCAGGTAAGACAGGAATTTAAGCTGAACAGGTTGGACAAGTATACGTATTTAACAGGTTTATACCAGGAGCTATGAATATTCATGAAGGTGGTCTTGACACACGTGTACCAAACATGCATGTCACGTATGCCCCATGTTCACTTTGGGGTGGAGACTTAACATTTAAATGCACTAGAATGGCCGGGCGCGGTGGCTCAAGCCTGTAATCCTAGCACTTTGGGAGGCCGAGACGGGCGGATCACGAGGTCAGGAGATCGAGACCATCCTGGCTAACACGGTGAAACCCCGTCTCTACTAAAAAATACAAAAAACTAGCCGGGCGAGGTGGCGGGCGCCTGTAGTCCCAGCTACTTGGGAGGCTGAGGCAGGAGAATGGCGTAAACCCGGGAGGCGGAGCTTGCAGTGAGCTGAGATCTGGCCACTGCACTCCAGCCTGGGCGACAGAGCGAGACTCCGTCTCAAAAAAAATAAAATAAAATAAATGCACTAGAATTAGGCCCTATACGTCAAAACAGGAAGCAGGGACGTGAAGGCATTCTGTACACAGCCTCTGTAAACTGGCCAGAACCAGTGCATGGTCTGTGAGCTCTTATCAGGAGAAAGTTACTGAAATCAATCTCTTGTTCAATCAAAGCTGTAATTATGCCTGGTAGAACAGGGGGTCAGCTAGTCAGCAGCTCGCTGTGGACAAGCTGCAAATTATTTCAATATTGCTTATGTCTAGGCCAGTGCTTGTTTATCTGCTAGAAGAAAAGAAAAACCCTTGTGGCAGTTAGAACATAGCTTCTTCTTTAAGAGTAGGGGGTAACTTTACCCCTGCCTGCCCTGGCCTTAGCTTCTGTTTGTAATTTGGTATCTTATTGCCACAAAGAGCTCCTTCCATCAGTTAAGTGCAATGGCACAACCTCGACTCACTGCAACCTCTGCCTCCTGGGTTCAAGCAATTCTCCTGCCTCAGCCTCCCAAATTGCAGGGATTACAGGCACCTGCCACCACACCTGGCTAATTTTTTGTATTTTTAGTAGAGACAGGATTCCATCTTGTTGGCCAGGGTGGTCTTGAACTGCTGACCTCAAGTGATCTACCCACCTCAGTCCCCCAAAGTGCTGGGATTACAGGTGTGAGCCACCACGCCCAGCCTGTAGAACCCTTTTCTTAGGACTGAAGCATCCATTCCCCCAGCTGCTGGGAAGGTGGCTATTAACCCTTTCTGCAAGTTCTCCAGGCCTTGCCCTAGGGCAGCGGCTCTCAAACTTCACTGGTGTCATGATTACCTGGAGGCTTGTTAAATCACAGGTTACTATTTGACCCACCCTCAGAGTTCCTGATTCAGAAGGTCTGGAGGGGCAAGCAAGAATGTACATTTTTAACAAGTTCTCGAGAGACACAGACTAGTGCCGTGACCACAGATTGGCCTTAGCTCAAGAGAAGTACTCTCCCAAGGTTCTGCCCTTCCCTGGGACAGCCCACATCCAAAGACTGCTTCAGGCAGGGGTATGAGGCCTGGTCCCTGCTCCACAATTGGGAGTGACACTGAAGGGCATTCCAGCTCCAGGGCACGGCATGAGATCCACAGACTCTACCTTGTGATGACTGCAAGTCTGTCTACTTCTCCTTCTGCTGGGTCCTGCTTCCTGTACACACTCATGGGTGTTGATCTGAGAGTCTGTCTCAATAAAACGCCTGTCTATACATCTTTCTTTCAGAGTCAGCTTGGGGATGGGGCAGGGAGCTGACAGCACACCGGCCCCTTGGGAGCCAGACCCAGGGAGAAGAACAATGTTCAAAGCCCACTTCCCAAACCACAACTTCCTGTGCCAGGATTAGTGGCTCCGTGGGGTGGCCGATGGTGGGATTGTCTTTTCTCAGGCCTTCACAAGGCAATTTCTCAAGAACATAGAATTCTACTTTGATTCCATCCTAGGATGCTAAGTCTTAAATCACAGAGACATGAGGACATCAGCAAGCCAAACCAATGACTTTCACAGGCATTTTTCCAAGAGAAGGGATGGGGGTGATGCTTGTAGCTTCAGGCCATGTCTGCATCAGCTCCTTTGCTCCTGGGAACAATTCACTGAACGCCACAAGAACAAGCAACACTGATTTCACATAAAACCAATACAACTTCTCCTTCACTCCCAATGATACAGAACCCAACTGGGGTCCTCTGGCCTGGAGCAGTAAAGTCAAACATCCACACTGCGGCTTGCAGCAGGAGAAAGGAGGGCATTAATGTGCAGGGCACCAAGCAAGGAGAATTGGGCAGCTTGTGCTTAAGACTCGACCTCCCCGATGCCTTACAAGTAAGGGTTTTTAAAGGCAGCATACATTTTATACTGTGTGTGGTGGCTCATGACTGTAACCCTAGCACTTTGGGAAGCCAAGGTCGGGAGGGGATCACCTGAGGTCAGGAGTTCAAGACCAGCCCAACCAAAATGGTGAAACCCTATCTCTACTGAATTAGCTGGGCGTGGTGGCACATGCCTGTAATCCCAGCTACTCTGAAGGCTGAGGCCGGAGAATCACTTGAACCTGGGGGGCGGAGGTTGCAGTGAGCCGAGATCATGACACTGTACTCCAGCCTGGGTGACAAAGTGAAACTCCATCTCAAAAAAAGAAAAAAAAAAAAAAATTAGGAAAGCAGAAGTTACAGGCAAAAACATAAATCAACACATGGAGGTTACACACTGGTTGGGCCTAAGAAGGTGGGATATCTTGAAGCAGCAGCTTACAGATCATAGGTAGACTTTAAATTTTTCTGATTTGCAATTGGTTAGAAAGAGGAGCTTTGTTTAAAGACTTGGGGTCAGCAGAAAAGAATGTTAGCTCTGGCCCGGACATGTGACTTCTTCCTGACTCCTCTGGAAGAAACTTAGAACAAAGAACTTCAATCAGAACTCAGTTCTCAGTTTCCCATCATCTGAGGTCTGCATGCCAGCAGAACCACTTAGTGGAGGATCTGAGTTTCTGAAAAACAACACAGGGCCTTATGTTAACATGTTATCATTAGCTGCTATAGGGAGGTGGGGGGCAAGGGGAGGAAGAGCATCAGGACAAATAGCTAATGCATGTGGGGCTTAATACCTAGGTGATGGGTTGATAGGTGCAGCAAGCCACCATGGCACACCTATATAACAAGCCTGCTCGGAACTTAAAGTAAATAACTTTCAAAAAAGAAATTACCAGGCCTACCAAGAGAAATAGAAAGAGCCAATATAAACATGAACGAGAATGTTGATAGCAGCACTATTCATAATAGAAAATGGAAACAACTCAAAAATCTCTCAACAGTAGAATGGATATATATTGGTGTGCGTATACATTAGAATCAATGCAGCAATGAAATAAATGGACTATTGTTTATATGCAACAAGTGTGCATTAAATTCACCAACATAATGTTGAATGAAACCAGACACAAAAGATTATATAGTATATGCATATATATAAACTTCAGAAGAAGAAAAAAACCAATCAATGGTGATAGATATCAGGATAGTGGTTAGCTCTGAGGAATAGTGGAGGGAGGGAGAAGGTGCCCATAGGCAGCTTCTGGAGAACTGGTGATATTCTATTTCAGTATCTGGGTAGTGATTACACAAATGTGCATATTTTATAAAATTTCATTAATCTGTACATTTATGATTTGTGTACTTTTCATTTTTCATGTTATGCTTCAGTTAAAAACTTTGCTTAAAAACAAAACAAAACTAGTATTCCTTCTTTCTGTATCAAGACAGCATTTTTTTTCTGAGCATCTCATTGGTCACTAGAATGGTTTATATTAATTATTTGCCAGCCAAATAATGAGCCATGCACATTAGTTATCAGAGTGCTAAAAATATGGAATGTATTATCTAAAATGCAATTTTCTAAACTAAGAGTCGCATCAAGTTTTATAGACTGCATCTTAGTCCATTTGAGAGGTTATAACAAAATGCCTTACACTGAGTTTTATAAACAACAGAATTTATTGCTTACGGTTCTGGAGGCTGGGATTTCAAGATCAAAGCGTCCGCAGATTTGGCTTCTGGGGAGGCCTCATTCCTCATAGATTCACCTTCAATGTGTCCTGACACAAAGGACAGGCAAAGGAGCTAATAAGCTCCCTCAGGCTTCTTTTATAAGGGTGCTAATCTCATTTATGAAGTCTCTGCCCTCATGACTTAATCACCTCCCCAAAGCCTCATCTCTTAATACCACACTGCAGACTATGTTTCAGTATATGAATTCGGGGGAACGCATTCAGACCATAGAGACTGAAAAGGTGAGCCTGCTGTCATTCTTATTTTTCTACCCTTCAGTACGAAAAGCATTTTTTTTCTGGCAGCTATTTCTATTATTCAAGGTCACTCTCACACAGTCATGAAACAGCTGAACTTGGTTTCGAGGTCAACTGATCCATCACCTAGGTTTTGGCGTGAAAGGCTCTTTTATTTTCCTGGTGGAATCAAAGAGCTGGGAAGGTTGAGAGAGCGAGGAAAGGTGAGAGGAGAGAGAGACAGAGACAGAGAGAGGAACAATAGTGGCACACGATTTGGATTGCGATGTGGGTGTTTTCAACTAACGTACACTCGCTGGCTGCTGTTGTTTTATATTTTGTCCCACTGGGGAAAATTATCTTGAGGTGGAATTGTGTGGTTTGGCACAACTCATTTGTTGCAAGTCTGAAAGTCAATGTACCCAGTGTGTTTAGTTTCCTATTGGAACACCCCAAAATGTTGAAATAGGAATACCAAATAGCCTGTTGGATTAAGCAAAGATTCAGAGACATACTTAGATTTTGGCCTCTTCGAATCTTCTTTGGACTATATTGGACTTGGAATATTAAAACGTTTTACTACTTTTAAGCTTTACAATGTAATAGTTTCTCCAGGGCCTTGGTGGGATTCCTGCCATTTCGAGTATAGCTATATCTCAAAGGAAGAGTGTAGATTTCCTTTGTCTGCATACACTTTCAGCAGGATGGGCTGCAATCTAGTGGAAAAATCTCTAACCTGGGAGTTGGAAGCTGGGACTCTTAACTCTGTCTCCAGCAAACCTACTACCTAGGACAGGTGCCTTCCCACCTCTTAACCTGAATGCCTTCATCTCTAAAATGAGGGGATTGAGCCTTCGATCTCTAAGGTCCCATTCACTTTGAAGATTTTCTGGTGAATGACCTGGCAAAATATTTTGTTTATTTTCAAAGGTGAAAAAATGTTTTCTGAAATGTCCACATTCAGACACACAGACCCTCGATGTCATTCTAAATGCTGTAAGCAGGCCAGGGTACATCACTAAAGAAGAGTACGTCTGACCAGGGGCGGTGGCTCTGCCTGTAATCCCAGCACTTTGGGAGGCTGAGGTCAGGAGTTCAAGACCAGCCTGGCCAACATGGTGAAACCCTGTCTTTACTAAAAATACAAAAATTTACAGGCATGGTGGCTCACACCTGTAACCCCAACTACTGAGGAGGCTGAGGCAAGAGAATTGCTTGAACCCACAGGTGGAGGTTGCAGTGAGCCGAGATCATGCCACTGCACTCTAGCCTGGGTGACAGAGCAAGACTTTGTCTCAAAACAAACAAACAAACAAACAAACATCAAAACCAAAAATAAGAAGACTACATCTGATTTGTAATCAATCCTGAAGTCTCAACACTTGGCATTGATTACTTTGCTAGGACTGCTGCAACAAAGTACTGCGAGCTAGGTGGCTCAAGCCACAGATAATTATTTTCTCCCAGTTCTGGAGGCTAGAAGTCTGAGACCACAGTGTTGGTACTGCTGTTTCCCTCTGAAGGCTATGAGAGAGGATCTGTTCCGTGCCTCCTGTCTGTCTTCTAGTGTTTTTCAGGGAATCAAGACTCATTTCTTGAAGAAGCATGATCCCAGTGGTACTCTGTGTGTGTGTGTGTTTTCAAATTTCCCCTTTTTATATGAGCACCAATTATATTAGATTAGGGGCCTATCATACACAAATATGACCTCATTTTAACTAATACATCTGCAACAAACCTATTTCCAAATAAATGTCACATTCTGAGGTACTAGGGGTGAGGACTTTACATGTAAATTTGGGAGGAACGTAATTCAACCCGTAACACTAGGACATGTAATAAACTCTGAAAAGCTGAGGTTCCAGATAGGATAAAAGTTTAAAAGTTTAAGGTTTTGAACCAAATTTGGTGCACAATTTTGCAATGGGCTTTCAAGGTTGGCTCAGGCAAGTGTCGTTCAACCCTCAATCATCCCTTGATTCATACCTGCAAACAGGAGCCCTTTCCCATTTCTGCAGTCAGTCATTCCTCCTGAGAGGACAAAAGACACTCAGGGGATCAATTTCTCAGCTCACTCCCCATCCAACCACCATCCAACCAGCAGCCTCTGACTCAGCCTCGAATGCATCGTCTCCGATTTTAAAACTGAAGATGTCTCTGTAAATATGTTTAACCGTAAAGAAATGAAAAAAATGATGTTGATGTGCCTCACGCTCAAGGAGGACACAAAACAACCCCCTGTTCTTAATGAGCTTATAATCTAGTCAGACAGACTACAGCTTCATCTGTTTAGAAAAAAAAATTAACAATGTAAAGCAGGGCAATAGGCCCTTAACATAAAACCTTAGCAGATTCTCTCATTTAAGAAGAAGGTCGAGTGTGGTGGTTCATGTCTGCAATCCCAGCACTTTGGAAGGCTGAGGCAGGCAGATGGCTTGAGGTTAGGAGTTGGAGACCAGCCTGGGCCACACGGTGAAACCCCGTCTCTACAAAAAAAAAAATACAAAAACTAGCCAGGCATGGTGGCGCATGCCTGTAGTCCCAGCTACATGGGAGGCTGCCACTGGAAGATTGCTTGAGCCGGGGAGGCAGAGGTTGCAGTGAGCTGAGAGGAGCCACTGAGCCACTGCACTCCAGCCTGAGTGACAGAGTGAGATCTTGTCTCAAAAAAAAAAAAAAGAATAAAACCTTAGCATGTGTTCTCTTCCATGAACTTAACTTTCTGTTTCCAGGTACCATTCCTTAGCTTTTCTCTGTTCTGGGTCAGTTCCAGAGCAGCAGGGGCAGTTGGCTTTCTTTTGGGCATCATATTTTTCCTATTATACTTTACTAGTGCTTTAGTAGTGAAAACCACATGCCAGTCTTCCATGCATGCACACACACCCAAACTCTGTAGAGCTGCCAGGTAGCCCATTTCTCCCATTCTTACATTATTTTACAAAATGTATTCATAGCAGGCTTAAAGTGCAGTTTATGTCTTGAATTCCATGTCGACTTGGCTAAGTTGATGTATGTGCTTTTACTGTGTGGGGTGTCCACAAGAACAGAAGCAGGAGCAACAGTGGTATATAGGTTGTGTGTTACTTTTTATTGAAATGTAATATACATAAGGAAATGTGCACACATCATAGTCTCAATGAATCTTCACAAACTGAACACATCCATAAAAGCAGAACCCAGAGCAAGAAATACAATGTTACCAGTTCTCCAGTTCTCTTTTGTGTTATCTCCCAGGCACTAATCCTAAGTGGGTAATCATTATTCTGCTTGTTTGTGTACTTTATAGAAATGGCATCATGCAGTGTCTACAATACTTTTGTTTTTTTTTTTTTTTTTTTTTGAGACAGAGTCTTGCGCTGTGGCCCAGGCTGGAGTGCAGTGGCGCCATCTCAGCTCACTGCAAGCTCCGCCTCCCGGGTTCACACCATTCTCCTGCCTCAGCCTCCTGAGTAGCTGGGACTACAGGTATACAAGACTTTTTATGTCTGGTTTCTTTTGCTCCATAGTATGTCTGTCAGATACATCCATATTTTTGTGAGTACGTGAGTACAACAACATTGTTGTACAGTATAAGTTGAACATCCCAAATCTGAAAATCTGAAGTCCAAAATGCTGCAAAATCTGAAACTTGTTGAGCACCCACATGATACTGAAAGGAAATGCTCATTGGAGCATTTAGATTGAGATTGAGATTTCAGATTTTTGGATTTGGCATGTTCCATCAGTGAGTTTAATGCAACTATTCCAAAACCTGAAAAAATCAAAAATCTGCAACATTTCTAGTCCCAAGTATTTTGGATAAGGGGTAGTCAACCTGTATTCTATTGTGTGAATATCACATAATGTATTCATTCACAGTACCATTGCTGTGCACCTGGGTAGTTTTCAGTTTCTAGCTCCAATGAACAGCACTCCTAAAAAAATTCAGGTAAGTGTTTATTGGTGAACACATTTCTCTTGGGCATGAAAACCCAGAGTGGGATTGCTGAGTCAAAGGGCATGTATATGTTAGCTTTAGTAATAATGCCAAACCATTTTCCTAAGGGTTTGTACCAATTAGCACTGTAATGAATAGTGTGGGAGTGTTCAAGTTGTTATACATTCTTGCCAATATCTGGCAATTTTAGTGTAAATTTTAGCCATTTTGGTAGTGTGTAATTGCATCCCTATGATTTCAGTGTGCATTTCCTTGATGACAAACAAATGAGCATTGTTTATCTGTTTACTAGCCATCTGAATATTATGCTCATTTATGAAGTGGCATTTCAAGCATTTTGTCCATTTTCTACTGGGCTGACTTTTTTTTTTTTTAACTTCAGTCAACCATGATTTTATTTTATCTTATTCATCAGTTCCTCTTTTTTGTCTTCCAACTTTTATTTTAAGTTTAGGGGTATGTGTGCAGGATGTCCAGTTTTGCTGCATAGGTAAACATGTCCCATGATGGTTTACTGCACAGCTCATCCCATCATCCAGGTATTAAGCCCACATCGATTGGTTATTCTTTCTGATGCTCTCTCTTCCCACCCTTACAGTGTGTGTTGTTCCCCACCACAGGTCCATGTGTTCTCATCAATCAGCTCCTACTTATAAGTGAGAACATGCAGTGTTTAGTTTTCTGTTCCTGCATTAGTTGGCTGAGAATAATGGCTTCCAACTCCACCCATGTCTCTGCAACATGATCTCATTCCTTTTTATGGCTGCATAGTATTCCATGATGTATATGTACCACATTTTCTTTATCCAGTTTTCATTGATGGGCATTTAGGTTGGTTGCATGACTTTACTATTATAAATAGTGCTGCAATGAACATATGTGTGCAGGTATCTTTATAATAGAATAATTGATTTATATTCCTTTGGGTATATACTGAGTTGACTTTTAGTAAATTGACTTGGCTAGGCATGGCGGTTCATGCCTGTAATTCCAGCACTTTGGGAGGCCAGGGCAGGGAGGATTGCTTGAGGCCAGGAGTTTGAGAACAGCCTGGGCAACATAGTGAGACTCCATTTTTATAAAAGCAATTAAAAATTAACTTGTTCATATATTTTGTGTATTTTTTTTCTGAAAGTCTCACTCTCTTGCCCAGGCTGGAATGCAGTGGCATGATCTCGGGTCACTGCAAGCTCCACCTCTTGGGCTCAAGCAATTCTCCTGCCTCATGTTCCTAAATAGCTGGGATTACAGGCACCCACCACCACACACAATTAATTTTTATATTTTTAGTAGAGATGGGGTTTTACCATGTTGGCCAAGCTGGTCTTAAACTCCTGCCTGACTCTACCGGCAGTACTACCTGGCTCTACTGCAGTGTAGACCTTGTCTTAAAGCAGTTCATCATATGGCAAAGCTGTGATTCCACATGCACTCTGGCCGTCTTCCGAATGGCTGTTGGTGGAGCCTGAGACCTTGTGAAATCAACAATGTGGCCAAGGTCCAAGCCGAGGAAAGTGAAGGCTGCTGGCAAAAATGCCTTGGTGCAAACAGATGGGGTTTGAGCGCCCACCCTTCTCTTTCTGGGTTTCCATCCTGAAACTTCCTGTGGTGAGCTCCCCAGCTATTGTATTACGCAAGTAGATTCCTCAGACATAAACAAGCCCTTGTCTGGAAAGAAGTCACTTAGTGGACCTGAGAATGGAGCACAGGTAGACTCATCAGCATAGAGCTGCTCTATAGACCAGGAATAACCTCGTAGGACACTGCACGAATGGCATTCGGCTTCCTAGTAAGAGCAGGGCACTGCTTGTTTCTCTACATTTTATACCATTTATGCTTAAGAGGTTATATTTTTTTCTGGGATAAATTAAATCACTTTCTCTTCCCACTGTGGTAAACCCCAAAGAGCTTCCTGATAATTAATCTTTGGTTTATTGCTACATTGCTCTGCTCTGCTGGAATGTAACTTCTATGAGAGCAGAGACCTTGTCTGTCATAGTCACTCAGTAACTATCACAGCTAGTGGATGAATGAATGAATGAAAACTATGCCAGCCTGATGAGTAGATAAGAAAGAAGCATTGCTGTGAGGAAGAGCCCTGGAACAAAGAAGGAATTGAAGGATGATACTGATGCTTTCATGGAAAATTTTCTACTAGAGAACTCCTAGGAGCTCATCTCACCTGATAAGATGATAAATGTCAGCAAAAGTTGTATAGAAATGGGACCCAGATAGTTTACTCTTTAAACTGTCACAGCTGTCACAGCGATAGCATCACATACTTTAGGGGATGCTGGTAGGATCTCAATCTGGGTACAGTGATTGGAAAAGTGGGATATGATATCTTTTCCTTTGTTTTAGCCTGTCTGTAATGATTACCCCGACAATTGTCTCAGAAACCTCTCAAAACTCTCTTATAGCATTTCTGACTGAACACAGAGAACTCATTTGGCCAATCTAAGAACCAGAGCATGAAGTTGGGAACCAAGGTTGATATCAACAAGATTGTTGGAATTCAGGAGAGACTCATATTTTTAGCTATTCTGACAAAAATACACCAAAAGTTCCCCTTAGCATTTTAGCTACTAGAACAAAAGTTAATTATTAGAAAGAATCTCTTTTGCATTGTGGTTCAGCTTCCCATTTAGAAACAAAATATCTATGAGATTAAATTTATTTGGAAACTTTTTTTCAAAGGAAAGCAAAATGGCTTTTGTCAAGCCAAATTTTGAAGTTAAATAGATACACACACACACACACACACACACACAATATGTGCATATATAATATGTAAACTATATATTTATAACATATGTAAGGACATATATAAACAAATATTTTTATGTGTGTGTGTGTGTTTGGGAGAATTCTCCTGGCCCATAGTAGCAATTTCAGGGAGGGTGCTTTGTTGTAGCCTCAACCATCCTATCAAATTCTTTTCTTTCTTTTTTTTTTTTTTGAGACAGAGTCTCACTTTGTTGCCTAGGCTAGAATGCAGTGGTGCCATCTCGGCTCGCTGCAATCTCCACCTCTGGGGTTCAAGTGATTCTCCTGCTTCAGCCTCCCGAGTAAGTGGGATTAAAGGCATGTGCCACCACACGTGGCTAAGTTTTGCATTTTTAGTAGACACAGGGTTTTACTATGTTGCCCATGGCTGGTCTTGAACTCCTGATCTCAAGTGATCTGCCCACCTTGGCCTCTCAAAGTGCTGGGATTATAGGCATGAGCCAACGTGCCAAGACTCAAATTCCTTTTTAAGTGTGTGACAGGTGACTGCAAGCTCCCATCTCTAAAAAAGTGGATCTTTCCCCATCCTAAGCTAAGATGGTAGTTTGCATTTGAAAAGACTGTTGAGTAGACCAGACTGAAAGAACATTCTAGAATCCTACCTCCTTTGTCTGCTAGGCCTTTTCCCCAGAAATGCTGCCTCCGCATTTATCCTAACTTGAATCATTGTCTGCGGACATGCAGCACCTTCCTTTAACAATCTTCTAAGTTAAATCCACTGCATCTCCTCCCTGTTAGTACCTGCACATTCAGGAGCACCTCCCATGTTGTGTGTGTGTCCCAGGCATGAGTAGGGCACTGGGAATACAGGTTAAGGAAGACATGGCCCTGCCCTCTGGGAAACGTGCTCTGTGGAGGGATGGTCATGTAAACATGCAGTGTCACTGCAGTCAGTGCTAGGACAGAGGCAGACACACAGAGATCCCGGAGGAGGGGTCCTCACCCTTACTTCCTTTATATTTTGCAAACAAAGTTTGGTTTCCTTTGTTGTGTCTTTCCCAGTCTTCCCACATCTGCCAGTTTCATTTTTTCCTGTTTTATTTCACCCATAGAAAGGGAGGGGGTGCAGTTTACCAAGAGGCTGTGATGATGTGCTCATTTCCTTCTATAATAGAGAAAGCAGGCTTTAGACCTTCCCTACCTCATGGGGCCATATGAGGAGCAGATGATTTGTAGTAGGGCGCTTTCAGAAGCACACACAGACCCATTATGTTCAAAATCAATCCCATGGTTTCTGCTGTGAAACGTCATCCAGGAAAATCTATCACCTTCTAGCAGGAGCCCTTGGGAAATCCCACCGAGGAGGTGGCCATCATCCTTCTGGGAATGTGGATGTCCCAGCTGGTGGAGGCCAAAGGCCCTGGGGAGATGCTCTCCAAGATTCATTTCCTTGTAAATCTGATTTTCTTTGGGAGCAAGTTCTTTTCTGGGTTTAGGGAGCTCTCTGCAGCGGCCCAGGGTGAAGACTCTGGTGCCTCTTTGCACAGCTACCTTCTGTGTTGTCCTTTGTGAATCCCCACTGGACCCTTTTCTTCGCTCCCTGCCCCACTGTGCAGTTCTTGTCACCACATTCCTGATTTGTGGGGCCCTAGTCACTTGTCCTCATGCCAGCATTGCCCCTAAGACATAAGCTGGTACTATGAGACACCAGGGAGTAACAGGGGCTTCAGAGTCAGCCCACCCGGGAGGAATGGAGTTCCTAAATGGGGACCCAGCCATTGATTATATGAATTGAAATGTCCATCCCAAACGAGTTCTGCCTGAAAGTGATTACGAAGTGTAATGACAGCTGTACTGCTTGCCTAAGGTTTAGAGCTGATCTTCGGGAGTCAGTTATTTGATCAGATGCTAAGCATTTTAAATATTCATATAGTTTTAACACAAACTGGCGTCAAGACTGTTTTCACTTTCTGGACACTTCATTTTATCCAAAGTAGGATATCCTCCTATGGGGACTGGTTGCTATGCAGCGGGGACAATAGGATTCTTCACACAGCGGCAGTTTAGGGTTTAGCATTTACTTTTCTCAGGAGTTCAAACCCTGACTCCTGCATCCTGGGATCTTCTGAAAATCGAAGTTAATCCACAGCTTGACACAATAGGAGGTAATTAAATTCTTTTATAGTCACACTCAGAAAGCACAGTGCTATTTGCATTATTAATTCACAGGAACTTTTTTTTTTAACCTAACAGATTAAAGCTTATTTTGCTGTATTGAAAGCAAATCTCTTTCCCAAACTCTGCTTGTTGGGCATATAAGTCTCGTTATAATCGCATTAAGCTTATCTTAACATTCTTCAGATGGGGAGGAACATGGAAACGCTGGAGGTCCGTCAGCATTTCTGGAATTTGAAAATGTCTTCCTGCCTGCTGGAAATTAATTTAAAAAAAAAAAAAAAAAAAAAAAAAAAAAAACAAAACAGATTAAGTAATGTATTTCTAATGTATTTCTACTTGGGCACCCTAGACTTGGTGGAGTGGTTGACACCCCAGTACTGCTAAGCTATCCAAGTTGCTTAGGGCGGAATGACCTTCTGATTTCTCTTCGTGACTTCTGCCCAGAGAGTCCAACATTTTTGAGCACATGGAACCCCTTTTGAAAGTAAAAATAAAAATGTGCACACATTCCATATGATCAAGCTGGACTCTTAATAGCCTTCGATGGGAAAATTGTGTATAAACATGGACTCTTGGACTTTTGTAATAATTCTGTTGCTCACCAGGGTTTTTGGTTTTTTGGTTTGAAAATCTGGCGTGGGAGGTTAGGCAACCAAGTGCCTACTAGTTTAACTAATTCTGTGTTGGTCACTAGGAGGGATTTCAAAGGTAGTCTGAGTCCGACTTCTTGGCCTGAGGAATGCACCCCTCCGAGGACGGCAGGAGCTTAGACTTCAGTAGGACTTCTTTGCACGGCTGAAATTTTCCTCCCTTCTTTGAAAGCCCCTGGGTCCTCCAGGCAGCCTGTGGGTGGCATTGTTGGTGGGAAGTGAATGATACACATGCAAATGATTCATGTCCGGTGTGGGTGGCCCCTGAAGGCCTTTTGCCGAAGACTTGCAATTGTTTTAAAGCTTCATAAATGAGCCGGCACAGGGCTCTCGGGAGGCCAATCAGGAGATTACCCTTTCAGACCACTGCAAGCCAAGTCCTCATTACCTAGGGTGAAGTGGAGGTTAGGTCGCTCTGGCTCACTTCACAGCAGTAGAGGAAATGATTGGTTTTTCAAATGTAGACCTCCCTGTGGCCTTTTGGAAGGCTCTTCCCAGTCAACGGAGCCAAAGTTACAAAGGGAAGTCGTGTCCGCATCCAGCACAGGGAGGGATGGTGGAGGTGAAGGGGAAATGCCAAGTGCCCTTCTGCTTTTTCTCGTCATCTAATTACTCACATCTGCATCCTTTGGACACACTGTCTTCTTCCTTTAGTGGTATTCATAAAAGGACACTAGCTTTCTTTGCGGTCAGGCCCACCTACGTGGGGCCCTGAGGCAACCTTGCTCTAGAGATACAATGGGACAAAGAACAAGTGGGGGATGTGTTTGGAAACCTACTCCATGGTCCTGCCAAATCTCAGGGTGCAGGAAGAAGAGAGTAATTCTACTGCTAAGACCTGTGTCAGATGTGGGGCCTGGACCCTGCAAAAGGAGCCTGGCAGTGGGGTCCCAGGGTGTGGCTGTCCAAGCCAAACAAAGACTCCAGGGTTGAATGGGTCAGGCCCTGATGGGCTCTACTTCCCGAGGTCTAGCCTCTAACCCACAGGGCGGCGTTTGCAGCCCCCAGTGTGCCTCATTATGTAAAACCAGCCATTCCCATCACACCCCAGCTTCCTGTTTTGAAGCGGCCACATAAGGGACCCTCTGTAGTCCATTTGTTTTACTAAGCAATATAATTCTGCTGTGTGGCTCCCAAAGTGGAAAGATAAAATTCAGTCAGGAATGGTCGGTTTTTTCCAAACCACAGGAAGTGGGACTGACACACACACACACACACACACACACACACACACACACACACCTCTTTCAAGTCGAATTTAAGTATAATTTTAAGTAAATGATCAGAAAGATTTTATGAGTAAGTGTGGACCAGGGAAGGTGGGAACATCCCTTGCTCTGTAAGGTAAGAAAGGGACTTCCCAGGAAATGTAGTCAGCTAACTTTGGGCTTAAGAACAAATTTCTCAGAGACATCGACTTCTGCAAGATAGCTCAGAGTCTGTTATTGCTAAGTGGGAAATTGAACATATGGGAAAAAGAAAAAAATTAGTCTTGGCACCACACCTTGACTTTTTCTACACAGGCTGTAGAAAACCTGTTGGTGAACAAGTCAAAGATTACAAGGTAGAATGGAACTGGGGAAAATAAAAACCTTGGAAATGCAAAGATGGTAGTGTAGCCCAAGATAATGAACAGGTTTATAGTCACAATATCTCTATCAAGATAGTCACAAAGTCATCCTATCTCAATTATTCCCATGTTTGCTCTTAATCTCAATGGGATTAAAATTGGTTTAAAAGGAGACTCCAGAGAATGTTCAGTGACATCTGCAGTTGGTGTTAGAAGCAGAGCTACATAAATAAGCACAGAAGAGTTAGATCACTATCCTAAGTTTGTATCAAGCTATAATTCTCAGACACATGCTCCATGTTTCTGAAGATGCAAGTTATCATAAGAGAACTTATAGAAAGTTGTCATAAAAGATGCCAAGCATTTTTATAACCACCCAATGGGTTCATCTTGCCCACTGCTCAGATAGAGGCAATTTATCAAGACAGGGGAATTGCAATAGAGAAAGAGTTTAGTACATGTAGAGCTGGCTAAATGGGAGAGCAGAGTTTTATTATTACTCAGTTCAGCCTCCCTGAAAATCCTGAGGCTAGGATTTTTCAAGGATAGTTTGGTGGGCAGGGGGCTAGGGAATAGGTGCTGCTGATTGGTTAGGAATATAATCATAGGGGCATGGAGAATGGTATTTGTGCACTGAATCTGCCTCTGAGTGGGGGCCACAGAGGAGTTACTCTTCCAGATGGGGCCATCTGGTTGTCAGGAACACGAAAGCCTGAAAAAATATCTCAAAAGGCCAATCTTAGGTTCTACAGCAGTGGTATTATTTATAGGAATAATTGGAGAAGTTGCTAATCTTGCAACCTCTGGAATAAAGGCTGATGACCATTTAACTACACCTACAGTCTTAGCAGAATTCAGGCCCCTCTCATCCTTCCAATCTGGTGGACTTTTATAAGTTTTACAAGGGCGATTTTGTTTTGGAAAGGGCTATTCTCATTTAAACTGTAAACTACATATCTCCCAAAGTTAGCTTGACTCATGCCCACTAATGACTGGGGGCAGTTTGGAAGTTAAAGGCAAGATGGAATTAGATAGGTCAGATCTCTTTCACTGTCATAGTTTTCTCATTGTTATCACTTTTGCAAAGGTGATTTCATCTTTCAATGAGTGTTCTCTGGGAAACAGGGGAACTGTGTCAAGGGGTGCTGAAGACGGCTCCTACTGCTATGGTGTTCTAGGTCTCACCAATGTGCTGCCACTCTCACATGTCCCACGATAGCTAAGTATTTTACTTGCAAATAAAAAACTTAGCTATTGTGGGACATGTGGACTAAAATGGGAGCTAATGAAGGAATACCGTTTACCTGGACAACCTATGTTCTCCCTTCTCCCTTACTTCTCCAGGTTTTGGTTATAAAAATTTAGAGTCTGAAATTACAGAGAAATCAGATCCAGTTTGTCTCCTCTTTCTTATTCCCCCAAATCAAACAAAAATTTGTAGTTTTTTTCCCTCCCTCACCTCCCTTGGAGATTGTCTTAGTCTGTTTTGGGTTGCTGTAACAGAATACAAGACTGAGTAATTCATAAAGAAAATAAATGTATTTCTTACAGTTCTGGAGACTGGGAAGTCCAAGGATGAGGGGCCTGCATCTTGTGAGGACCTTCTTGCTGTGTTATTGGAAGGCAAAAGGCAAGAAGGCAAGAAGGCACAGGAGACAGAGAGAGAGAGAGAGGAAGGAAGTGGGCCAAACTCATCCTTTTATCAAGAGCCCATTTCTGAGATAACTAACCCATTCCTGTGATAATGGTATTAATCCATTGGTGAGGACAGAACTCTTGGGACCTAATCAGTTCTTAAAGGTACCACTTCTCAACACTGTTGCATTGGGGATTAAGTTTTCAACACAAAAGCTTTCAGGAACACATTCAAACTATAGCAGAGATTAACCCTCTTTCCAGAGGGTCAATAGTTCTAGCACTTTCACAAGCATAATGACTCATATTTCATCAATAATTCATCAGTCTCAGTGATCTTCCAAGATTGCAGTGATAGTCTTATATATCTCTCCCACAGTGGAAAAGCAGCAAGCTATCCGATTGTTTCTTATTTTTCTTTGGGACACTGTAAACCCAAAGAAAAGTTGTGTAGGTCTGTCAGTAACATGAGACCAAAGAGCCCATCTCTCAAAACAGCCAAACTGGTACACTGAGAAGACTGTAAATTCTTCTGCTGCCTCTGTAGCTACCCTCTGCCATGGTGGGCAGCAAGATACACTGGCAATTGACTGCATTGGAGTCACAAAGCTCAGGTTTGGATCCCAGGCTTGATACTTACTAGTTGTATGGCTTGGAACAAGTCATTTGACATTTATAAACTCTCTTGAGTTTCAGTTTTCTAATCTGTAACAGGGCATCACTGGATTTACCAAGGTTGAATAAGATCACTTATATGGAATGCTTTGTGAAGTGCTGCATAGATGTAAGCTGATATAAATACTCATAAGTTCAACATTGAAGATCCTTAATGCCTGGAACTAATAGTGTATATGTCACCATCTTCATCAACATTTACAGGATAAGCACATTCTACTGGTCTCTGTATTAGAACATGTCCAGGATACACACACTACAGTGGTCTCAGTATTAGAACATTTCCAGAATACACACACTACACTGGTTTCTGTATTAGGATATAAGAAAAAAATAATTTAATATGACCATCACCAAGTCGTTACTACCCTTTCCATCCTTCCATTCTCAAACGTCCCTCCTCTTTCCAATCTTGATTAATGCATCCTCATCCACCTGTTAGCTAATTAGTTAGTTGGTAACTAATTAGCTGTTAGTTACATTGGACTCCTTTCCATCACTTATCTTATTCAATTAGTTCCAAAGCGATTCAAGCAATTTTTTTAAAAAAACAGATTCTTGTACAAAACCTAGATGGCTTCCTTTTTTTGAAAAATGGAAGCTTAAACCACTTTTCACTGAATTTTGGTCATTCACATTTTAATTCTAATATAACCTAACTTCTTCATCTCCCAAACTTCACTCCTCTCCTCTTTGCTAATAACATGTGATCTACTACCTTCCCAAACAGACGGCTCTTTCCAGCTTCCTGGAACATTTTTCTTGCTGCTGTATCTCCCTAGGAGTCTGTAGGTCAGCTCCTTTCTGGGCCTGCTATCATATCATTGTTTAGCCTTCAGAACCACGGATTGAATATTATATCATCTGAGAAGCATCTCTCTCCCTTAGATGTGATTGCTCCCTCCTCTGTGCTCCTGTAACATTTATTTAGTGTTATAGTGGAAATGGAAGTTGGATGGTGTTAAAGTTAATGGTATCCGTATCAGTTCCTCCTAGGCTGGAAGCACTTGAGGGTAAAGGGCCCAGATCCTCTTAGCACTAAGTCTAGTAGTTGAATTCCACTCAAGTTCTCACACTCCAAAGCTTAGAGGCTACTTGGGGAGTCTGGCATTAGTCATGAAAAGATACAGGATGATATGAGATAAACTCCCCTGACCCCCAAAATGAGTGTTGTCCTGCCTTGACCTTGGTGTCCCAAAGCACTGATGCTAAACCAGGGATACCTAGATATCGGTGTGCAAAAAACACTGTTGAGCATCTGAGTGGCATTTTTAATCCTGAGAGTGCCAGCTATCAAAGTCATCTGCTAAAAGTGCTATCATCATATGCAGCTCTTGACTTATTCATGAAATTTTATTGTGTGTCTACCATATGCTGGGCACTATGTCAGGCACTGGGGAGTGAAACCAACACAGGCCCTACCTTCAAGGAGCTTACAGTCTAATGAGGTTCCAGAGCTGGGATCTGGAGTCACATTGACTAAATAATCTCACAAACAAATAAGTATATAATTACCAACTATGATAAGTGCCTTGAAGGAAACTCCAGGGGGCGATGAGGGCATAGGATGAGGAACTCTGAGGGAAGAGGGGGAATCTCAGGACTCCATTTTGAGAGCCAGACCTAGAGGACTGTTTCTGTTCAAGAAGAAAAGAGCTCTGAAGGCTTTGCCATCAAAGTTCTCGGTGAATGAGGTTGGGCTTTACAAGAGGAGGCTTTTCTTCATAGTGGGCTAACAGATGCATAGGGTGATAAGTAGATTTTCGTGAGCATAAATCTTGAATGACAGTATTTACATTGAATCATGTTTTTCAATAACAATATTTTAAATGCAATGTACTGTGTTCATAATCTGCCTTCCAACCACCAACACACAAAAAACTGGCAAACCAAAGGGAATAATCTTCTTCAAGAACAGGAAGCATCTTTCTGAGTGTTCTGTATGGAGAGACTAGTTTTGAATGAAACCTTTCCTTTCTTGTTTTTCCTACTCAAACATAATTTGATGCTCTCAAACCATGCCTTTCCTTATTGTTTGTTTGATTTTAATTAATTAATTAATTAATTTTTTTTTTAATTTTTAGAGACAGGGATTCACTATGTTGCCCAGACTGGTCTCAAACTCCTGGCCTCCAGTGATTCTCCTGCCTCTGCCTCCCAAATCTCTGGGGTTACAGGCATGAGCCATCGTACTCTGGCCATGCCGTTCCTTAAAAACTGTACATATAATATTTAATAGTTTTCTAGAATTGAAGTAATGCCTTTTTTCTTTCTCTCCTCTCCAATACTTACCAAATACAGATGACTAACTTTAAAGCCAGAAATTGTTTATTTTCAAAACTCAGGTGATATTCAAGTCATTACTTTCCATAGACTTGTTTGAAAGTGAAAATGATGCCACTAGTCTTAAAGATTAATCAGCAGTGAATATGAATGAAAGTTAAATTATGGGTGATAAAGTAAAAGCATGATTTCATGACCTGAACAATTGCAATGAACATAAAACTACTTTACTAGTGAATATATTCCACTTATTTTAATTATTATGTTATTATTATATTTGTTCTTACAGTGGTAAGAATAGGGGAAAATGTTGATAGACATTAATGTAGGTAGACATTAATTTTTATTTTCTTCTAAAGGTTAAGGTATTGAACTATTAAAGAAATGTGATTTATTTAAATTTTTTTCTGGTATTCTCCTAAAACTATCTTAAATTTATTATTTTTTTAACTTGTGGGAAGTTATTTCTTTTTGATATACACAGTAAGGATTTGATAACCTAATTAGAAATATAAAAATCAATAAGAAAAATCTCAGAGGACAATAACCTTCTTTTCTTTTTTTTGATACGGAGTCTTGCTCTGTTGCCCAGGCTGGAGTGCTGTGGCATGATCTCGACTCACTGCAACCTCTGCCTCCTGAGTTCCAGCAATTCTTGTGCCTCAGCCTCCCAAATAGCTGGGACTACAGGCATGCACCACCATGCCTAGCTAATTTCTGTATTTTAAAAAAATTATACTTTAAGTTCTGGGGTACATGTGCACAATGTGCAGGCTCTTTACATAGGTATACATGTGCCATGCTGGCCCGCTGCACCTATCAACCCATCATTTACATTAGGTATTTCTCCCAATGCTATCCCTCCCTCCGCCCCTCACCCCATGACAGGCCCTGGTGTGTGATATTCCCCACCTTGTGTCTGAGTGTTCTCATTGTTCAATTCCCACCTATGAGTGAGAACATGCAGTGTTTGGTTGTCTGTCCTTGTGACAGTTTGCTCAGAATGATGGTTTCCAGCTTCATCCATGTCCCTGCAAAGGACATGAACTCATTCTTTTTTATGGCTGCATAGTATTCCATGGTGTATATGTGCCACATTTTCTTCCAGTCTATAATTGATGGACATTTGGGTTGGTTCCAAGTTTTTGCTATTGTGAATAGTGCCACAATAAACATATGTGTGCATGTCTCTTTACAGTAGCATGATTTATAATCCTTTGGGTATACACCCAGTAACGGGGTCACTGGGTCAAATGGTATTTCTAGCTCTAGATCCTTGAGGAATCATCACATTGTCTTCCACAACGTTTGAACTAGTTTACGCTCCCACCAACAGAGTAATAGTGTTCCTATTTCTCTACATCCTCTCCAGCATCTGTTGTTTCCTGACTTTTTAATGATTGCCATTCTAACTGGTGTGAGATGTTATCTCATTATGGTTTTGATTTGCATTTCTCTGATGACCAGTGATGAACATTTTTTCATGTGTCTGTTGGCTGCATAAATGTCTTCTTTTGAGAAATGTCTGTTCATGTCCTTTGCCCACATTTTGATGGCGTTGTTTTATTTCTTGTAAATTTGAGTAAGTTCTTTGTAGATTCTGGATATTAGACCTCTGTCAGATGGGTAGATTGCAAAAATTTTCTCCCATTCTGTAGGTTGCCTGTTCACTCTGATGGTAGTTTCTTTTGCTGTACAGAAGCTCTTTAGTTTAATTAGATCTCATTTGTCAATTTTGGCTTTTGTTGCCATTGTTTTTGATGTTTTAGTCATGAAGTCCTTGCCCATGCCTATGTCCTGAATGGTATTTCCTAGGTTTTCTTCCAGGGTTTTTATGGTTTTAGGTCTAACATTTAAGTCTTTAATCCATCTTGAATTAATTTTTGTATAAGGTGTAAGGAAGGGATCCAGTTTCAGCTTTCTACATATGACTAGCCAGTTTTCCCAGCACCATTTATTAAAGAGGGAATCCTTTTCCCATTTCTTGTTTTTGTCAGGTTTGTCAAAGATAAGATGGTTGCAGATGTGTGGTGTTATTTCTGAGGCCTCTGTTCTGTTCCATTGGCCTATATCTCTATTTTGGTACCTGTACCATGCTCTTTTGGTTACTGTAGCCTTGTAGTATAGTTTGAAGTCAGGTAGCATGATGCCTCCAGCTTTGTTCTTTTTGCTTACGATTGCCTTGGCAATGCGGGCTCTTTTTTGGTTCCATATGAACTTTAATGTAGTTTTTCCAATTCTGTGAAGAAAGTGATTGGGAACTTGATGGGGATGGCACTGAATCTATAAATTACCTTGGCCAGTATGGCCATTTTCACAATACTGATTCTTCCTCTCCACGAGCATGGAATATTCTTCCATTTGTTTGTGTCCTCTTTTATTTCGTTGAGCAGTGGTTTGTAGTTCTCCTTGAAGAGATCCTTCACATCCCTTGTAAGTTGGATTCCTAGGTATTTTATTCTCTTTGTGGCAATTGTGAATGGGAGTTCACTTATCATTTGGCTCTCTGTTTGTCTGTTATTGGTGTATAGGAATGCTTGTGATTTTTACACATTGATTTTGTATCCTGAGACCTTGCTGAAGTTGCTTATCAGCTTAAGGAGATTTTGGGCTCAGACAATGGGGTTTTCTAAATACACAATCATGTCATCTGCAAACAGGGACAATTTGACTTTCTCTTTTCCTAATCGAATACCCTTTATTTCTTTCTCTTGCCTGATTGCCCTGGCCAGAACTTCCAACACTATGTTGAATAGGAGTGTTGAGAGAGGGCATCCCTATCTTGTGCCAGTTTTCAAAGGGAATGCTTCCAGTTTTTGCCCATTCAGTATGATATTGGTTGTGGGTTTGTCATAAATAGTTCTTATTATTTTGAGATATATTCCATCAATACCTAGTTTATTGAAAGTTTTTAGCATGAAGAGCTGTTGAATTTTGTTGAAGACCTTTTCTTCATCTATTGAGATAATCATGTGGTTTTTGTCGATGGTTTTGTTTATGTGATGGATTACGTTTATTGATTTGTGTATGTTGAACCAGTCTTGCATCCCAGGGATGAAGCTGACTTGATTGTTGTAGATAAGCTTTTTGATGTGCTGCTGGATTTGGTTTGCCAGTATTTTATTGAGGATTTTTGCATCGATGTTTGTGACCTACAGATGGGGGTTTTGGTGTGGATGTCCTTTTTGTTGATGTTGATGCCATTCCTTTCTGTTTGTTAGTTTTCCTTCTAACAGTCAGGTCCCTCAGCTGCAGGTCTGTTGGAGTTTGCTGGAGGTCCACTCTAGACCCTGTTTGCCTGGGTATCACCAGCGGAGGCTGCAGAACAGCAAATATTGCTGCCTGATTCTTGCTCTGGAAGCTTCATCCCAGAGAGGCACCCACCTGTATGAGGTGTCAGTCAGTCCCTACTGGGAGTTGTCTCCCAGTTAGGCTACACAGGGGTCAAGGACTCACTTGAGGAAGCAGCCTGTCCGTTCTCAGAGCTCAAACACCATGCTGGGAGAAACACTGCTCTCTTCAGAGCTGTCAGACAGGGACTTTTAAGTCTGCAGAAATTTCTGCTGCCTTTTGTTCAGCTATGCCCTGCCCCAAGAGGTGGAATCTACAGAGGCAACTGGCCTTGCTGAGCTGTGGTAGGCTTTGCCCAGTTTGAGCTTCCCTGGCCACTTTGTTTACCTACTCAAGCCTCAGCAACGGTGGATGCCCCTCCCCCTGCCAGGCTGCTGCCTCTCAGGTCGATCTCAGACTGCTGCACTAGCAGTGAGCAAGGCTCCGTGGGCATGGGACCTGTCGAGCCAGGGGTGGGATATAATCTCCTGGTGTGCCGTTTGCTAAGACCATTGGAAAAGTGCAGCATTTGGGCATGAGTGTCCCTATTTTCCAGGTATAGTCTGTCACGGCTTCCCTTGACTAGGAAAGGGAAATCCCCTGACCCCTTGTGCTTCCCAGGTGAGGTGATGCCCTGCCCTGCTTCGGCTCACCCTCCATGGGCTGCACCCACTGTCCAACCAGTCCCAATGAGATGAACCAGGTACCTCAGTTGGAAATACAGAAATCACCCATCTTCTGCATCAGTCACACTGGGAGCTGCAGAACGGAGCTATTCCTATTCGGCCATCTTAATTTTTGTATTTTTAATCGAGATGGGGTTTTGATATGTTGGTGTCAAACTCCTGCCCTCAAGCGATCCACCCACTTCAGCCTCCCAAAGTACTGGGATTATAGGTGTGAGCCACCGTGCCCAGCCTATATATATATATATACACACACACCATTCAACTTCCATTCTGGAAAAAAATATATATATATATATTTTTATATATATAATATATATTATTTGTAATATATTATATATAATGTATTATATGTAATATTATATATTATATATAATATATATTATATATAAATATATTTTTTTTTTCTGAGCAGAGAGCTGGCTTTGCTTTTCTAGTATTTCTGTAAAGACCCAAGGATCATCTTAATTTGGAGGATGTGATACACATGAAATATTTTCACAAAATTACAAAGCTGTAAAACCGTAGAGATGAGTTAGTCAGAGTCCTTAATATTGTAGAGGTTTGGGTCCTGAGAGATTGTGCCTTGTCCAGAGCCATGTGACTAGTTAGTGGCAAAACCCAGATTAGGTCTCGAGTCTCTCAACTGTTAGTCCAGTGCTTATTATTATTCTTGGAAAATATGATACCTTGGTAACTTTAACCTGCCATATAAATAAGGAAAATGTTCTGACAACAGTAAAACTTTAATTTCAGCATTGGATGCCCTTATATTACTGTGCTTCTGGTGTCTGTACATGAGAGGAAGTAAGAACTACACTTGAATGTTTTTCTTCATCATCCTTAACCTTCACCTATTAATACTTGTTCAGTTACTAACAAATATCTGCTCTGTGCTGGCCTCTGTGCCAAGCATTGCAGGGGCAACTCTGATAAGCATCATCTTCCTTTCAAGGAGTTTATGACCTGGTTGAAAGTTTGACTCTGTTTAAAGTAACTTTTCCAGACTGTGCACAATGGTTCCTGCCTTTAATGCCAGCACTTTGGGAGGCTGAGGCAGATGTATTGTTTGAGCCCAGGAGTTCAAGACCAGTCTGGGCAACATGGTGAAACCCTATCTCTACAAAAATATACAAAAATTAGCTAGATGTGGTGGTACATGCCTGTAGTCCCAGTTACTCTGGGGGCTGAGGTGGGAGGATGGTTTGAGCCCAGAAGGCAGGGGTTGCAGTGAGCCATGATCACATCACTGCACTCCAGTCTGGGCAACAGAACAAGTAACTGTCTCAAAGAAAAAAAAAGAAGAAAGAAAGAAAGAGAAAAAAGAAAGAAAGAAAGGAAGGAAGAAAGAAAGAAAGAAGGAAGGAAGGAAGGAAGGAAGGAAGGAAGGAAGGAAGGAAAGAAGGAAGGAAGGAAGGAAATTATCAGCTAATATCACAATCAGCTTTGCTCCTCCAAAGCAGATTGTGATAAGTGTCATCATAGAGGTAGAAACTAAATTCTCTGAGAATTTCAAAGAGAGGAAGGATCATATTTATAACGATGAGGCTGGGGATGGAATCAAAAGTGGCTTCACAAAGAAGACTGTCTTTGACATGACCTTGAAGGATGGGTCGGATTTCAGTAGTTGGAGATCAGGGACGGGGTTTGCTAGGTGGGCAGGGGCATGACCTAGACAATACTGCCTGTCATTGTAGACTTCCAGAGTTTAAGTCTGTCTCAAACTCTTCTCATGTTGTAGACAGTCAATAAACATGTGTTGATTGATTGGGGTTCTGTATTGGGGTCACTGTCGGTCACTTCTGCCTGGGGCAGGCTGGGCCCACCATGCTGTGAAGCTATAGATTAAGCAATGAGGTATGAACGTTATATCCACGAAGACCTTCACTGCCATACTTGGCCTCCACAATGTACTAAAATGTTTGATCCAGAGATATTTGTCTTTTCTCCTTTTTCAGGACACAGTGAACTTCCGGCCCGTACCGTTTGTGGTTTAGAATGATGGTGATGTCCCATTTGTTTGAACAGAATCTAAATCCAAGTTCTGGAGGTTTTAGTGCCGTCCTCTCCACCGCCCAATCCTCCCAATTCCCTGGCTCCCGGAGACGGCTGCAAAGCACTTGGGTTTAATCCAAGCCTGCCTGGAGTCGGCTGAGTGTTTACTTGGCCCCTCTATAACGGTACAGAAAAATGGTACAGTTTTCCTAACCTGGATGTACTGTGTCTGCTGTAGCTGCCTCTCCTGGCTTTTCCCCTGGAGTCTGTCCCACAAAACTATTAAGCCAGAGTTTCCTCAACACAAGCATCTTACCCTTCATAGAGCAAAATTGGCAGCTAACATGCTTTCCTTCCAATGACCAGGTGCCTGCGCATCCTCATCTCAGAAGCTGAGAGCACAGCAGCCATTGCCCAGATCACAGCTTTACAAACACAGGGTCAAGATTCTTGGGCGAGTGCTGTCAGTGGTGAGTTTTGCCTGCAGGCAAAAGAGCACGGTACACTTAAAAATCACTCAGCCGAAACAATGGATTCAATATTTTCCCCAAATAATGCCACGCTCATTCCATGCAGCAGTGTGATTTCAGGTCTAGGGTAGAGAAGAGAATACTTATAGGTTACCAGGCTGAGAATACCACACCACCTCTACCCTGGCATGTGTGGGCTCTCAACAGTGAGACGACCCATGAGTTCATTGGCCAGGCATTTCCCTGTGCAATAAAGGCTGAGAAACGCTGACTTGTGGCATATGGCAAGTGAGGTCGGGTCGGGTAGATTGAGCTCAGGTTGGGGAGTCATCTACGTTGGTTTCAGGGCCTCTGCTGGTTGCCTTTCCACTGAAGACCTCCACATCCAGTCTGCCATATATTCAGCAAGCTAGGTTTAGGCAGGATGGCCTCACTTACTTACTTAATGATTCGTTTTTAAACACTGTGGTAGGGGCCAGGGATATAAGAGGGAAAAGTCCCAGTTCCTGCCTTTTGGAGTCGACCATCTGTTATAGATCTGTGTGCTGTAATCAGTCACCAAAATTTTGGATGATGTGGGAATGTAGGTTACAGGAGGTAGCATTTCCATTTATAGATGACAATCAAAAGCCGTTGATGACAGTATGAGTAGATGCTTGAAATCATACTCTAGGTACCTCATACAAGTGAAATCATTCAGTAGTTATCATTTTGTGACTGTCTTATTTCACTTAACATAATAGCCTCAAGTTCCATCCATGTTGTTGCATGTGTCAGAAGAGGGAAGCTTCTCCTACAGCCTAATCATGAGGACACACCAGGCAAACCCAGATGGAATGACAGTCCCTAAAATATCTGGCCAGTACTCTTCAAAAGTGTCAAAGTCCTGAAAAACAAGGAAACACTGAGAATCTGTCACAGATTTGAGGCTACTAAAGAGACATGATGAGTAAATCCAATGGGGTATCCAGTGTGGTCCTGGAACAGAAAAAGGGTATTAGTGGAAAAACTGGTGAAACCCAAATTGAGTCTGTAGTTTGTGAGTAGAGTTGTGCCTTAGATACTCAACACTTTTTCCAAGACAGCAGCTCTGCTGGTGATGTCAGACCCCTGCTTGGTCTTCAGGCCTCCTTGTAGTCTACTGCCCCCATCAGAGTAATGATGTGTCTCCGCCATGTGTTAAAACCAACTTCTTTGGTTTTCTCAGTCTGACCCCAGAGTAGGCCTTGTCCCTCTTCCTCTCCTTTCAGCTTGTCCTACCTCAAAGGGGGCTGGAGAGCCTTGTCCCTCTTCCTCTGGGGCCTTCCAGCTTGTCCCACCTCAAAGGGGGTGGGGGGGGGGAAACTAAGCCCCAAACTCCAAACCCAAAGGCTTAGCCATACTTGATGTGAGAAGGAAGGGGAAGTTTCCTTTTTCTTCTCTTTGATAATAATAAGAAACACCAGATCAATTCTCCATGACACTCATTTGTTGACAGCAAAATCCATTGCTATTTTAAAATAACATTTGAAAATAGGCACAAACAATGTTGGTGGAGGAAATATTGCCATCACTTGTTGAGAGATCAGCTTTGAATGTCTTCTTCTCTCAGAAAAATCTTCACTCTCTCCAAAATTAGTATCATCCATTAGGTTAGAGCTACAAACTATAACTGAAAAAAAGAAAAAGCTGGAATCAGTGTTCTAAACAAGCCTTACATTTGTTCTTCATCTGAAGTCTAGGCTTTCCTGATGAAAAGGCTAAGGTTTTGGTGTGTTTTCTTTTCTGTCACCGGAAAAACCAGGCAGGAATGAAATGTATGTTGAGTATTTATTGAGTATCAGGTACTACGTTCATTTGTTCATATGTACGTTTGTTTCTTTAATCCTAAGAATAATGTCATGAGTTAAGTATCTTACTTTACCGAGGAGTCAACTGCAGAGATTAAACAAATTTCCATCACACAGTTATCAAGTGAATGAATCTAGAACTTGAATCCAAGTCTCTGATTCTGAAGTTCAGTGTTCATTCCATTAACCCATGGCACTAACAGAGAGGAAAATATAGGACTTTCTTTTTGCTTCATTGAATTATTTTATGTAAGGATATGCATATGTAGTGTTTGATAATTGACAAAACTTGGATGCTACAATAATAAGAGGGGAAGGAAGAGGGAGAAAGAGAAAGAAGAAGAAGATGGAAAATACAGAGAGGCATAGATACACACACGCACTCCATGTTCCTTTGACCTCGGCCAGTTGGTGGGTGGAGGGATTGCAAAGAAGTGGGTCTTTCGAAAGACATTGACATTAGAAAGATTGTCAACAAACCTTCTGACAGCTGTTTGCTAATTATTACTTCTAGGGGAAAAGTGTGAGTGCTAGTTGTGTCTGAATGTTTTGTTGGAAAACAATCTGGAATGCATAGTTCCATTCTCCTCTATAATCATAAAGGGATTTTATTGTGATTGTATTTTCTCTTGCTAATGAATAGTAAACAACACTGATTATAGAAGTTATCTCATTCTTGGTGACCCCCTTGCTGTGGCTTGCCATCGCTGCTAAATCCCCTTCTCTCTCTTTACACACACACACACACACACACACACACACACACACACACACAGAGAGAGAGAGAGAGAGAGAGGGAGAGAGAGATCAACACATAAATCAGCAAGCCATGTTGACCCTTATGCAATGCTACGTGCTGTGAAAAGCACCAGGAATACGGTTCATACAATTAAGGGCCAAATATGTGCTTACTAGCTCTTGACCTAAGAGGAGACACAATGTCTTTAGGGCAGGAATTATGTTAATGCTCTGTTGTTCTCAGGGGCCTCATAGACAGCTCTGTTTCACTTGGGGAGAATTTATAAAGCAGAGTGCCCTTAACACCTACTTCAAATAGAAGTAAATGCACTGAGATAACATTAACTTTCTCTTAAGTGGTGGTTACACAGCTAGGCAAGATTGGTTCAGAATAATGAGAGCCAATTGGCTTTGCAAAAATGGGAGGAGGTGGGGGAGACCAAAATGTGGGTTATGTTTGGGGCAGTAGATGGAAGGTGCTGCTGAGCTGCTGCAGAGATGACCTGGGGTAAGCAGTAGACCATGGGCATGGCAGCTCACTCAGGAACGTGGGAGGCTATCACAGGCATCTTCTCTGTTCTCATTTGGAAAGCACGCCAGGGGAATGGCAGTTGCCAAAGTTTTAGGTCCTGACTGCTTCCATAAGAAATATTATGATCATCCATATTCCAAATTATCCTTCAGTATGAATGATAGACATCAAACAAACCACCTCGTTTTAAGGTGGAGTCACATAAATTTCACAGCTGCTAATCAACTCTTTGACTATTTTTAGGAATGGTTCCCTCTTTTTTTTTTTTTTTTTTTTTTTTTTTTTTTTTTTTTTTAGGTAAAGTCTCACTGTGTCACCCAGGCTGGAGTGCAATGGCACAATCTCAGCTCACTGCAACCTTCACCTCCTAGGTTCAAGCGATTCTCCTGCCTCAGCCTCCTGAGTAACTAGGATTACAGGCATCTGCCATCATGCCCAGCTAATTTTTGTAGAGATGGTGTTTCACCACGTTGGCCAGATTGGTCTTGAACTCCTGACTTCAGGTGATCTGCCCACCTCAGCTTCCCAAAGTGCTGAGATTACAGGCGTGAACCACTGTGCCTGGCCTTCCTTTTTTGAAATAGATTTTTTAAATAGAGAAGGAGGTCTTGCTATGTTATCCAGGCTGGTCTTGAACTCCTGGCCCCAAGCAATCCTCCTGCCTCAACCTTCTAAAGTGTTGTGTTTATAGCTATGAGCCATTAACTCCCACCAGGGATGGTCCTCACTTGGTACTACATTAGATCCTTGAGCTGAATAATAAGAAAAGGAAGAGTGTGGGGAGGTATGAAGAAGTGGATAGATGCTGGTCATCTTATCCCATACCTAAGGTCCAGGGAAAAAAAGTCTTCAAAGTTAAAAGGATACATGGGTGCAAGTTCTGGTTCTGCCCTTTACCACCTGCAAGGTCTTTCCAGGCTCCTGAATGTCTGCAGTCCTAGATTCCTCCTATGTAGGGTGAGTTGTCTCAGAATTAAAGATAATATGTGAAAGATGCCTGGTATAGTGAATTCTTAGTTAAAGGTAGCTACTATTATTATTTCATAAATTTTTCAAACACTGATGTTGGTGGTCACTACAGGAATATCTCACTGCCGTAGGACTCTCAGAAGTTCCCATAGCTCAGATGTCCCAACCCCCAATTACAGAAATGCTGGCATGGAGCAGGTCATTGGATAAAGACCTCAATTTCTCCCGTTGCCTCTCCATAGGGGAGGGCTGAGTATATACGTGACCAAAAAACGGCATCATCTATTACTAACCCAAAGAAGAAAACGATTCACACGAATGCATTGGAATGGAGGTTGCAGAACTGAAATAGGAGAAAGCACAAGGAAATTTCCTATGCCCTCAGATTTAGCATGGAGTGTCCTGTGTCAACCCACTTGTCCATGGACAGCCTTGACTGTCTCCCGGGGAAGAATAGGAAGAAGCTTTCCTCTAGAAGGTTCTAGATGACTGAACTAAATCAACAGTTCGAGAAATAATGATGTGTAAATCAGAGTGAGGCCATTTCACTGTGAGGTTCATGTTTGCTTTAGGATGATTTGGACTTTGAAATGAGAAAGCTGACACGCCATGGGGTGCTCTCTGTAAGCGTGGGAAACTACAGGCTCCGGAGCGCCTGGGACCTGCAAATATTTGGGTTTATTTTTTCCAAAGATCAACTAGAAATAAACGTACACTGGTTAGTGTACGTTAGCTTTAATTCCTTCACATACTTGCTCTGTTCCATTTTTATTACTGCCATTGTGTTGGGTGTCCATTAAACGTAAGGCATACACACACAACATCAACAACAATGACCGAAACTATTGTTTGTGCAGTTAATAGAAACCAAATGTCCCAGAAGCTTGCAACTCCACATGTCACATGTTTTGCTTTTTCCCACTGATTTAAGAATATGTCTCCCTAAGCTAATTTTCTTCTCTGTTCACTCCACCCCAGGCCCCAAATGCCCATGGTCTAAAGGTCTTTTGTCAACCACACTCAAAGACTTCCACCTCCTTGAGGGTGAACTTGTCTGCCTGGTTTCATTACTTGCATGGTACTCGTCTCAGATGGGGACTTTGACCTTCTGAAATTCCTGTTGAAGATTAAATACCAAACCCAGCAGTCTACAGGAGAGTTAACAGACAGTTTCAGTACACACAGCAAGACTTCCAGAGGGGTCAAATTATTAACCCATGGGAAAATGTGGATCGGATGGTCAAACGCAGGATGTAACTTACGTTGGGAACTGGCTTTTGCACTGGGAGTCACTGAGTCCTAGGGATAGAGCCGCGCTGCTCTTTGCTATCAGGAAATTCCAAGTTTGGGCTTTTTGTTTTTTCCAAAGCACATAAATGCAATTGATTCGCTCTTTGTGGAACTTTCTGGAGCTTCCGTGCCACTTCAGACGGCTTCTCCTGGCCTCATCTAGAATGTTTCTTTTTGGAAGTCTTTTTGGAAGGCTGAGTTAGAACTGCTGTCTCTTCTCTCCTCCCCTCTCTTTTGCCATTTCACATTCCCATTTTAGACTTTTCTAGTAGTTTAAAATATTACATGGTTGATGTATTAAGATAAAATTAAGGAACCTACTTGGTCATGAGAAATATATCCCATAGCTATAGTAGATCTTTTGAAATTACCAAGTCAGCAGGTAGGAAAGTCAGGAATACAGTTGAGAAATGTGTGTCCTTCATTCAGTGTGAACATTTGCTAACAAATGCTTTGTAACTGAGTAGAGACTTTAAGTGTGTAAACCTTCTGGAAAATCTCCGAATTTGGTTGAAGATGCTTTGTACAATTGTCTCCTGATCAATTCAGTTTTCTTCCTTGTTCCCTTCTTTCTGTTGCTTGCCCTTTGGTTATTTTTGTTACTTACTCTCTGCTACAAGGAGAGAAAGGTCCCGGAGAGAAAGAAAAATATCCCTCCATATTCTTTCCGACATGTTTTCCAACTGTTAACATTTTCTCAGGAATAGGAAGCTAAAATTCTGGGTGAACTCTGTTTTGGTCTATGTATTGAGGTAGTATATGGCAATGGCCAAGAGGAGGGATTTAGTATCTGAAAGACCTGGACTTGAATTACTTGAATTAATGAACTAACCTTATTAATTAATTAACTAGGTTAATCAACTAAACTTGTGCAAATTCATTAAACTCTCTGGGCTTTAGTTTTCTCATTTGTAAAACAGGATGAGATTAGTTTCATAGGATTGTTAAGAATATTCAGTTAATGAATGATAAGTCCTTAGCTGTGTTTCCAATACAGAAGAACATTTATTAAGTATTATTATTATGTCATTAGTTGTTACCCTCTGCAATGCCCATGAATCTGCTGTGTGTAGAACATTTTGATTTTTCAGCTGACAAACCATTATACCATGGCCCCAACACTTTATATTCAGTATTGCAGGGTACTTTTGAGAATTTAGTGGATTTTTTTCTCTCTTCCTCTTTCCTTTTCTTTATTCAAGCAGGTAGCAAGCTACTACTTGGATGCCTGAACCTGTGAGTGCAATGCATACTACTATGCCGATAAAGGCAGCAACATTTCATTGATTGGATGAAAGCAGTTTCTGATCTGCTTTCTGAAATGGACAGATTCTTCTTTAACTGATCAGGGAACCACATGCCCCAACGTTGCGTATTCACTGGAAGGCCAGGAATCTTAGGAGCTGAGTTTTTTCAGGTTGCATTTGTCAGCAGTCGTTGGAAAGACACAAAAGAGCAAATGGCAATGCCTATAGTTTCTGAGCTATACCTCTTTAGTATTTCAGATGCCTACAAGCTCTGCTAGGCCTCACTGTGGGAGTATTTTAAATATCCAGAATGAGATAATGCTCACCTGATTTCTTTTTCTAATTTAACCAATTCAGTCCAATCCCTGCTGTTGCCCTTGTATTTGGGCTTTGCATGGACCCTGAGAGCTGGGTTTTCACTCAGCCTCACGTGAGAAAGCAACTGCCAACCATTACAAGGCTGCTTGGCCAAATGGACTGTGGTTCCCAATCTGACTAGGATGGCACTGTTCCAGAATTCTCTCAAAAAACATTTTTTTTTTTTGAGACAAGGTCTTACTCTGATGCCCAAGCTGGAGTGCAATGGCATGATCTCGGCTCACTGCAACCTCTGCCTCCCAGGCTCAAGCAATCCTTCCACCTCAGCTTCTTGAGTAGCTGGGACTGCAGGCGCCTGCTACCATGCCTAGCTAATTTTTTTTGGATTTTTTGTAGAGATAGGGTCTACAGATAGACCCTATCTTTTTGTAGAGATAGGGTCCGTATATTGCTCAGGCTGATCTCCAATTCCTAGGCTTAAGGGATCTTCCCGCCTCAGCCTCCCAAAGTGCTGGGGTTACAGGCATGAGCCACCGCGCCCAGCTTCAAATTCTGATCTCAAACAAGCTTTCTGAAAGCACTGAGGTGGGGGCAGTAAGAAACGAGTTCTGTTCCAGAAACTCTGGAATCCACAAACTCACGGCCTGGCTTCAGCCTACTGAAAGCCACAAGGTCAACAGCAGTGACACTGCCGTACAGTACTTCACAGTTAACTAGGGGCTGCATATATATTACTCCATTTGTCCTCACAATGGCTCTGTGAGGTTTGCTGAACTGAATCATAATAATAACAAAAACGTATTGAGCACTTGCTCTCCATTTTATTCTAGGCACTTCAATATTCACGACAACCCCATGAGGTAATACTATTTGACGATCAAACAAGGGCAAAGGCAGGGTAAATTAATCGCTGTGCTGCAGAGATGGGGTTTGACCTGATGTCTGCCAAGCCCAGTAGGCTGTGCACTTAACTGCTGGTGCAAGAGGCTGGCTCTGGGGAGTGGAATCTCGGCCAAGGTCACAAAATCGTTAGCACGGCGAGGACCTGAACCCTCGGTTTCTCATTCCTTGGCCAGTTCTCTTCTTGTTACACTGTGCTAAAAGCACTGTATATTTTGGATTATTAAACTTTAAGTAGCTTACAAAACCACCCATTTAGCTGGGCCTGCAGCTGGGAGTGATTAGATCAGAAGCCCCCTCAAGCCAGCTTACCTGTGCAGCAGGCCGTTGTCCTGGGGCAGCCCTCCATGTCTCCCACCGTATGACTGACAGGGGCTCTCACCCTGCCTGCCCATGAGAGGCACCCTGTGGCTTTAAAATATGCTGATGTCAGTCACATGCAGTGGCTCATATCTGTAATCCCAGCACTTTGGGAGGTTGAGGTGGGAGGATCACTTGAGCCTCGGAGTTCAAGACCAGCCTGGACAACAAAGTGAGATCCTATACCTATAAAAAAATTTAAAAAATTAGCCAGGTGCAGTGGCATGCCTGTAGTCCTGTCTACTCGGGAGGACGGCTTGAGTCTTGGAGTTCAAGGCTACAGTGAGCTATGATCGCATCACCGCACTCCAGCCTGGGTGACAGAGCAAGACCCTGTCTCAATAAATAAATCAATGATAAAAAATGCCCATGTCCATTGCGGATTCAGTAAATAAGGGTCTCTGAGGGTGGGTCCCAGGCAGGAAAATGTTTTTTAACAGCTCTCAGGTGAGTCTGACGGCAGTCAGGGCCGGGAACCTTAGATTGAGGCGTGTACTCTGAAAACTGCAGAAGGGAGTTCAAGAGGTGGCAGCAGGAGCTACAGTCCACCCCGCCAGCTGTGTTTTAGCTTCCAGGGAGAGAAACAGGTCCAGATAAACTCCTTAGCATGGGGTCTCACACAAAGAATCAAGATTTTTTGGATGCTATTTAAAATAGATCAGGAATTTTTAATTTAGAACCAATTGGTGGCTTCTCAAGAGTAAGGAGGGGGCTGTGGGATTCCTGAAACTGAATTGTGCATGTGCAAAATGAGCATTTTGCCAAAGAGGGGAGTGTATTGTTGTTGTTGTTTTCAGGTTCTCAAAGGTTTCTTTAAGGAGTTTACAAAAGCGACCTTACCGATCCCTCCAAGAGCAGCCGCAGAGCAAACAGAGACAGTCCAGAATATTGGAGCTGGAAGGAGCCTGGGGTTCATGACCTTGGTGGCAAATAACAGTGGTCTGATGGCCACATGCTCAGAGGTTTTGACTTTTTAGTCTGTGGGGAGGGCCGGGGCATTAGTATTTTTTAAAAACTTCCCTGGACGATTCTCCTGTGCCGCCAGGGGTGAGAACCAACACAACTCACTATTTTTAGATGAGACGGGGGCCCGACAGATTCTCCTGCCAGCTTGCTCTGCTAGGAATACTGCTTACCCTCTGCTGTTCCTGGCTAAGTCAGTGTGACAAGCCCCACTTCACTTCTCTACCTTTTACTTCTTGGAAAGATCTTTCTTTCTCTCTTTTTCTTTCTCTCCTTTCTTCCTTTTTTCTCTTTTTTCCCTCCCTCCCCTTTTTTCTCTTTTTCTTTCTTTCTTCCCCCCTTCCTCCCTTGCTTTCCTCCCTCCCTCCCTTTCCTTCCTTCCTTCCTTCCTTCCTTCCTTCCTTCCTTCCTTCCTTCCTTCCTTCCTTCC